>NC_041392.1:676575317-676606136 GCF_002162155.2 Triticum dicoccoides
AAGCTCTAAGAGCAGTAGGTTGTAGTTGTTGCGTCAATGATCACTGGCCATTAGAATAGAACATGCTGGGGTAGACCCAGAGGCTCTGCAATTGCTGCAACATATTTCTTGTGAACATAAGGTCACGACCGGTAGATGGATCCTTCGCAAGATCAGGCTCATTACCCAACCAGCGTACACCCCAAGGCTGAGAGCCTTGAGTGTAATACAGGCAATTGCTTCTCCCTCCCCATCGTTCTGGGTTAATGCAAGAAAAAGGTGGATCTCTTGTGTCAGCAGCAACGAAGAGTGCCCAATTGTTCAGCTTCTTCATCTCCATCCATTTTGCGGGATTGATTGACATGTCCAGGCGGTGGAGTGTACAGAAGGCTGATCTCTGGAATGGAAACCTGAGATCATAACAACCCATCAGAAGCATATCATGGCAAACCACTAGCCATGGTTTTAAACACTGGCGTGGGGTCTTGCCGTGGCACCACTCGGCCGGTAGCTCCTGCAGGACAAGCTTTGGTGCCAACTGCAAAGTGTAGATCTTCATATGATCATCCATGGCGATAAATTGACCATCCAATTCCACGATCTGCTTTATTGGTACATTGGAAAATTTGAGTTCAGACCAAGAGTCACTTCCAACTAGCCAATCAAATAGAGAGGATTCAGTACTAACAAGGAGGTGTGAATTGGGTGATGCAAGTGGACCAGTCAGAGTGCTAGAATAGTACAACTCAGTCACACTAGGGAGACGTGGAGGTGAAACTTCCGCACCACTAAACGCATCAACAACAAGACAATCTTTGTTGTGGAAGAAGATGAGGTGACTATAGGAAGAACCAGCATACCGGAACTCTAGCAAGATTTCTTCCCGGATATGGCAACGACGGTTGGAGTTTGGGTTGGATGGATCAATGAAGCTAAATGTATGTCGATTGTGAGGACCACTGATAGGAGTTTGGAAGCCGAGATTTTGTCGGACGAGGAGAGGGGGGCATAAGGTGCGGAATCCAGATTTGGACGGGTATGCGAAGAAGGCAACACGCCAAGAGCGGCAGGTGGCAGCAAAGGCGACAAGGTCAAGGGAGGAGTACAACATAGCAACAATTGAGTGCAGCAGACAATCTGGGAGGTATGCCCAGCCTTGAAGGGTAGACATGTCGAGGTGTTTGGTGGTAGAGGTGACAAGCAGTTTGCCGGGGACGTTCATGATGGCAAACCCTCTGCAAAATATAATAAGAAATACAAAGGCGGGAAGGTTAAAAAGATGAGCCGGCCAAGAAATGCAAAAAAGAGGCATATAGTTTGCTAGAACAACTGCAGATAAGCATACCGTGGTGTTTTACATCTAATCAATAACCATGCACAGAGAACGACTTATACCCTCGTATATATATTAAGAAATCTGTTATACACATGGAGTTTCATTAGGGGAATTGTTGAAGCTACGGCCATGAAGCAAAAGAAAATAAGAACCACACAAAGCTGGGACTGGGAGGAACCATGACAGGCCACGCCTCACAATTCTCACTCAAAGAACACATCCTCCAAGGCCTTTCCTACCCATCAATCCACCCCATCTCAAAAATCAAACAATTCCACACGAGCTAGGGTTTTCAATCTTACACCAAAAAACAAGTGTTGCCAACATATATGGTCACTGACTTGATGGAATACCAAATACTTTTAGTACCCTAAATACGGATGAGAGCGTCTGCCTTATTATGGTCGCTTTGGCTATGTAGAAACGATTGTGTTTTTAATGGCAAAACCTCTTCTCCTATGCAGGTTATTTACCATTGTACGTACTGACTTTGTATGTGGTCTACGCTACAGCGAACGGAGTATCAATCGCTGTTCAAGGCAGTGTGTATGCGGTTGGAGCGGGTGGCCAGGAAGGTTTTTACCCAACATGGGTGGCAACATAATCTTCGAATCGGTCCACCTCCCCCGTCGACATTGGCATAGTTTTGGACTCATATGGCTTTACTGTTGCCAATTTGTCTTTTTTTATATATACTTAGCTAGACTTTTCGTTAAGACTATATGCATTTTAACTATGCAGAGGCCGGGTGTCGCTCATTATGCTTTGTATCTACTTAATGCTACATTATAAGTTAATAAAAGCGCTCTTTATCGGAAAAAAACGAGTGGAATCTTATCATACCAGGTACGATTTCTTCTGACGAGAACAGCTGCACGATTTCTTCTGACGAGAACAGCTGCACGATGTATTTCCTCTTTAGGTCTGCTTTGGAGACACATACACATGAGAGGCATGCTGCGTTCCTTCAAATGGAGGCCAGCTGCCGGCTTCGTCCCGCCCGGGTGGCTACAATAACAAGAACCGGGTGGCTACAACAAGAACCGCACTGATGACTTCAAGAAAGCTGGTTTTGTTTTCTTTGGAGCAAACAAGGCCGGCGCTGGTGTGTCTCAGTCTGCTATGTGTGTGTAGCCTTTTGCAGTTATTTGCGGCCTTCTCTGGGCTTTTAGGCCTTGCACAATAGAAGATGCTTAAGAGAGGTGCTTAGAAAAATAAATCAGGTTTTTTTTAAGGACCGGTGCTTATTTGTACAGGGTAGACGCTTAACTAAGCGTCTCTCCTGTAGAAATAGGTACCGGTGCTTCAGAAAATCTCGGTTTATTTTTCTAAGCACCCCTCTAAGCATCTTTCATTGTACAAGGCCTTACGGGCCCATCTTGAACAGAGATGAAAGGTATAAGCTGTATGATGAGCTCGACCAAACTGCCTCAAAAAAATTAGCTAGACGAAATAATTCCCAAAATGAAAAAAATCTGGACCAAATGAAAGTATTATCACATTTCCCTATAAATACATTAGAATTCAAATTTGTTTCTCCATTTTTTAATTACATTTCCCTCCTGGACCTAATGAAAGTATGGATGGAAGTGGGTACAAACTATTTTATGACGCATTTGGATTTATCTCACAAGGCTTGCAGATGGTCCGCCACGCATGAACTCGTTCTTTTATTTTTTGCGAGAAGGCCCAATATTACATTAAAAATAAGTAGTGGTAGAACGCAACA
Organism: Triticum dicoccoides; assembly: GCF_002162155.2. NCBI lineage: Eukaryota > Viridiplantae > Streptophyta > Magnoliopsida > Poales > Poaceae > Triticum > Triticum dicoccoides. The sequence continues at coordinate 676,578,362 of NC_041392.1, forward strand.
AAATAGGAAATTATAAATAGCACCCTGGGGAACCAATCTAGCCCCACCACCAACGCGGGATGGGGCGTGCCGCCGCCATCGCAGCTCCGTGCCGGAGCCAGCAAAACCCTTGGATATGCACACTGATTAAAGACGTCGCAAAGTTACCATCCTCTGTCTAGGAGGACCAGCACCCCGGAGATAAGCAAGATTGGAATTGCACCGCCACTTGCACTGGCTTGTTGAACGACGATGATGAAGCGCCACCATCGACGAGAGCCTGCAAATCTGGAGTCACCATGCTCTTACAAAAGCTGCTTGCCCCCATGTCGACGCCGGAGCGCGCCGACGGCGAGGCCAGGGCATAAAATCCACCTCGTAGTCGGCACCATCGCTGCACCGGCCACGATTGGTTATCCTGCTACCAGATCAGCCGACGAATGCCTCACAGCAACCCATCGAAATCGAATTCGAAGCAAATTCATTCCTCGCCGCCACCACCATAACCGTCAAGCAGAAACGGTGGAAGAGAGAAAACCTGGCCCTAACCTAACTATGTGACATCGACGAGGTTCCCCTCTCTCCGACCGCCGGAGCGGCCGGCGGAGAGAGGAGGAACCCCTCGACTCACCGACGGAGGACGGTTGCAGTCAGTTTGCCTTCAGTTTCGCCTCTCTCGCAGCAGGGGAGGGGAAAGCTCCTTTTAGTTGCGTGAACTCGTTATTGCGGCCATATTCCTCACCGATGTGTGTGTTCAGGCCACATCCATCGGACACACTAATAGCAAATTCGTGGATCGGAAATTCAAAAAATTATATTTTGATCAAGATGAATTTGATGGAGCTCCTTGATTCGGTGATTCCTGTTTTGTAGGGATCACTTCTGAACCCGTTGGCCCAGTCCGTGTCGCCGAGTACTTTTTGCCAACATCAACGACCGACAAATGACAACGACGAACGCTGACACGATCCTACCGAGTGAATTGCAGAAAATCACTACATTGACACCTAGGTTTGCAGAAAACACCGGTTAACGAATTTGACTCTCGGCCTAATATTTGCAGAAAACACTAGTCGATCTCTTTGGATATTCTAACCACGAATGTGACATGTGGGGCCCAAATTTGATGACATGGTGTAACGGTTCACAATAGACGATGTTAAACTGGTCTTCTCCCCTCCCCCTCCCCTCTCCCCCACAAAAATAATCTCCCTTCTCTAGGCCTCTACACCGATCCAATCGGGATCGGCCGTTCCTGCAGGCCACTACACCCAACTGCACCACAACCATGTCCTGGGCCAACATGCTCACCGCCTCCTTTTACTGGGCGCAGCACCTAAGCACACATCAGCGGCAGCGCGCAACACGAGCAGTGGCGGTGGTGCGCAGCACGAGCAGTGGCGGTGGTGCGCAGCACCGGAGAAAGAAGACTAGTGGCGGCACGCATCACTGGAGCAAAGCAGCTGTGCACAGGACGAGCACAAGCAGCAGCGCGTTGGTCCAGGTGAGGTGTGTTAGATTGATCTCTTCCCCAATGGGCCCAACGACCTATTGGACCCTTGACCCACGCCCTGATCGGGGGCGTCCAGCCCAAGCAAGGCTGGTGCCCCCCTGTTGCATAGTGCCATATAGGAGGTGGGGACCATGGCACAAGATACGAGGTTCGCCGCTACCACTGTTCCCCACTCCTAACCCTAGTCTGATTGAGAGGGAGGCGCTGAAGCGATGGGAAGCTCCACCGCCACCACTCACGCACTCTGTGTCATCACCGTCGTAGCCATCCACCATAGCCACTTTGGCGGGTTCATCCACTTATGGAGAAGGTAAACCACCGCAAACCACCATAAACTCTAAGCGTACCCGATCCAGAGTTCTATCAATGGTATCAGCCAGATTAGGTTTGAGTTTTCTGGTGGAAATCAAAAGAATCAAGACCTCCCCACAGAACCCTAATCTACACGGTAAAGAAAACACCTCACCGGAAAAAGGCCTCGGGCCTCGCCGGCAAAGAGCGCCGCCGCAAGGCTGCGTCGTTCTTCTCGATCCGGACGGGCATCGGCACGCCGAGCCGTCCGAAAGAAGAACCACCGGAGTTAGCCCAAGGGCTCGCCGGAAAAGGAGAAAGGGGGCACCGAGCCAAACCGCTCGACGACGGCGCGCTCACCGCGAGGTGGACGCGCAACCGGCGAGGGGGAAGGCCACGACGCCTCCGTCGGAACCTCCGCCGCAATCATCGTCCAGATCGAGAAGGAGGAGGCACTGGTGGTGGAGACAGAGAGGAGAGGACAGGAGGAAAAGGGGGGAGGAGAGGGTGGCGCGCGCGGCGCGGTTGCTATCGTCGCCGGCGCCGGCGGCCGGGGCGCAGCCCCGTGCTTCCGCCGTCGGGGGAGAGAGACGGGAGCGGCGAGGTCAAAACAAAAATGGAGAAAGGTTTCGGTCGGGGGATCGGGCTCTCCCGTTTTGATCTACCGAAAATGACGCTCGACCATCCGATCGGATTGAATGGCTGGGATTCAAAGCCTAGCCTCCCCACATGCCTTTTGGGCCGAAAGGAGACTCCGGGCCAGGCCGCAGCCGCGCTGGGCCTTTGGTCCGTCGGACCAGGCCGCAGCTGGCGCGGCTCACTGGGCCGTAAGAGGAGGAGGCTCCTCCGTGCCCGCTCGGCCGGTCCGGCTCAGTTGTTGTTCTTTTGTTTATTCCGTTTTTTTGTCTAGTTTCTGGACAAGTTTCATATGGTTTTTTCTATTTTTTAGAAAATAGAAAACTAAAAGTAATGTTTCTGAACAGAAAAAAGTTGATGAATTTTTTATTCATGTTTTCTGCTGCAAATAAAAATAAAAGTGCTATTTTAAAAGTGAATAGAACTAAAGTAAAAGATTAAATTGTTACTTCTCTAATGCAATTTTGAACAAACCGGTTAAAATTGCTTAGGGAGTAAAAGAGTACATAGTTATTTCTAAATAGAATATTGTAAAGTTTCTACTGTAAAGTAAAAGTTTATCCTCAAATTAAATCGGAACCATCGGGAAAATTTAATTGGCAGAACTGTTCTTAGAAATGTTTTTCCCCTCTGGGTGAAATCAGATCCAGATAGTTTCCGCTATGACAAAATAAAAATATTTCTTATAAAGTTAAAATATGCTATTGTTATTTTCTGACCAACATTGATGATAACAATATTATAATTCTATGAGTCTTATGTTCAAGGCTTAAATCTCTGATAAATTTTGTATCAAAGTGATCAATTTTCAGAGAACAGATAAAGATCAAGAAATGATCTTGAGCTAGAGAAATGTATATTTCTTGTTCCCGCTGCAATAAAGTTGATGATGATGATTATTTCTTAGCAAAGTTGTTTAATAGAAATACTATCATCACATTGTTTATGAGTTATATGCATTATTTGCATTTCCGCCCAACGGTGATATGAAATTAATGTAGAAGGATGATGTTTTATTCTAATTCTGCCACAACGGTGATTTATAATATAAAAAGGAAGTTTTAAAAAGTTTAATGTGCAAATTTTTTAATCAGACCAATGTAGGGTTATTTTTTATGCTCATTATTGTTGATTATTGGCCAAGTATTCTCAGACTAAAAGTTTTCCATGCTTTCATTCATGAAAGCGAATGGTTGGGTGCTTGTGACCCGAAAGATGACCAAGAAAGGTCATAACGTGAGGGAATATGTTCTCTCTAAAGAATGGCTTCAAAAGAAAAGAGAAAGATCATTGAGAGTCTTGGTTGACGAATGTCTTTCACATACTCTCTATGAAGAAGATTTTTCAGTCGACATGATTTGAAATGAAACAAGCAACATGTCTGTTTAGTTTGACCAACATCGGATCAAGCACGTGTGTCAAAGAGCATTCGGGTTTATTTCTGAATTTGATGATTGAATATGTAGTCAAAAGAGCCAATTCTGGCATTTATGTCCCTTACAGGGAATTACCCGTATAGCGGAAAAAGACGATTATGATAAAAACCGCATGGCGAGAAAAGTCTGGGAAAATACCTGCATAACTGGGTGAAGTTGACATAGTATTATGTCAAAAATCCTGTATGGCAGGAGAAATTTAGGCAAAGGACTTATCCTGTTTGACAGGAGAAATATATGATGACTCATGTACGTTTAATGTGTCCCACTCTGGGAGAAAAGTATGGAGTAGCTATTATGCTTTCCTAGTATCGACCGTACACCTTATGTGTAACGGTCATTAAGCACTCAATAAATCCAAAGAGAATAAAAGTTAAATACGAACCTAAAGATAAGAATGATATGCAAGTGCGACATGCAAAAGTACTAATGATAAAGAACTCTGTTGAGTTTCTGAAATGGAATGAGGAAAAAGTACTCCCATACTAGTTAACAGATAACTTCATTTCATATGAAACAATTAGATAAATGAAGTAAATAATCGAAGTTTTCTCAATTCACAAGAGTTATGGATGGTTTTTCGAAATTTTGGCAGAAAAGTTTTTGCCACATTTCGTGGGGGAGAAAGAAATATGAGATAAATTAAGAATGATTAGACTCCCCTATATTTTCGATAATGTGATGCACATTATGCATCTAAAGTGATCCATTAATGAAGAATGTGATCGTCTTGGGGAGAACGACGATCATAATAATACCCCTAAAGAAAAGAAATAGTTGTACTCCTGGATCTTTTACAGTTTCGAAAGCAGACTAAGGAATACTAAGACGGTGCTTAAAAGTGCCATAAAGAAGAAAATTTTAACAGAATAAACCCAAAAAATAAAGTTCAAAGATACCCCAATTTTAGTGGTGATGGAGTAATCCGGGGGAGCATGGTATGAAACTACCCAAGACTCGAATAGATTGTATCTGGGGGAGCATGTTGTATGACCTATACAACACCTGTTGTTAGCTCTATAAGGGAGGAATGAGTAAACATGGATCTTGTGACAAAGGTCCCTGTAAAACCTATTGCCTCTTGGAAATAAAAGACTACAGAATTAATTTGCCTCTTGGCAATGATAGAGCAACAACAGCCCCATATGAAAGGAGTGCCAGTACCCGAGACATGGATGGTCTCAAGGAATGGGAAAAATCAGATACCTGAGACATGGATGGTCTATGTTAGTGAAATTTAAATGGAGGTTGATCCCACCTCATTTAAAGCGCTCAATCAAGCTTAGAGAAGTGTCTGTTTGTCTAAATGATAAGAGACTATGTGAGATGAAATAAAATTGGTGAATCCCGACAATGTTTGGGACTCATAAGTAATTTCCAATGGAGCATAAACAGTAGGCTGCAAAGGGTCTACAAGATCAATGTGACTCCAAAGGAAATATGTAAAGGTGTAAAGCGTGACTTAAATCGAAAGATTTTGTGCAAAGAGAATGATCAAATTACAATGAGTGTTACTGGCACATCATGACCGACATCATGATCTGAGTTACATCAGATGAAAGTAAAGAACACAAGGAATACTGCTTCAAGAAGTCTTTTATGGACTAGAGCAAGACTCTAGACAGTGGCATTTAAGGTTAGAAGAATAAGATGTTATTTTGGGTTAAAGAAAATGAGAGGACAATTGTATTCATGCAAAGTTATAGAATGGGAAATTCATTTCCTAATCCTGTGCATGTGGATGGCATCCTACTTGCTAGTGGTGATGTCAATCTATTGCAGGAGGAGAAAAGAAGTTCTTGTCCTCAAAGTTCACATGAATGTTCTTGGTAGAGTGCCTCTTGTTATAAATATCGAGATTCACCAAGAAAAGAATAAAATGGGGTATTAGAAATGTCGCATGGACATGCTAAGAAAGGTCTCTAAAGTATGCATGCGAGAAAACCTACGCATGTTCTTATAGTCAAGGGTAATAGAACTGGAAACTATGGTGTTCCAAAAGTTGATGAGAAAAGATTGAAAACGGATATGGTATCATATGCTTCAGCTGTTGGAAGCTCAATATATTACCCTGACATAGTTCACGTATCCGGATTGTTTTGGCAATGTCCAGTCCATATATAGATCACTGGAATGGAATCAAAGATATCGGCCTCATGCTGAAAGAAATAAGTGCTCTAAAAATATTATGAGTACAAAGACAAGACTTGTGAAATGTATAGCGAAATCCAAAATTGTCGCTAACTTTCACACTTGGAGTTTTTGTGTGAAAAAGCTCCAAAGAATGAAACAATTATCATCAATGTGATGCAAAGTCATGTTATAGCTTGATATGAGGCTGAGGGACAGGCAAAATGGTTAAGGAGACCTATACCCGGAGTTGATAATGGTTGACAACAGCGATAACCATTTTAAGTTTTTCGCTCCTATGACAATGAGTCAAGTGTTGGTGCCAAACACACTGACACAGAGTTATGCGTTGTAAAGAAGAAAGTCCGGAATTATGTAGAAATGCTTGAAGCATAAAAGCAACAAACAAGTGTCTGCAGATCTGCTTATTAAAGACTTACCGCTCAGTGTGTTCTCAGTCGACATAGGTTTTATGGTATAGTCTATGATTTCCGGACAATAAAAGGGTCCAAGGTTAAAGAATCTGTTTCAAAACAAAGGAGTGTGTTGTAGGTGTTGATTCTATCGGGATATACCATGATGATGAGACGTGCTCTAGATGCAAATCTATGATGGAACAAGTACTTTGAAAAGAGTTATTTCAAAGTATAAAGTTAAAAGTATATGGTGAGATCAAGGGAAGAATGTTAGATTGTTCTTTTCCCCAATGGGCCCAACGGCCTACTGGACCCTTGACCCACGTCCTGATCGGGGGCGTCCATCCTAAACAAGGCTGGTGGGCCCTTGTCGCGCAGTTCCATACAGAGGAGGTGGGGACCATGGCACAAGGTACGAGGTTCGCTACCGCCACTCTTCCCCACTCCTAACCCTAGTCCGATCGAGAGGGAGGCACTGAAGCGATGGGAAGCTCCACCGCCACCACTCATGCACTCTCTGTCATCACCGCCGTAGCCATCCACCATGGCCACTTCGGCGGGCTCATCCACCTATGGAGAAGGTAATCCACTGCAAACCACCGTAAACTCTAAGCCTACCCGATCCAGAGTTCTATCAAGGTGACCTCGCGGCTGCCCTAGAGCTCTGACAAGGTGCAAGTGAGTGCATGTTGCAAGCATGTGCCACCCGCTGGGGGTGTCCGAGCGATGCTAATCCGCGGCGGCAGGACGGAGGCACCACACGAAGCGCGGGGACAAGGAACGGCCATCCTACCCGGCCAGCTTTGCCACCGACTTCCGCAACAGTCGCGCGCATGTGCATGTGCCCTCTGCTCGTGCTCCCGGCGACAAGAACCATGGCCGCCATGTTGCTGCTCTGCTCGGCTGCTTGGGCAGCCCAAATCCATGGATTGAGCTGATTGCTTTTTTACAGAAGGGTGTCCCTCTAAAATTACAGAGAGTGTTTTGTAAATCTAGAAAATCCCTCATCTAACATCGTCTACCGTGAACCATTAAGCCACATCATCAAATGCGGGACCCATATGTGATAATCGCGGTTAAAAATGCCCAAAGAGACCGATCAGTATTTTCGCAAAAGATTAGGCTGAGAATTAGTGGTTTTGTCCCAAATTCGTAAACCCGTGTTTTGATGGTGCTACTCTGTAACCGAAGGAACAGATAATTTGCCCCTTGTAACTAGCCATTTTTTATTCTTGTGGCATATGAACTATTCCATTGGTATTATTACATCCAAGCTTGTTATTAGACTGTTTACCTGCTAATTAAGGAGATGTCATTGCAATAAGCTTCAGTGGTATATAAACAGCAGCGTATCTGAACTGCATTCGGTTTTCTTTCTACATCAATACAGGTAGCTCCATCAGGGCTAACTGGTGGCAGGGATCGACGGGGAGACGGGCTCGGTGGCCAAAGGGGTGGAGAACGCCATGCTCTATCGATGGGCAAGGAAACAGGAGGGGATTGGGGGAGGGGGTGCGAGATTACGGGGATCATGGGGGCTGGTATTTTTCTGGGTGGGGCTAAAACGTGGCGTTGGAACGGGAAAAATGAGGAGCCTCTCGCCCGTGGGATGCGAAGGAAATCAACGGGAGAAGTTTGGTCTGACTTTTGGAAGAAAATCAGACGTCTGACCATAAGTGTTTCCCTATAAGAATTAGGACCAACTTGTTAAAACTGTAAGATGAGAAAGACGCAGAAGAAAAGACCTGCTTTTGCTTAATTAGGAGATGATTTCCTAGCGTGATTTCTCTCAACACATATTTAGAGATGGACTTTTATAACTACCAAACGTTCGGATTTTAGCAATAGGCAAGAACAATCCTTACTTCACTTTAATTATATACATGCATGCATTAGAATGACTAATTTTCCTTTCACGTGCATTCCTCCCTCTAATTACATGCATATATTCACTAAAGGACGAAAAACTGATGTCATTCTAGATTCTTTCCTTTTTTTCAAACTTCAAAATGTTTTGTAGCTCAAACCGTCATCCCGATTAAAAAACCGTCTTCATAAAAAAAACGTCTCGACGAGATTTTTAAAACTAGATCCCATGTTGATATGTTCTGATGACTTTTTTTCGGACCAAAAGTTACCACATCCGAGCTACGTGAGTTATCACGTCTGTCATACATAAGTTACCGTGTCATTTACACAAAAGTTTCGGGGGGTATGTTTTCGACAAACTTTTATCCCAGGGGTCAAAAAGTGATTATGATGTTTCCAACGAGTTATCAGCTTTGTTGTGTATATTACCATCTTGCACAAAGATTATCAAGGGTATCTTTTTCAACAATTTTCATTCCCTCGGTCAAAAAATTACCACGATATTTGTATATGTGTTATCAGCTCTTAGGTGCGTGTATTATCAGGTTGTTTACACATTAGTTATTGGGAGGTATTTTTAACAATATTTTTCCATGTTATCAGCTCATGTTATTTATATGAGAAGTTATCAATTGTATGTTTTCAACAAAAAAATTCACGTCAAAATTATCGTGGTGTTTGTACCTAAGTTATCAAAACTGGGAGCCTATATTATCATGCTATTTACACAAAAAGTTATCAGAGTATGTTTTCAAGAATTTTTCTCATGGGTCAAAGTTATCATGGTGTTTGTACCTAAGTTATCAGGTCCGGAATCCCATATTACCATGTTATTTACACAGATGTTACCAGAGTATGTTTTCAATAACTTTTTTTCTACGGGTCAAAGTTATCATGGTGTTTATACCTTAGTTATCAAGTCCGAGAGTGTATATTATCATGCTATTTACAAAGAAGTTATCGGTTGTATGTTTTCAACAATTTTTTTCATGGGATCAAAGTTATCGTGGTGTTTGTACCCAAATTATCAGGACCGGTAGCCGATATTATCATGCTATTTACACACAAAAAAGTTATCAGAGTGTCTTTTCAACAACTTTTTTTCCCGGGTCAAAATTATCGTGGTGTTTGTACCTAAGTTATCAGGTTCGGGATCCTATATTACCATGTATTTACACAGATGTTACCGGAGTATGTTTTCAACAAGTTATTTCCACAGGTGAAAGTTATCATGGTGTTTATTCCTAAGTTATCAAGTCCGGGAGTGTATATTATCATGCTATTTACAAAGAAGTTATCGGTGATAGGTTTTTAACAACTTTTATCCATGAGGGCAAAGTTATCGTGGTTTCTGTATCTAAGTTATAAAATGCAGGAGCCCGATGACATGCATTGGTTGCGTGCTCTGGTCTTTAAATGGAGAGAAACATGCTACCATAATGGAAGCAAGGTTTGTGTGCTCCCATTTCAATCCTCTTAATTTTCCAGCCCATTATTTATATTTCTCGTACAAGGTAGAAATGGGAGCAAGACAACGAGACATACTACCACAATGAAGAGAGACAATAGCACTTTTAATACTATATATACAACTGCCTACTGTAACTAACGGGCTATTTAAAAGCATAAAATTAGGGGGTAAGACAACAAAAATATATATTAAGTGAGCAGGTTAATGGGCCGGAGCTTAGTTACGAGAGACTCAGAGGTCCGAGTCCAAAGGCACCCCCCACACACATCAAATTTATTTTCTAGTTTTTTGGTTGTAGATGCAAAGGAGTAGTAATACGATAAAAGCGAGTGTAACATATTTTTAACCACATGAAAGCGTTAGCTGGGCTGGTTATTGGTAGCAGAATGCGTGCAGCAGGTGCAAGGATCGAATCCCACCGCTGCTCAATTTTTACGAAAAATGAAAAGCGGGCGGAAGATGGAGCGCTGGAGCGGATCGAACTCGTTCGGACCTATCGACAAGGTGAAAACGTTCGGAAATTACAAATATCGTTTACAGATATGTAGTTACCAAAGATAAATGTCGGACCTATCGACAAGGTGAGAACCTTCGGAAATTACAAATATCGTTTAGAGATATGTAGTTACCAAAGATAAATGTCTTATGACTAAAATGTAACCCATTATACATGCTTTATCTAAATTACATGACAGAGTTAAAATATTTTTTTCATCAACCAGTGTACATGACCTTTTTTTTGAGAACCGCCCTCAAAGGCCTTTATTCATTATTAATACGGTTTACATCCGATTGCGCTAGGGCAATCAATGAAGCAGGGAAAGCATCAAATAAGTTTACAACCGAAGTACTAGCCAGACTCTCTCTGGCGCACCAGTGAGCTACCTCATTGGCATCTCTACTAGCAAAGTTCAATTGCAACCCCTGAAAGTGTTGGAGATAGAATTTGATCTCGTTGATGATCGGGCTTCCTGTCGACCTGCACTCCATTGCCATATACTCGTTTATAACAGTTTTGCAGTCCGTCTCGACGATCACCCCGTCCAGCCCTTCTCCATAGCCAGACGCACAGCCTCCCTAACAGCTAGCAATTCAGCACAATACGAATCAGTTACCCCGGGCAGCTTGCGGCCTCCCGCTAGCTTCAAAACTCCGTCATGGCCCCGAGCCACTAGTCCGATCACTGAGGAAGCCCCGCTCACGTCCACCGCAGGGTCCGTATTGATCTTCCACCATCCTTCTTCCGGTGGCTTCCATCTCTCCTTCGTGATACACGTCCCCTCAGCAGTATCGGGCGGGATGTACAGAGCCTGGATGAGTTCCTTCACTAGGACCATCGATCTCCAGGGCTGATATTTGACTTCCTCATGGGTGTATTTGTTCCTACTTGACCAGATTGCCTACATGACTGAGATAATGACAGCCGCCCGGTCTCTCCCAATAAAACTGGGATCAAGCAAATCCCTCGACCACGTCGCTGGGTGTAGCCGTGGTATCTTGAACTCGAAGAAATCTTCTGCCTCTATCCAAAACAGTTTGGCATGATTGCGTGTAACCAGAGAGTGAAACAGCGATTCCTCCTCATTGCCGCACATTGGGCAAGTGTGATCTTCCCCTATATGTCGTCAGCATAACTCTTCCTTCGCCGGTAGGCCCTGTTCAAGAATTCATCCGATTAACCAGTTAACTTGCCGATTAATCCCTACTCATAGAGTCACCGAGTAGCCGATAAACCAAAAAATCGTCCGATTAATTAATTAAATGGCCGATTAACTTGCCGATTAGCCGATTAATCCCCTACTCGCTAGCCAACCGAGCAGCTACCAGTTAACGATTTCCTCAACAATGCCGGTAGGAATCCTTTAAGGACTCGCCACCAGAAAATTCGTATCTTGGGCTGCACCTTCAGTCTCCATAGTGATTTCCACACCTCCTCCCCTTGGGAGGAGCTGCCAACCTGGTTCAGATCATCTTCCCGGTCTGCCATCAACATTCTGTACGCTGAACGAACCGTGAAAATCCCGGACCTCTCATAGCCCCATGCCCAAAAATCAGGTAGAGCTACCCGCGGCCTCGGCATGTTAATGAATCAGGGGCGATGAAGGTTCTCTCGATAATTTCCTCATTCCATTCCCCATCATCCGTCATCAAATCGGACACAAGATGTATGGGATCACTTCCCATGTTACACACAGGTTTGAAAGTATTGCTCTCTTGTATCCAATTGTCATGCCATACTTCCGTAGTAGTTCCGTCACCAATTCTACGTATCAAACCCCTCTTGAGTACTTCTCTGCCAGTAATTATTGCCTTCCACGTAGTGGAGGCTCTAGCAGGGCACCCCGCCTGCAAGAAGTCTCCATCTGGGTAATACCTACCCTTCAGAACACGCGCGCATAAACTGTCCGGTCTATCCAGCAATCGCCACGCCTGTTTGGCGAGCATCACATCATTGAACAGCTCCAAATCCCGGAAGCCCAAGCCTCCTTTTGACTTAGATACAACCATCTTCTCCCATGATTGCCAGTGCATTCTTCTCTTATCAAGGGACTCATTCCACCAAAACTTTGACATCACTGCCATGACTTTCTGGCATAAGCCTTTATTGAGTTTGAAACAACTGATAGAATAGGCTGGTAGGGCTTGAATCACTGCTTTGAGGAGAACCATCCTAGCCACGATTGACATGAGCCTCTCGCAATATCCTTGCACTCTGGACCTTGCTTGCTCTTTGACATGTACAAAACTTCTCTCTATTACCCAGCCTGCCGCCGTGGGCAAGCCTAGGTACTTCTCGGCAAGAGTTTCTCTGTATATCTGCAAGTTACTCCTGACCCCTGCCTTCAGCGACACCCTTGTGTTTGGGCTGAAAAAAACCGAGCTCTTGGCTTTGTTTACACATTGCCCCGACCCCATATGATAAGCTTGAAGGATTTCATTCAACCTTTGTGCACTCCTTGAATCTGCCTGCATAAAAACTAAACAGTCATCCGCAAATAAGAGGTGCGAAATCCAAGGGGCTCTCAAACCCGGCCGTATCCCTCTATCGACCCATCCAGCATCATAGTTTTTCAACAAACATGAAAGTCCTTCCCCGCAAAGAAGAAACAAATACGGGGAAACGGGATCACCTTGCCGGATACCTTTTGATGGGCGAAAAGAGGGTAACAATTCTCCATTCATCTTTGTTTGAAAAGTAACAGAGTTTACACATCTCATTACTAGAGACACCCACTCCTTCGAGAAACCCAGCTGGAGCATGATTCCTTGGAGATACGGCCGCTCCACTCGATCATACGCCTTCATCATATCTAGCTTCACCGCGCACCACCCTTGCTTAGTTCTCTTCCTCTTCATTGCATGTATGCATTCAAAAGCTGTGATGGCGTTGTCTGTAATCAACCGCCCTGGAACAAAGGCGCTTTGCTCCTCCGCGATGATCTCGTCTAGGATCTCAGCCAGCACCTTGGAACAATTTTGTAAATGACATTACAGAGGGAGATTGGTCTATACTATGTAATATTCCTCGGGTTCTTGACCTTTGGTATAAGCACTATTACAGTTTTGTTAATAGCTTCCGGCATGTGCCCGCCGTTTAAAAAATTTAAAACTGAGCGGGTTACATCCTCCTTTATAAGTGACCAGTGGTGCTGATAGAAACCCGCATGAAATCCATCCGCCCCCGGCGCCTTCGCCGGTGCCATTGCGAACAATGCTTTCTCTACTTCATCTGCACAAAAGGGTCTATTCAGCCGGCCATTCATCTCATCCGTCACCATACTTGGTACATGGTGCAACACTTCGTCCATGACCACCTCTTCTTGAGCTGTGTATAGCTGTGTATAAAAACTTTGTACCTCAGCTCGCACCTCGTCCCTACTATCCACAATCGTTCCATCTTGTTTCTCGAGCACCAGGATTTTATTTTGATGCTTCCTCCTTGATGCTTGAGCATGGAAAAAACCAGTATTCCGGTCGCCAGCCTTAAGCTAGTCAGCTCTCGACCACGCTCTCGCCATAATTTCCTCCTTTAACAAAAGATCGTTCAGTTGCCTTGCTAACTCCTTCTCCCTTCTGGACGAACCGCGGTACAGCGAGTTCGCCTTCTCCCTCTCAAACTCCTTTCTCACCTTCTTCAGTTTTCGTTTTATGTCCCCAAACTTCTTTTGTTTCCAATCGGTAAGTTGGCCCTGCATGTTATTTAAAGAGGAGTTGAGGTCCTCAAGTGTAAGAGCTCCCTTCTCCCATGCAGCCACCACCGTGGGCTCATATGACTCCTCCCGTCTCCATGCTTCCTCGTAAACAAAACGGCGAGGTCCGCTGTCCTCCCACTCCATCAGCTTCTTAATTTTAATGACTAGCATGCAATGATCCGACTGTGGAGATGGGACGTGCCTCACTCCCGTATCTCCATACATCTGGATGAAGCCTGGGTCGGCTAGGTATCTATCCAAACGCACCTTTACATTCGCCTCGCCTTCTTGACGGTTATCCCACGTGTACGGGATTCCGTTAAACCCCAAGTCCTGAAACTTGCATTCATCAATGGTCTCCCTAAAACCTTGCATTTGCCATTCCGCTCTTTCATTGACCCCAAAATATTCCATGTTGTCTGTGATCTCATTAAAATCCCTGCCACACAGCCAAGGGACGTCACTTTGACACCGTAACCACTTTAAAAGTGTCCATCTCTCACTCCTTTCACTCCTCTTTGCTTTGGCATAAAATCCTGTAAAACGCCACTCCTTCTGGTCGCTGCCCACATTCCTCACCATAACATCTATATGCTGATTTGACAAATTGTTGAGCTTAACATCCACCTCTCTAGACCAAAAAAGGGCAAGTCCTCTGCTCAGCCCGTTGCTGCTGACAGTGATACATCCTTCGAAACCAAGCCTTGCTTTCATATTTGCTACCTTATTTCCCTCAATCTTCGTCTCCGACAAGAAGACTAAGGTGGGCGCTTCAACCCTCACCAAATGGTGGAGTTCACGAACTGTCTCCGGGTTCCCAAGCCCGCGACAGTTCCACGTTATGCAATTCATTGCTCCAGGCGGGGCTGTGCAACAGCCACCGCCTGCTCGCTAGTAGTTCCTCCTTCAACGGGCTTTTTCTTTTTAGAATCCCTGCTATCTTCCTTGGATGTACTCGGCTCATCGCCTTCCATGGCTCTCTTCTTATTCCAAGTGTCCTGATCCAGGATCATAAGCTGGTTTGATGTGTTGGTGCGGCCCTCAGGCCCATATCCACTCGACGGTACACTCTCTCACGGCCTCTACCTCTCCCTCTGTCATAGCCTCTTCCATGCCCAGTGCGGCCACCAGTGCCTCCCCGGGCATTAAACTGATACACTGCGTTCCTGACCATTCCTTGCTTATTTTTCAATGGTGAAGTTACCTCCTCTCCCTTCTCTACTTCCTCTTCTTCAGCATCCCACTCCTCCTCTCTCCTGGCGCTCTGCCTTCCCCCGTTACTGCTCATTGGGGGTGCATTCGCCCAGTTCTTGCGAGATCCAGCCCACCTAAGTTTCTCCCCGTACGGTAGGCATCCCTCCTCATCCCTTTCCCCTGGATCCGGGCAAAAGGCGTCAGCGTGTCCAAGCCGTCCACACGAGAAGCAAAAATACGACAGTCCCTCGTACTGGATATCATACAGTACAGATTCCTTTGTCCTAGCCGATTCTAGCTGCACCCACCTCATAAGGGGTTCATGCACCCTTATCCATGTTCGTGCTCTAAGGCACTCACCAAAGGCAAAACCCTTTGCATCCACATCCAACTTGATTACTTCTCCCAACATCCCTGCTATGCGCTCAGGCCATGGCGGGTATCGAAGATTAAAGGGCAGATTGATTACCCTCGCCCAAATCTGCAGCTTCTCAAACTTCCAATCAGATGGCCGGCCCTGAACTCAAATAGTTCCAAGATTACTGCGTGTTTCCCCACCATCCACGGCCCGCCTCCATAGATGCGATCTCGATCCCGTTGATTCTCCAGGTTTGCAACAAAGGTGTTCTCCCCTACCGGGTTAAAGCTCAATCCCCTCGGGTTACCCCAGGCCGGTCGGAGGGCATCTGCGATAGAGTTTACATGGATGAACTTATGGTGCAGTACCCTGCCCACCAGCGTCACTGGAGGTGCCTCCCCTTCCATCTCCTGATCATCTACGACCAACTTCTTGTTTTCCTTGTCTGTCAGCTTCATCTTCTCCATCATATGCTCCACCTTCTCCCTCGACTTCCTTGATTCCTCTGACGCCATGTCGCCACCCCACAAAACCCTAGATGCCACCTCTCCCTCCGTGCTCCAAGGGTGGGTAGGGGTACCAGGACCCCCCCTTGATCACCCCGAGAGCAGCCGCAGGGGAAGCGCCGATCAGGGCTTGGGTATAGCGTGGAGATCGTCCAGGATGGGTGTGCGCGCGTGGGAGATCGCGATCGCCGCGCCGTCGCCTGTCTTGCCAGAAAACGGTTCGGGCTACAGTGTACATGACCTAAATTATCGATAAATGTGTGGGTACATGAGGCTGTCTGTTGGTTAGAAGGGGATGTTGTGATATTTTTTTTATTAAACCCAGCTCAAAGTTTTTCCATTAAACCCAGTCAACTACCCACCTCCCACTCCGTTTTCCTCCCGTCAAGACCAGTCGCCGCAGTCTTCTTCTCCCTCATTGCGCCGGCCTCCACCCCCGTACCCCACTCCCAGGGCCCTTCCTCGCCACCGCACTCCACCAGACATGGCTGGTGCGGTTCGTCGGAGCCCAAATCCGCCCCCCGGAGCACGGATCTATCCGCATTGATCCTCTCCGCGAACGCCGGGAGATCAATCGATCGACCCCGCGCACGCTGGGAGGCTACCCGTATTCCAGTCCAGTGGCGCGGTGAGTTACCTCCCCCCGGTCTGCTCGTCGCCTCCACTCCGCCGCGCTCTCAAGTGTAACCCTGTATTATCAGTACTCCTAACGAGGATCCCACGCAGGATACTTCGACATTTCAGGATCTGACTCAAAAGAAGAAACTTTAATTTCCCCTGTATTCCCCATCCGGCCTTCGCCATGGAAAATGCCTGCGAGGACATCACCAATGTCGTGCGCTCGGTGAAGCTGCTTAGGATTGACGGCTACTGCACCACCGAAACAATGGGCCATGGGGATTGCATCAGATCCAGTTGGAACGTTGGTGGGTACGAGTGGGAGATCTGCATTTACCCTGCCATGAGAGATACAGATGGCACTCGGTGCGTGGCAGCCAAGCTTGTGTTTCTCAGTGACACCTGCCCGTCCATTGTGAGGGCCAACCTCAGCTGCCGTTTGGTTGATCTCACAGGCGCCCGTGTACCATTAGGGGGGAGCGTGTCATGGATATTCAACCGCCCATGGACATTCTGCTATCTTGTAAAGTGCTCTCCTGTCGCCCTAGAAAATATCTCGCCTCCTGTTCGTCTCATATCAACAGGCAAGCTACCATTATCTGGTTTTCTCCGAAATGATTCTTTTACTGTGGAATGCACCATCACCGTGCTTAAGGAGGATTTGCCAGCACTGGCAGCCCCAGCTAAAGAAGTCTCTGGGTCTGGGTCATCACCTAGCTTGCAAGACCACCTCGCTGAACTCCTGCGCAGTGGAATGGAAGCGGATGTCACATTTCTTGTGTCCGGCAAGTCTTTCGCTGCGCACAAGCTCATTCTCGCTGCAAGGTCCCCTGCACCGATGGCGGAGTTCTGTGGGGACATGAAGGAGACGAGCTCTCGGTGTGTGGAGAACAAGGACATGAAAGCGGAGGTATTCGAGCCGTTGCTTTACTTCATCTACACTGACTCTGTGCTGGAATTCAATCTTCAGCATGAGAGAGTGACGATGCTAGCTCAGCATCTGCTAGCAGCTGCCGACAGGTATGGATTGGACAGGCTCAAGCAGATCTGCGAAGGCAAGCTCTCTGATGGCATTAGTGTCGACACGGCAGCGACAACTCTGGCTTTAGCCGAGCAGCACTACTGTCCACAGCTCAAGGTTAAGTGTGTCGACTTCATTGTTAGTACTCCTGCAATCCTTGATGTTGTGTTGGCGACGGACGGATATAAGCATTTGGAGGCAAGCTGTCCTATGGTGTTGCCTGAGCTTCTCAAGTCTGCACGGGGCAGAAAGAATTGAAAGGCAACCAGGTAGGAGTGCTAGCGAGGTCCAAGATTTTATCATGCCCGTAGTCTCTGTTTACGGTTGCCATGCATGTGTGGTCTTGTGGAAACCTGGGTCTGTATTCGCCTAAAATGGAAACTTAGTGTCCATCTATATATGTTATGAGCAACTTAATGCTTGCATTTCCTCTCCAGTTTGATCTAATTTAGTGCTAAATGGTCCAAAATTTGGTATCTTTCTTCTTCTGTGCTTGTTAATATTTGCACAAGCTGATACATATGTGTGCCAGGTTGGTAAAAATATGCTGTTTCAGTTATGTTAAGGGTAGGATGATTCAGAGTGTGCAGATATGATTTGCTCAGTTGCAGGCTGCAGCCACACCATTCTGTTGTTTGTTTTACCTTGCAGTATTGGTGTATGCTGGGAGTTATGTTGATGACATTGTCACATCATATTTCAGAACAGCGTCAGGAAACTAAGTACCATGTGATTGTCCTAGTTACAAAGGGGCTTTCTGTGTTAATAGACCAAGAGCCAACACCACAACCAGCCTGCTGATATGTCTGATTTGTGCAATTGTACGCTGTCCACAGTATCCTGCCAGAATTTAGGCATATATTTTTTTTTTGAAAAGGAGGATGACCCCCGGCCTCTCTGCATCTAGGCGATGCATGCAACACATGGTTGGATTATCTTGTATCATAGGGCACCAGGATTCTAGGCAAATTATGTGTTTCTTTTGACTCCTTGTACATGTGTTTGATGATCTCTCATCCTGATAAGGTTTATCTAGGCGAAGCCTTGACCCAGACTGCTCTGTTTCCAATATAAAGCAAAGCCCACAGGAAGACATACCAAGGATTCTTGAAGGACAAAAACGTTACAAGTAATCCACAAATTTATCTTCGATACCAAAAGGAGTATTCTATTGATTCTTTGTAGAAGTACCAACCTAATACAGTATTATACGTTAGACAACCATAGAAGAGTTCAGGACCCGGTCTCCGCACCTAAGAGCATCTTCAGCCGTTTGCCCCCCAACGCGCCCGGCCAAGGGCTTTTGGCGTTTGCGCCGGCGGTTTTTTTGGCCCGGGGGCGATCGAGTTTCCAGCCGTGCCCCTAGGTTTCAGCCCCCAAGCGCATCAAAATTCAAAGTTCACTTTCCCGCTCCAAAAAACAATACAGTTCGGCGATCGAACATAGCCAAAGTCCAGCGATCAAAAGGGTAGGGACAACAGACATGGAGCTCATCAAAACGACAGGCTCCTCTGTCGCAGGGTTGGCCGAGGTTGGCGTCGGCGTGGGCACTACTTCAGTGCTCGGGCTCGGTGTCGGTGTAGGCACAACTTCAGTGCTCGGGCTCGACGTCAGTGTTGACGTAGTCGTGGGCATAGGGGCGGTGGTTGCCACTAATTCCGACATCTGGTTCAAGATGAAGCCGCGCTCCGCCAGGTACCACGTCTTCACCTGCTCATCCAGCGTCGACATGTCTGCCCCCATCAAGAACGCCAGGTCGGTGTTCCTCTTCTTCGCGACGACGTTGGTCCTAAGAAGGTCGAGCTTGACGTCCTGCTTCGTCATCAACGCCGACCACCTCGCATCGGTTTCTCCTCACTCTTGGCGGCGTTGCTCCTGGCGTCGGTGATGCACTGCTCGATCGACGATTGTAGCCGTTCGGCAGTGGGTGCCGCGTCCCTCGCCGCCTTGGCTCTTTTGTTGCCATCAGGGCGCCCTTCTGCCGGCGCCGAGGCAGGCGCTTCCGGGTTGTAGGCATCCTTGGCCTTGGCGAGAGCGAGCCGACACTCCGTCCATTTCTCGCATGACTCGATCCTAGTGAACACATGAAGGAACTTGAATTCTTGGTCGTTGTTGTCCTGGCGAAGCCTGTTGAACATCCGAACCATCTGCACAGCCGAAGAACAAGTGTTGGCGAAGTACACAGCAAAGAACTGTGCCAGCGACAGATGGCCATACCTAAACCTCAACATTGGCACCGCTTTCCGGGCGAGCCGCGACCTCCTCTTGAATCCCATGCCGCTTGTTGCAGGCCGCCTGGATGGTCGCCCAATGGTTAGCCATGGCCTTCTCGCCGCGATCCATGTAAATGTTGGCGAAGTCGGGGTCGACCAACTTGCGCTCGTCGAACGTCGTCTCGATCCTTCTCCAGTATGTGTTGGCGTTCTGATTCGAGCCGGTGATCAGGTCGATGCTGACGGTCTTCAATGCTTCGGCGAGGCACTCGTCTTCCTTGGACGTCCACTTGATGCGAGGCTCACCCGTCCTGGCATTGGCCGCCCGCTTCTTCTTTCTCCCTTTGGGCGTCGGCTCCAGCTCCGCTGGTTCTTCCTCCTCCACCTCCTCGGCGTCGTCGAGCTCGTCCTCCATGTCGACGGTGGTGTCCAGCGTTTCGTCTTGCGTGCGGAACCTGGGGCACGAAGCGGCGATGGCTGAGCCGCTCGTAATGATCTCGCCATGTCGGCATCGGTGCTGCTGAATTGTGGCGCCGAGCCATGTGCGAAGGGTAGGGCGCCACGACGCAGAGGCGGCGCATGCGAGTCTGAGTAATTCGGCGACAAGTAGCTGTACTGGGTGTTGAGGCACCACTAGGAAAAGGCCTACTAATGGCGCACCAGTTTTGCCTACTAATGGCGCATCATTGGTGCGCCATTAGTAGCACGCCACTAGTAATTTTTACTAATAGCGCATCACTGGTGCGCCATTAGTATCTGGTATACTAATGGCGCACCATCCAGTGCGCCATTAGTATATAACACCATGCGCCATTAGTGTGCCTCGCAGGGGCCATATTTAACCATGTGCTTTGGCACACTAACGGCGCACTGCGGATAGATGCGCCATTAGTATACTTGGCATACTAATGATGCACTCTGTCTTGATGCGCCATTAGTATCCTTTGGCATACTAATGGCGCACTCTGTCTTGATGCGCCATTAGTATCCTTTGGCATACTAATGGCGCACCTTGTGGTGATGCGCCATTAGTATGAATATTTGGTTTATTTTTTACTTTTCTAATTTTTGCACAGGTTACAAAATATATTATTTGACATAATATAGACAGTAGCACACAGCAACAGCAGATTCATCGAATACAATAGAAGATTAGTCTCCGAATACAATTCATCATA
This sequence comes from Triticum dicoccoides, assembly GCF_002162155.2. Lineage (NCBI taxonomy): Eukaryota > Viridiplantae > Streptophyta > Magnoliopsida > Poales > Poaceae > Triticum > Triticum dicoccoides. The sequence continues at coordinate 676,599,384 of NC_041392.1, forward strand.
TTAGTCTCCGAATTCAAAAGACCGAACAAAGATAAAACATTATAAGTCTCGAGACCGCGAGTATCGAGTTTGTCTTCACATTACAAGTCGATATCAATCATCTAAACTACCATCACATAAAAGAGAGCTGCGGTCATCACAATGAGCATCATCGCGATCAAACTAGTCTTCATCCGGTTCCTCCAACGCTCCCTCCTCTCTCCCGCTAGATAGCGGGCGTATCTAGATTCGGCCTCCGCCCTAGTGGTGTACCCTTTGTAACTGTTACCGCTGAAACGGTGAACCTGTCTCCGACACTCCTCCCAATCGTCGTAGACTCCGAGAACCTTACCCTTGTACACGACATACGATGACATCTCTATGCACAAGCCAAACAACAGACAATACATACATAAGCAATATATAAGTATGCAACAAAAGGATCGGAAGAGAAAAGCAAGACATTAATAGCACGATTCATGGTCCTACTAATAAATAGCATAGATTACATCTAAGTTGAACGACTGTCCAAACCAAAGAGACATACAATTCATTAAAGTTTAATTACAACATGAGCCAATCAATGTTTCAGAACTACACATCACTACTTTCGACTCGACTCATGGACAGGAGCGTGGATGAAGCCGCCGTCTGTCGTGATGGTCATGAAATCGCGGGCGTTGTCAGCCTGCATTTGTAGCATTCCGTCTATCTCAATGTTGGACGGTTGATATCTGAGGAAGAAATGCCCCGAGGTATGAAGGACATCTTGATGGATGATGTTCGCAAACTCCGACTGCATGCGAAAGAATTCTTGTCTGATGTACGCGTCCTGGATTGCTGACAAGCTCGCGGCCCAATCTTTGAGATTATTTGGTAGCAGAAGGTGATGATGGTCCCTTACGATCGCCCGCATGTGATGGAGGGCGTAGTAGGCATCCTTCTGACCGCCAGGCGGCTGCTTGACGCAGCAGAACATCGTATTGTGGGCGAACACGTGCTTGCCGTACCTGCAAACTGCCCTGATGAAGGTGCCTCCAGATTTGGCATAGCCAGGGAGAACATCATCAAGAACTTTCTTGATATTTGTGTAGTCTATCTTGGAGTTATGGTTCAGGTCGAAATACGTGGCCATGGAATATTTCGGGCTTAAGAGGATGAGTGTGCAATGTGTGTCACTGCACAGAACACGGAATGTTAGAAAAAAAAGAACGATCGAAATCTAAGAAATCATATGTTACGGGGCGGTTAAGGGATGACTTACTCGGGAAAGTAAGGCACAAGGAAGTTATCCTTTTCTGGGTTTGCCAGAATGACGTCTTCGAGGTGTGAACTCGGGACTTGGCGGTCCCCAGCGTTGCTCAATGGGGTCGACGATCACGATGTCCGGGGTCTTGTCTCTAATGATCCGCATCTCCATACTCAGCGAAAACAGCCGAATGAAGGTGTAGTGCAGCGGATGAAGGTTGAACATAGCAAAGATGTCATCAAACCGCAGGACGATTGTACCCCCGATGGCGCCATCCACAAAGCCCTTGCCCTCTGGCACCTTGGCCATGAAAACTGGGTATGCCACATCATTCTCTCTAAGACGCCACTTCTCAAAAGAAAGAACACTGTCGTCCAGACTCCGCATAGCACCGGTTGCAGCACTGAGCATATTTGTCGGTAGCATCGCCCTACCCGCCACATGCACCCTCCTTGAGATATCCTTAGGTGAAGGTGTCCCGTCCTGAGCACGGATCATACTCGGTGTCGGCTGGCTCGCACCGGCGGCCTTTTTAGTCGGCCGTTTCCGGCCCTTCTTCTTGATCTGCTGTAATGGGACCGAGTTCTGCTCACAGACCGCCTTCTTGAGCGTGTTGGGGCTGATAATATTTGGCACCTCCGCTATCTGAGGCTCGGTGAAGGCGGCATCTGGAGGCGTCTCCTGAGAACTGAACGCCAGACGACGCCTGTTGCAATTGGGTTTCTCCGCCCTACCAGCTAGATCGCGGTCGTCTTGTTTGCGTTCTTGAGAAGGAGGCCCGCAGAACTCGTCACCGTACCCATGTTCGGCAAAGTACTTATCGATGTTGGTAAATGGACCATCGTCGTTGTCGTCGTCGTCCGGATCCTGTGCCATATGCATGTCCGGATCCTATGCCATAGGGATGTCCGACATGTCCGGTAGCGTTGCGGCGTTCTTGCCATGGCTTGGCGCCGGCACGATTGGCGGTCTTGTCTGTGGGGTGGTGTCCCCCGCCCCCAAATGAATCTGGCTCTTCGGCCAAAGTAGGGGCCAGCTTACGCAGGCGCTGAGGGTCATCTCATCTTCTTCGTCGGCCCCAGCGGGTCGAATCGGAGGTAACAGCTCGTCGCAGCCTGGCAGCACCCGGACCACTTCAACCCTATACATTGTGGGTGGCATCGGATTACCGTGGAACACGGGGTTACCCGGTTGAACGATTCTGCCCTTGGCAACATCGACCAACTCGCCGCCCACGAAGTGTAGGAGAGTGCATGGAACGTTGGCGGCGCCCTGCGAAAACATGTAGGGCATCAGGGATGCCTAGTCAAAGGCAAGGAGATGAAGTCCTCGGCCGAGAGGCTTAGTTACCATGATGCCGTCGAGCTCAGCTAATGTTGAGGCACCGCCAACGGCGGGCGTGCAACTGACGGAGGGGCCGCTTGCTGGCGAGGTGCCGGCCGGCGTACACCCGGGTGCATTAAGCTCCAATGCCGGCTTTGAAGACACCAATACCGCCGCCGCCGGAGACACCAATGGCGCCGCCACCGTAGACACCAATGGCGCCGCCTCCGGAGACACCAATGGCGCCGCCTGCACATTGTGTGAGTTGCTGGCCGTGAAGCTGGGAATCGGGGGCGGCCCCTGTTGGCCACCCGCAATCCACACCGTTATCCCATGAATCAAGGTAGGCATAATGCCGATAAGCGTCGATCCCAGTTGTTGTTGCACTTGCTCTTGGACCATCTCCGGAATCCGCGCCACTTGCGCCTTGAGTGCTTCAACCTCGCGCGACTAGCTTTCCGAGCTGGTCTTTTTCTCCTTTCGCCCACCAGCGCCATAGTATGACGACCATTTTGTGGACAAGCCTTTGCTGGCCACACGACCAGCTGACGTCGGCTTATTGAGCTTATCCCTGTTTTTCATTACGTTCAATGCCCTATTCAAAGGGGTGTCGAAAGGGGAGCTCTGAGACGACCCCGCGCTACTGCTATCTTTGTCCTGCGGAAGGAACGTGAACCATTTAGAAATATTGGGGATTAATTAGAATGCAACCATATGGAGCTAATTACGCGGGGGTGTATTCCTTACCAGAACAAGCTCAAGCTCCTTGGTCTTCGGATCCATGGTAAGCTCCTTTGTTACCGGGTCCTCCTTGTATCAGGCCCTGAGAAAGTTCCTGGTCTGCTTGTCACTGTATTTCTCGAAGCGGGGCGGTAGGCCTTGCTCGGCATACTCCGCGTCCTCCTTGTCCCATATAGGCTCCGCCACTCTGTAACCGCCGGGACCGAGTTGGTGGACCCCTATGTTCAACTGCCGCATTTCTTTCCCCCACTGACTTGATTCAGAGGTTGTGGGGCTCTCGCACTTGATCTTGAACTCCTTGTAGTCATCTTCGCTCATCAAAGGATATTTCGCCTTGATCTTCTCATAACTATCACCTTTGTCAATCATTGCCTTCACCGTGCTTTTCCAAGTAGACAGGGCCGTGCTCATCATCGTGAGGGCGGCACCGTTCACTTTATTACCCGAGAGGCGTGTGTTTGCGAACTCAGCGGGGAACTTGTATCGTTCGTGCAACTTCGTGAAGAGGAGGCTGTGCAAATTCCCTCGGTCCTTATGCCTTAGGTTCTCGGTGTTGATCGAGGCGGTGCTCCGGAGAATGCACCCGAGATGAATCGAGTACCCCTTGACTATGTGTTTGGGCGCCGTCGGATGCCCGTCAGAGTTCACTTCAGTAAATTCCTCCCTGACGGTGCCGAGCACGTTCGGGCGCCGGTCCTTCCGTTGCCTCTTCGGTTGGCTGCCATCTGTGCGTGCGCCGCCATCATCGGTGGTGGCATCCGCGGCGCCATCATCAGTGGTGTCATCCCCGACACCACTAGGGGTTGTGTAGTCAGGATCGTTGTCTTCCGTGGCGTCCTCATAGCGGTGAGGTTCTTCCTCCAACTCCTGGGACAGCTTCCAGAATTGCTTGCCACCCGAACCGCCGGCCTCATCGTTGTGGGCCATGTTTCGCTCTAAATAGGAAAAAAGTTTGGTCAAAAAGTTGGTTATTGTCAAGGAACAAGATCATGGTCTCATCATTTAGGGTTTGTCGACACCGAGGCATCCTAAAAGCTAAGCTTTTATCATTTAGGGTTTGTCGACGCCGAGGCACCCTAAAAGCCTAAGCGTACATCATTTAGGTTCTCATCGACACCGAGGCACCCTAAAAGCCAAGGTTTCATCATTTAGGGTTTGTCGACGCCGAGGCACCCTAAATGCTAAGTTTTCATCATTTAGGGTTTATCGATGCCGAGGCACCCTAGGTTGGGCCTAATCACTTGGCACTAATCAGTTGGCTCTATTGCCACCTATGTTGGGTTTATCATCTAGGGTTTATCGATGCTGAGGAGAATTTCTAAGTTGGGCCTAATCACTTGGCTCTATTGCCACCTATGGTTTAATGCAGCAAGAATAAAGGGGTAGTTGATCCTACTTAATTAAGTACTAAGATACCCCGGCCCATGCATTAGTAGCAAGTACCTCATATGTCCGATTTTTAGCAAAGTCATGCTAAAATTCACGGAAAATTTCAGCATGACCTTTGCTGAAAATAGGACATATGGAGTACCCGAATTTGCCAGAACGAAAGTTAATCGACATTCCGGCAAACTTAAGGGCCTCTCGAGGTACCTGCAAAATCATCATGACACGAAGGGCCTCTCAAGGGCCTCAAGCAACAGCGGCGTCTCCCAGGACCCCATTTTTTTGCTAAATTTCTTTGAGCAACAATCAGAGCAGAAAATTCAGCACCACAATGTGCCTCTACTTTCATATGGATGAAAAGGCCACAGACCATATGGTCCTCTTCTTGCGTATGGACAAAAATCAGCTCAACTTATGTGAGCTTCCATTACAGATCTAATAGGTCACCCAACAAAAATTATAAGTCCTCACACCATATATACTTTATCACATTATAAGTCCTCACACCATCAACTATGAAAAAATCTGAGAGTATAAGTCTGGTTACATTCACCCAAGTCCAAACGTAAAATTCTGTCCAACATAGTACATCCCGCTTTGATAATTTCATAGGATTTAATATACCGAACGAAACCTGACAAGTGATATGTGTTTTAAGTATCTATAGAACTAACTAGCAGCAGGTGTGCAATGACAAAATTCTGGAGTTATGCTATGCAATCTACAATGTAGTCTAAGGGGAACTAACTAGCAGCAGCTCATCTAGAACACATGTGAGTACTTCAATGGAAATAGAAACATCAGGAAGAAAAGAAGGAACATTGTCCCACAGTAGCAACAGTAGGTGTTCAATTAGTCAAGCAGCAGGAACACACAAGCAAAGCATGTGTTCATTTAGTGAAGCAGTTGGTGTGACTGTACAAATTACTCTACTGATACATGATACATGTGTCATGTGCATTGATCACTATAGCCTTGTTCTCTGACCAAACATCTTCATCTCACTACATGGACAACGCAATGTACCGTTATGTCCACTCACAGACCAAAAAATTGCAACCAATAACGAACAAATGCCTAACAGTTCCATGGAGCTACTGGATTAAGTGAGAGCTATATGCGGTTTTTTTAAAACAAGTGAGAACTCCTACATGCTTGCCAGGCCATGAAAAAAATGAGTGATGTTTCCATAATTATTTCTTAGAGCGAATACAGTATGTTCTCCAAAACTCAGCAAACAATATGCAGATCATTCTTAGTGTCTCTTGCTTTTCTGATAGCCAAATAGCCACTAATAATATGCCATTGGGATCATCATCGCTTCAAATCATTTGTCTGGAAACAAAGGAATGTATAAACTGAATTTGCAGAATAATAAAGACAGATATGAGTTGCTAGCTGTTATGAGGCACCAGATATGTCTTTGCTTGCTGCAGTTGTGGTTCTGTGTCATTGATGTCCTAGGAGTTTTCTCAAATTTTACTAGCTCAAGTGTGATGCTATTTCCTGTTTACTTATGTGTGCCACAGTTACTTTGTTACATAATTACCCTTTCATAAACTAAGCAATTAACATGAGCACATAGTTACATACTAGTATGTTTCACACAAAAGCAAACAAATCTCCTGGAATGTGTCATGAAATTGAGTTTTAACCAACTGCCATATATAATTTTGCTATTAAGCACAGATCATTTTTGTTCAGGTTTCTTTTCCAGAAGAAGTATAAATCTGCTCCTAAACAAACAAGGCCGACCCTGTGGCGACTTGGATAACAGCTAGCTACACTGACAGAGAGGAAGACGAAATCAAAGGGGGGAGGGGAACCGGTGCAGCTCACCGAGAGGAAGATGATGGCGAGCTCATGCGGGGCCGGGGTTGACGAGGTGACGCAGATCAACGGTGAGGCTGCGATGGTCGGAGGTGGAAGAAGATCTCGATCCGCACTGCAGATGACGTAGATGACGTAGAATAACACTACAGAGCTCCTGGACTCCTTGGTGGGGTGCGGGGACGACGGTGGTCGCGGGGACGATGCGGTGACGGGGACGACCTAGTCAGGTGAAGCAGCGCGAG
>NC_041392.1:676606330-676606889 GCF_002162155.2 Triticum dicoccoides
GGGGGTCATCGGAACGGGCGTGGGGGAGCCGGAGCGAGTGTGGAGCGGGCGCGGGGGTCGTCGGAGCGGGCCGGGGGTCGTCGGAGCGGGTGTGGCGGGGGAGGGAAGGGGGATCTGGCGAGGGAGAGGGAAGGGGGATCGGGCGAAGGGGTATCCAGCTAGAGGGGGGAATGTTAGTAATGGCGCACCCTCCTCTCGTGCGCCATTAGTAGTTTTTTTCTCTGATAGCAATGGCGCACCCCCCTCTGATGCGCCATTAGTAACTTTTTTTTCTGATAGCAATGGCGCACCCTCCTCTGGTGCGCCATTAGTAACTTCTTTTTTTCATTATTTTTTGTTGCATCTAATAATTTGTTTTTTTATCAAATTTGTTATTTTCATGAGGACTAGAACATAAGATATCATCAATTTTTTTTAAATATCATCAAATTTGTTATTTGAAAATATCATCAAATTTGTTATTTAAAAATATCATCAAAAAGTGGGGAAGGGTGCGGGGTGTCGGCGGCGGCGGTGGAGCGGGCCGGGGGAGGGTGCGGAGGGTCGGCGGCGGCGGTGG
>NC_041392.1:676606942-676679759 GCF_002162155.2 Triticum dicoccoides
GGGTGCGGGGGGGCGAGTGCTCGTCGGCGGCGGTGGAGGGGGATCGAGATCGTGTGTCCTCACGAATTCAAAAAGTGCCCGTGAAAATTAAAAATATTCATGATATCAAAAAGTGCCCATGAAATACAATCGAGAAATGAAGACTACGATTTAAATACAATCGATCTTAGCTAGCTATCTGTTCACAATCTTCTTGCCCTTCTTTTTCGCAAATGGAGTTCTTCTGTGGAACGGACGTCCTTTAGGTAGGGTGGTCCCGCTTCTTCTTGTGGTGTGTGCTGCTACTTCATCGTCGTCGTCATGTTCGATCTTCGGGTCGCCGTACTTGTCGAAGTCTTGCTCATTGGCTACTCCATCCATTCCGATGATCTTCCTTTTGCCTCTCCTCACGACAACACGACTGGGCTTTGACGGGTCGGTAATGAAGAAGCATTGGTCCACTTGGGAAGCCAGTACCCATGGCTCATTTTTCGCGATGACGTTTGCGCCCGCGGTCTTGGATTTGGCTTCGGGTATAACCATGGTGGTGAAATACCGGTCTTCTTTTAGGACGCTCTTGGCCCATCTGACACGGAACATCGGGACCTTCTCTCCAGCGTAGCTCAGCTCCCAGATCTCCTCGATCCTTTCGTAGTATCTGTCCTTGTCATTACCGGTGTAGGATTCCATCGTTACCCCGGAGTTCTGATAACCATTGCTCTTCATGTCCTTGTCCTCGGTGCAGAATGCGTAGCCGTTGATATCGTACGCCTCATAGGTCATCAGGTTGTGCTCGGCGCCCTGTGACAAGGCGAATATGAGTTGTTCTTCCACAGAAGAATCCTCATGTAAAGGGTACGACAGAAGCTTCTGCTTGAACCAACACGTGAAACATGAGTTGTGCTCTTTGATTATATCTCCGTCCGTCCTCTGTTGGCCTCGATCATTGTACGTCTTCTCAATAAAGGTTTTGTGCTCTACCACCCAAGGATCGACCACGTCTATGTGTTGTAGCGCGACTAGGTTTGCTCTTTCAAAGTCGGCGAGTCGACCCTCGAAGTCGACATGCATTTCGCGGCGACCCTCACGGTGACCCCATCCAGCGAGCCTGTCGAGGTGCCTGTTGATGGGCAGACCAACGGGGTTCTCGATGCCTAGATAATTCGTGCAGTAGGAGATGCACTCTTCAGTCAGAAAGCCCCTGGCTATACTTCCCTCTGGACGTGACATGTTGCGAACGTATCCTTTGATGACACCATTCATCCTTTCGAACGGCGTCATGCTGTGCAGGAACGTCGGCCCGAGTTGGATGATATCCTCCACGATATGGACCAGCAGATGCACCATAACGTCGAAGAATGCGGGCGGGAAGTACATCTCAAGCTCGCATAGTATCACCATGATCTCTTCCTATAGCCTTCTGAGTTGCCTCACGCCAATCAACTTCCGAGAGATGACGTCGAAAAAGTTGCATAGGCCAAATAGCGTTTCACGGACGTGCGCGTCCATGATCCCACGGATTGCAACTGGAAGTATCTGCGTCATCAGCACGTGACAGTCGTGAGACTTCATCCTGCTGAACTTCTGCTTCGCTGGGTCTAGGTATCTGCTTATCTTCCCCGCGTAACCGTAAGGAAGTTTTACTCCTACGAGGCAGGTGAAAAACTGCTCAATCTCCTCCTGACTTAGAGTGAAGCATGCGGGAGGGTAGTCAATTCTGGTCTTCTTGGCCTTTTTGCCTTTGCGACGAGTTTCTGTGTCCTGCTTCGCCTCATCATCATCATCATCATCATCATCATCATCATCATCATCATTAGCGTGAAGCTCCTGCCCGATGCCCATTGATTTCAAGTCTGCCCTTGCTGTCGGCCCATCTTTGGTCCTCTCTGGCATGTTGAGCAGGGTACCAAGCAGACTCTCACACACGTCCTTCGTGATATGCATGGCATCAAGGCTGTGAGGCACACGGTGGATCTTCTAGTACGGCAAGTCCTAGAAAACAGACCTCGTTTTCCATGCCTTCAGCAGTGGCTCTGGCGCCTTTCGCTTCTTTCCCGGCTCTGGCGCCTTTTGCTTCTTTCTCGGCAGTGGGCAATCTTTCCAATTTTTCAACAGCTCGTCTATTTCCTCGCCGCTCCTCGTACGTGGGCGTTTTCGGGGTTCGGTTTCACCATCGAACAGATCCTTGCGTTTCCTCCACGGGTCATCGTCGCGAAGCCACCTTCGATGTCCCATGAACATGGTTTTCGAAGATCCGGGATCTCTATCTAGCTGGCGATACGTTGTGTCATCCATGCACCTTACGCATCCAGAAAATCCATGGACTACCTGCCATGCGAGATATCCGTAACCGAGATAGTCGTGCACCGTCATGAGCAGTGCGGCTCTCATAGGGAAATATTCTTTCTCTGCGGCGTCCCACGTATTGGCTGGTGTTTTCCATAGCGTGTCTAGCTCCTCTTTCAGCAGCCCCAGATACAGATTGATATCGTTCCCTGGTTGTTTCGACCCTTCAATTAGCATACTCATGTGAATGTACTTCCTCTTCATGCACAACCAGGGGGAAGGTTGTACATCCACACAAACATAGGCCACATGCTATGTGTGCTTCTCTGGCTGCCAAACGGATTGACTCCATCGGTGCTCGCGCCCAGCATGATGTTCCTTGGATCCTTCCCAAATTCTGGGTATTCAAAGTTCAACGCTTGCCACTGGCTCGCATCCTTAGGGTGACTCAGCATCTTGTATTTTTTATTTATCTCCGGATCATTTCCGTCATCTTCCCGCTTCTTCTCCTCCCTATCCGCGTGCTAACGCTGGAGCTTTGCTACCTTAGGGTCCACGGAATACCGCTGCAGACGAGGAGTGATCGGAAAGTACCACACCGATTTTCAAAGAGCTTTCTTCCTCTTCTTGTATCGAGTGACGCCGCACACCGCACATATGGTAGACTCCGTCTGCTCGTCCCGATAAATGATGCAATTGTTCATGCACACATGGTATTTCACGTGCGGTAAATCCAGAGGACACACGATTTTCTTCGCCTCCTCGAAACTGGTCGGGCACTTGTTCCCCTTGGGAAGACGTTTGTGCCAGAATGACATGTTCTCGTCGAAGCATGCGTCAGTCATTTTGTGTTTTACCTTCATCTCCAGAGCCATGAGCGTTACTTTCAGGCGGGTATCCTCGGGCCTTCATCCTTCATACAATGGAGTAACCGTGTCTATCTCCAGTTGATCCAGCTTGGCTTTCTCTCGGGCGGCAGCTCTTGCGTTATCCATCTGCTTGAGAAGCAGTTCTTGAATATGAGGGTCCTGCACCCAGCCTCCATCGTCGTCTACTCCGGCATCTTCATCTTCATGATCATGCCCTTCGTCTTGATCTTCCTCATCATCATGTACGACATCTTCTACATGATTACTGTGTACAGCATCACCGTCGTGATCATGTCTTGGAGATTCTTCGTCTTCTCGCCCGCCCTCGCCGCGGTGGTACTTGTCTTGTTGCCCTTCCTCATTTCTTGCCCGGCCCCCATGGACGACTTCATACTCATCTTCATCACCTTGCCACCGATAGCCATCCATGAAACCACGCAAGAGCAGGTGGTCCCGCACCTGCCCGGAATCCGGGTCCGCAATAAGGCTCTTTAGCTTGCATCTTCGACACAGACATCTTATCTTCGTCTCGTTCTTTTGAAGCATCTCGGCCTTCGCGGAGCTCGAAAACCTATTCACGATGCCTTCGGTCATCGTGCGGACCATGGTCGCCTGCGGGGTAGAGCAAAACGATATTTTAGAACCAAGAAAATTTTTGGCATGATCTTCCCTAAAAATAGGACCAAAAAGAATGCATAGTGCCAAAATTCTCGCCGAAACAGAAATGAATCAACATTCCGGCAAAATATTGGCAACTATCGCATTTCAAATACCGGTACCTGCAAATACAAACATATATGCAACACCACAGACACATGCAACACCACAAACATACATAGATCTAGCTAGGCCACAAAAAGTGCATGTGCATGTTGTTGGAGTGAGCTAGGGAGAAAAAAAGTAGATCTACATCATGAAGATAGCTTTCCCCTTACTTACCTATATAAAAAAGGTAATTTCACCACTTAATTTTGATGAATCTATGGTGGAAATGAGGTGAGGAGGAGGAGGCAGCCGAAAGCTTGGAGAAGGAGGTGGAGGGAATGAAATGGGGAAAGTGAGTGGGTAGGTGTGGGGCTGTCCAAAATATCTTGCTGGGGTCCCAGGTTACTAATGGCGCACCTGCAGGTGGTGCGCCATTAGTAGTTTTGCAGAAAAGTAAAAAAATAATATATACTAATGGCACACTTTTACAGGGTGCGCCATTAGTAGTTTAAACTAGTAATGGCACACTGTGAGGCGGTGCGCCATTAGTAGTTTTGCAAAAAAAAAGAATAAAAAAAATTCAGTACTGGCGCACTCCATGTCTGGTGCGCCATTACTAGTTAGAACTAGTAATGGCGCACTTCGGTAGGATGCGCCATTAGTATGTATGTAAAAAAATTATCACTAGTGGGGCACCTATTTTCTGGTGCGCCATTAGTGTCTTCCACACTAATGGTGCATCACCAACTGGTGCGCCATTAGTATATAGTAGTGGCGCACTACTTCCCTGGTGCGCCATTAGTGTCAATCCTATCTATAGCCCTTTTCCTAGTAGTGAGGGCGGCGGTGAACACGGGGGAGGGAGTGTGTGGGTTGGGGTTGAAGCCGAAGGAGGATGGGTGTGGCGCCGCGCCATGCGGGAAGGTGATGTTAGGGTTGAAGCCTCCATGCGCATCACCGTCGGCGTAGCCAGGCAAGGGCGCGTACCCCCACTGTGGCAGTCAGAAGTTGGCCGGCCGACACGACGCTCTGCTAGCTCCCCCACGCGGCTTGTGGGCACTGGCCGACCTGTTGAGGTGGAAGGTTCACCATCCCCGCGCGAGACGCCTCCTCCTGCTCCGCCCCCGCCGCTCCGCATCCCTGGCCTTCTTTATGATGAGCCCGTTTGAAAGAACATGCGGTGCCCCCATGTTTGGTTTTGGTAATTGATGACAATCTCTGTGGACTAATGGTTGCCTTGAGTTATATTTGAAGGTTTTGTCCATAGGCTTTTCTTAGAGTACATTTGTTGGTTTCAAGGAGAGTTTTGTGATGACCAAGGTGCTATTCAAGGAATTACCTAAAGATTGGTCTTGTGAGAGGTTGATCAAGACTAAGTAAAAGAGTGAATCAAGTTGATCAACACACAAAGCGTAGAAGATGTACCAGAGGGATCAAGCGATCCCATGGTATGGTAATCATTGTCAATTACGCTTTATGTACTAACCCATGATCTTCTTGAGAGTTCTTTGTGGGGTTAGGTTGCGGTGTGCAAATTCAAGTGAAGCATCACGAAGAGATCAAATGCTTGAAGCTTTCCGTCCATTGTGGTGACAATGGACTTGTGAAGATGTGCGGAAGAGTGGCTCACCCATAGTGGAGTATGGGGGAGCAATCAACTAGTCTTCATCGAGCCAACGCAATCAAGAAAGGTGGTCCAACTTGAGGGAGTCAAGATCGTCATCATCTAGCTCAAGTGGACCATGTGCAAGGCAAATGTTTTCCCTTGATAGGTTTTCTATTTTACTGGTCTCATGATGGTAGTTGGGAGACCAGTTATAGGATAGATTGCCGTACTATCAAGGGGGGCTCTCGATGAGTAGCTTGATCGTATCATTCATAGAGAGCTCAAAACATTGCATCCTTGCATCATCTTTGTTGGTTCTTGTTTGGTTCTCTTTGTGATTATTAGAGCTTATGGTCATCTTGATGACAAGCTTGAGTTCATCGAAAACGGAGTTCGCATGCATCTTCTATGATGTTTTCGGTGTTGGAGGTTTTACCGGTCTTATCTAAGGAAGGGTTCTCACCATTTTCTTCTGGTACTTTTCTCATTTGCTTCTTATTGATACTTCTATCAATATTGTGTTAGCCCATGTCGTTAGCTTTCCAACAAACTTGGTTTCGTTGAATTCGGAGTCCGTTTGCAGAAGTTGTGGTTGTTTTGGTAAAGGCTGCAGGAAGCAAAAGCAAAGGCTTAAGGCCGCGCAAAATACACTCAACAGTAGATGGAACAAAGTGATCCATACTGAAGAAAAGTACGACGGCAGCCACCACACAAAGAGCTATCCAAAGCGCAAGCTGCTGCCCGAATTCGATGGTGAGGCTTTAGAGCCTATACAGCCGAAAAATAAAGTGGCCGATCAGCCGGATCGACCACCCCGTGGCCGCGATAGGGCGGCTAACGATGTCGCACATAAGACAGCACACGATTTACATGATGACTTGCACCAAAAAGCCGGTATGACCAGGTCCATCTACGGATCTAGGAAGCGCGCTCCGACGCAGAATCAAAACCGAACACTACAACCGTCAGAATGCCATGACACATCCAAATACAGGGGTTCCGCGCACCCCCTATGCTTCACCGATGAGGTTCTGGATCACGAATTCCCAGAAGGATTCAAACCCGTGAACATAGAGGCATACGACGTAACGACAGACCCTGGGGTCTGGATTGAGGACTTTATCCTTCATATCCACATGGCTCGCGGAGATGATCTCCACGCCATCAAATACTTGCCCCTCAAGTTGAAAGGGCCAGCTCGGCACTGGCTAAAAAGCCTCCACGAAAACTCAATTGGAAGTTGGGAAGAGCTTGAAAATGCTTTTAGGGCTAATTTTCAAGGGGCCTATGTCTGACCTCCGGATGTAGACGATTTAAGTCATATAATCAACAACCCGGAGAGTCAGCCCGAAAGCTTTGGAACAGATTCCTCACTAAGAATCAAATTGTCAACTGCCCGGACACCGAAGCCTTAGCGGCTTTCAAACACAGTGTTCGGGACGAATGGCTTGCCAGACACCTCCGCCAGGAAAAACCGAGGACAATGACAGCCCTAACAAGCCTCATGACCCGCTTTTGCGTGGGCGAAGATAGCTGGCTAGCCCATAGCGTCACCAACGACCCAGGCACATCCAAAGTCAGGGATGTCAATGGAAAACCACGACGCAATAAAAGCAAGCATCAAAACAATGTAGATAGCCCAGACAACACGGTGGGAAATGCCGGATTCAGGGGCTCTCGACCCGGTCAATGAAAAAAGCCATTCAAAGGCAGCAAAGATGGACCGTCCAGCCTAAACAAGATTCTAGACAGATTATGTCAGATTCATAGCACCTCCGACAAACCGGCAAATCACACCAACAGAGAATGCTGGGTCTTCAACAGGCCGGCAAGCTAAACGCCGAACACAAGGAGACACCAAGCGAAGACGAGGATGAGCCTCGCCAGCCGAACACTGGGGGACAGAAAAAATTCCCACCAGAGGTCAAAACAGTGAACATGATTCATGTAACGAAGAGGGGGAGCAAACGCGCACTCCGAGACGTATGCGTCGTGGAGCCCGTCACCCCCAAGTTCAACCCTTGGTCGGCCTGCCCGATCACTTTTGATCGCAAAGATCACCCGACTAGTATCCGACACGGAGGATCGGCTGCCTTGGTACTAGACCCAATAATTGACGGGTACCATCTCACTCGAGTCCTTATGGACGGCATCAGTAGTCTTAATCTGATATATCAGGATACAGTCCGCAAAATGGGAATAGACCCAACAAGAATCAGCCAAAGCAATACTACCTATAAAGGAGTAATACCAGGCCTAGAGGCCTGCTGCACGGGCTCTCTAGTACCAGAGGTTGTATTCGGTTCTCCCGACAACTTTCGAAGTGAGAAGTTAACCTTTGACATCGCTCCATTCCGAAGTGGCTATCAAGCACTACTCGAAAGAACGGCCTTCGCTCGTTTTAATGCAATACCGCATTATGCTTATCTTAAGCTTAAGATGGCCGGTCCACGTGGCATCATCATAGTTAGCGGAAACACAGAATGTTTCTTACATGCGGACGAACGTGGGGCGGCTTTAGCAGCCGAACATTGAACGCCCTCTCCAACCAGAATAAATGATCGGTCGTCAAGACCGCGGACATGGCTAGACGAGTTCGGCACACACTAGCTGTAATAACTCAGATAAACCTAAGACTGGGTCGATGGATATACCCCCATAGGTGTTGCTAGGGGCTTCCCGCATGTAAAAAGGACTACGGTTCAGCTTGACCTTATTTAGATCGAATTTTAATGGTTTATTAAGAATAACCAATTTTACGCACGAAAACTTTCACCTAGGCTTTTCTCTCTTACAGATGATCATCGTGCTACACCCTTCCAGGATACGGTACAATGGAGACATAGGCGCAGACGTGCAGCACGGCCCCGTTCAAAGGTTTCTTTTTAGATTAAGACCCTGTGTAAACCTTTTTTACTGTCTCTTGTTTCTTCACACCCTTAGGATACTCAACATAACCAAGAGGGATGCTGGCGTTTTTGACATTTCGTCACGTCAGACTAATGCACATACTTGGAAATTCAGGGCTTATTATCGAGGGCGTTACTCAGCCCAGTATACGTTGTAAACACCGAATACCTTAGGGAGTGTTCGGCGTTGCGAGTTTGGCCTTATATGCATCAGCCCTTAATCATGTCTTTGGTCAATAGTTGGGTTTGCCGGCTCCCGTGTTTTGCTACCTTACCTTCCGCTCTATCGGCTAAGGTGACACTGGGAGAACTACTGCGGTTGTGCCCTGGTTCCTCTGGATGAGCACCTTAGTAGAGAAATCCGAAAACTGACTGTCATGATAAAGCGCGAGACTAGTCAACCACTCGAGGACTCAATGGAATCTTTGCGATTCCTCCGTATTAACGAAGGACCGGTTTCCCGGTCATGTATGTACGTGCACCGTATTCGGATAAGCGCGGAAGTACCAGGGGCTATATAGTAGCCCCACTGTCACACTCCTATGGCTAAGTGAATGTGTTAAAGCAATATAGTCCGATTGCCTTGTTCGCCGCACTATCACCTCCTTAATGGATCAAGACGTTGGATCAAGTGTGAATATGCGCTTTTCCAAACACCCCCGCATTATATGCGTGGGGGCTAAAGCCGACGACTGCAAACTTTCAGATTATATACATAGATAAAACAGCCGCACATAAGGCATCATAATACTTTCAGGCAAAAGTATAAACACATCCTTTTATAAGCCAAATAGCATTGTTTTTACAAATTGGGATACATGTCACTCGAACATGATACTCTTCGAGCACTGAGCCTCTATTAGACGAGTGCCTTCTAGGACTTCTTCAAAATAGTGCTCAGACGAGACCTGGCCTACGACCGGACCCCGGGTTGCAATAGTGGTGGCATCCATCTCTGCCCAGTATGTATTAACACGGGCAAGAGCCATCCGCGCACCCTCTATGCATGCCGACCTCTTTACAACATCGATATGCGGCACATCACCAAGGAATCGTTGCACTAAGCCAAAATAACTATTCGGCCTTGGTCCTTCCGGCCAAAGATTGTAACGCCCTCGATGCGGCTATATCTCCCACGTGTCGAAGCACGACTTAGAGGAATAACCGCATTGAAAGCAATGTCGCAAGTGAGGTAATCTTCACACAACCCATGTAATACATAAGGGAAAGAGATACATAGTTGGCTTACACTCGCCACTTCACACAATTACATGAATAAAGCATTACATCAACCAGATACAATGACTGTTGGACTACGGAACCAAAATAAAAGAAGACTACCCGAAATGCTACACAGATCCCCGATCAACCCCAACTGGGCTCCACTATTGATCAACTAGAACGAAACAACACAAAGGACAAGATCTTCATTGAGCTCCTCCTTGAGCTCGGTTGCGTCATCTGCACGGTATCATCGGCACCTGCAAACTGGTTTTCGAAGTATCTATGAGTCACGGGGACTCAGCAATCTGACACCCTCGCGATCAAGACTATTTAAGCTTATAGGAAGGGTAAAAGGTATGAGGTGGAGCTGCAGCAAGCGACTAGCATATATGGTGGCTAAACATATTCGCAAAAGAGAGCGAGAAGAGAGGGCAAAAGCACGGTCGAACAACTAATGATCAAGAAGTGATCCTAGAACAACCTATGTCAAGCATTACTCCAACAGCATGTTCACTTCCCGGACTCCGCCGAGAAGAGACCATCACGGTTACACACGCGGTTGATGTATTTTAATTAAGGTCAACTTCAGGTTTTCTGCAACCGGACATTAACAAATTCCCATCTGCCCATAACCGCGGGCACGGCTTCCGAAAGTTCAAATCCCTGCAGGGGTGTCCCAACTTAGCCCATCACAAGCTCTCACGGTCAACGAAGGATATTCCTTCTAGCGGGATGACCCGATTAGACTCGGAATCCTGGTTACAAGACATTTCGACAATGATAAACCAAATCCAGCAACACCGCCCGAATGTGCCGACAAATCCCGATAGGAGCTGCACATATCTCGTTCTCAGGGCACACTCAGATGAGCGCTCCATACAACTAAAACCAAACCTCGAGTTTCCCCGAGGGGGCGCTGCACAGAACTCTAGTTTGGACCAACACTCAGAGGAGCACTGGCCCGGGGGTTAAAATAATGATGACCCTCAGGAGCGCGACTCCCAAGGGAAAAGAAAAGGCTATGTGGCGAATGGTAAAACCAATGTTGGGCATTGCTGGAAGAGTTTTATTCAAGGCGAACTGTCAAGGGGTTCCCATAATAGCCCAACCGCGTAAGGAACGCAAAATCCGGGAACATAACACCGATATGACGGAAACTAGGGCGGCAAGAGTGGAACAAAACACTAGGCATAAGGCCGAGCCTTCCACCCTTTACCAAGTATATAGATGTATTAATTAAATAAGAGATATTGTGATATCCCAACAAGTAAATATGTTCCAACAAGGAACAATATCTCCATGTTCCAACAAGGAACAAACTTCAATCTTCACCTGCAACTAACAACGCTATAAGAGGGGCTGAGCAAAGCGGTAACATATCCAAACAACGGTTTGCTAGGACAAGGTGGGTTAGAGGCTTGGTACAACAATATGGGAGGCATCATAAGCAAGTGGTAGGTATCGTAGCATAGGCATAGCAAAAGAGCGAGCAACTAGCAAGCAAAGATAGAAGTGATTTCGAGGGTATGGTCATCTTCCCTGAAATCCCACAAGGAAGAAGAATGAGTCCATGAAGAAGACAAACGGACGTAGTCGAACGGGTCCTCACAAACGCGACGTTATCGGAACCAACCCGAAGAAGCAACACCGGAAAAAAGCAAACAACCTAGTAAACAACCACCACACAAACATGGCACGAGGCGCAAACAAGTATGATGCATGTTCGGTTTAGTGAAGCATGGCATGGCAAAGTGCACAAACAATCCTACAAATTAAGTGGAGCTCGAAAACACCACGTTCAAGATATTTAGTTCGATCTCGTTTATGTAACCAACAATATTAAATGTTGTTAAACATGGCAAGAGGGTGAAGCAAATGAAAACTACCTATCTAGGCAAGTTTAAATGAGGCCGGAACAACAAAACAACAAGTCCGGAAACTCCTCATGTGCATATTTTGGTTGTGCTACTATTCTGCCCTAAACACAATTTTAGAGTTGTTAAACATGCAAAGAAAGGTGCACCATGTTAAACTATGCATTTTTCTACCCCATTTACATATAAAGATTATTTAAATCCGAGCTACGGTTAATTAGTTATGAATTAAATCATTTTAGCATGGCATTAGGCAAAATTTGAACAAACATCATTTTAAACATAGATGAAAGTGGCAAATTATTAATCTACACAATATTCTAAGCAAGTTTCATATATAAATTATTTAGATCCGATGCACGGTTGGGAAGTTATTAAATGCATGAAGTGCAAGGGTTTTTTTTGCAAATCTGGCAATTCGGGATAAAAGCTAAATTCGTTCGGCAGGGAAAAAACATTGAACGGGCCGAAACTGGTAGGCTAGCCCGATAGGAGGAAAAAAACAGAGGAGGAGCACTGGGGTGTGGCCTCACCCAGTGGGCCTTGGCCCGTCAGTGGAGAAGGAAGCAGCATGCCGGCGTGGCTGGGCTGGACGAGCGAGATGCGGCTAGGCATGGGCGTGTGGAGTGGAAGCAGTCCACGCGGGCGCTCCAGGCTGTGGTTGTTCGTCGTCTCATTCCAGGAGAAGGAGCAGGGCGAAGCAGAGCAGCAGCAGAGGGACTTGGCGGGGCGAGCGACCACGGGAACCGGCCGGATCTGAGGCAAGGGCGGCGGTGGAAGGCGACGGCTTCAGGCGGTGCAGACGCGGCAACAGGGCGATGCAGGAAGCAGGGAGGCTGGCGGATGCAGAGGTTCAGCAAGGAATTCCGGCGAAGCGGGCTTGGGGAGGTCGATCCGGGCCGGATCGGTCGCGTCCGAGGCTGGGGCGCACCGAAGCTTCGGGATGGAGGCGGCAGACGACATCCATGGCCACGGTGGCTCCCTGGGTCGCTGGCCGGCGACGTGCGGCGAGGGCCGAGCGGGAGCTCAGGTTCCTGGTCTGTTGTGGGGGAACTCGGGAAGGCAGGCGTGCTGTGGGCATCCAAAGTGTCCTGCGGGACACACAGAGAAAGAGAGAGTTGAGAGAGCATGAGAACGAAGGATGGACGGAGGAAGATGGCGCGGGGTTCATGCAGGCGAAGCAGAGGATGGCGTCGAGCTCGTTCCCGAGCCGAGGAAGCAGGGGCGCGGGACATGGCGCGATGCAGGAAGATGGAGGTCATCGGTGAAAGATCTCATGGATTTTTGGGTGGCGCGGAAAACACGGGAGGCGGTCGGAGAGAGGTGGATCTGAGATGGGTGGTGGTTGGCTCGTTGGTGTAGACGAGGAGGAGACCAGGTGGGCTGGCGGCGGCGCGATGGTAAAGGATGGATGGGACGGCTAGGTTCTAGGGTTAGGCAAGTTTACACTAATTAAATAGAAGGTCCGTTTTTGTTAGGGGTTAAACTGGTCCGTCCGATCGTAATCGGGTGGTTGAGAAAAATATAGGCTTGGAAGACCAAATAAGAAAAACTGAGACGTTTTGTAGATGTTTGGGGATGATCTGAGACCAGCGGTGGCAACTGTCCGGGTCGGGTCCGGGACAGTTTCGGACGCACACGATGGGGGCTGTGGGCTGACGAGAGAGGTTAGGTTGGACCTGGCGGTTGTCAGCGGACTGTGCAGAAGCTTAGGGCTGAGAGAAGAGAAGAGAGAGAGACTTGGTGACAGTTTCCGGAGACCGAAAACGTCCAACATTAGACCGACTATAATGTCGCTATAGTTATCCGTTGGGCTATCAAACGAACTCCGAATGCGATGAAACTTGGCAGGCGGCCTACCTACAACATAACAACACCACATGCCAACTTTCAACCCATTCCGAGAACATTTTTCAGCCACTTATAAAATAATATTTCGGACGTGCCGCGGGCGCGTGCAAGTGTGACTAGGCTCAGAACGGACAACAGATGGCACTGGGGGAACCCGGACGGATGCAGCTTTTGAAAACATGATGATGAAATGCACATGATGACCTGATGAAATGCAACGCGCAAGCAAATGACATGGAAACGATAGCGAATAACTGGAAGACACCTGGCGCATCGGACTCGGGCGTCACAACACTCCACCACTACGAGAGGATCTCGTCTCGAGATCTAGAATGGCACCGGAGGGACAACGAAAGAGAAAGAGAAGAGGTAAAACTAAGTTGCTTCTTTGACCAATGAGTGAAACCAAAGAACCTTGCGAGGTTGAACAATTTCGAGAAAAGAATACAACGAAGGTGAACAAAGTCGAAAACACTCCGTTAGAAAAGAGGAACAAAGAACATTGCAAAATACCTTGAGGTTGAAGGGCAAGATAAATATTGAAACCACTCCGGTTAAGAAGTTAAGCAAGACTTGATAAGATAAAAAGAACTTGAGCAAAAGGGTACACCACTCCGGTTAAAAGGATAATCCCGAAAAGATAACTCCAATGACGCGATGCTGGGTTTAATATATGTCATTTCGATAACTTGTGAATCCCGGAGCACGAAGGGAAATTATCAAGAAAGACATAACACCACCTCAAAAGATATGCGTGAAAGAATAGCACTCCGGACTGCAAGATGAAGGAACTTGAGCTCCTTAGAAAAGAATGTTGATGAACAATTCAAGAAGGAATTAAATCCTTGAAGAACCATCCAGCAGAACCTTCATGAAGAACTCCGGTAACAAAAGGATAACGAAAAGAAAGAGAAGTTGAAAACACAAGGTGAACCCTTGCAATGATTAGATGAAGCTTTGCGACAAGATAAAGTGAAAGCTTGGAACTCCGGAATGAAAGATAAAGCATCTCGAACCGAGAATTTGATGAGCCTCCGGAATAAAGAATTAAACGCTTGGATGAAACGACAATAAGATTTACATTATGCTTATCCTTCACCAATTAAATTGATGACAAGCAACGGATCGCATATGACTTATTCTCGTAGAAAGGATTTAAGATAGATATATCGCAAACTTGAGAAAGGTCTTCAACGAACCACCAGTAGGGTTGGAAAGAAAAAGTCAATTGAGATTATAACGAAGGAAGAAGAATCTTGGAAGAGCCACCGGTAGAATTGAAAAATGCACGAAGTAAAGGGATGAATCACCGGGTAAGAATTAAAAAACGATTAAAACATGAAGAAACACCGGAAAGAGTTAGCCATTAAACGAAGATGCTTGAGAGAATTTAGATCCATGAGAACGAAGAGATTACGAGCTGATTAGAGCATCCTTGATTTAAGCACCGGTATGATTTAGAGTATGAGAGCTGAAAGCTGGAATGAATAAATCTTAGATGGTGGGCTCCGGATAATCAAACTGAAAAGACTCCTGAATTACTCTGGATGGGTGAAAATAAATTCTCACAACCGAAACAATTATGGGAGAATGGCAGAGAATGGGGCAAGATTTAAAAGAAACTCTTCTTCGGCCTTCAAAATCTGAGAATGGCGATGAGAAACACCACCAAATTGTTGAGACACTCCGGAATGATTAAAAGAGGAGAGGTTGAGCCAACGATGAAAGAATTTGAAATTGGAGAAAACATATGACTGATGATGAATCATTCTTACGTCAAACTTTGAAAAAAAATTGAGGATAGCTCCGGGAAAATAAGAAGAGTCAGGTAAGATCCTGGGAAAAGACCTGTGGGTTAGGGCCCACTCAAAAGAAAACACCGTTGAATGCTTTGAAAGAGAGGTTGCACCGGTTGAATTAAATGACTTGAATGAGATAACAACCCAGAAATAGGTTGAACGGATCTTGAATGACAAGACGAGCCTTTTGAGATATCTTGAGCACTCCGGAACAATAGAATATCGAGAGGTGAATGATAAAGATGTGCACCAGTAAGAAAAGGTATTGGAACGAGGAAAAATGATATGATCCACAAAGCTTGACTTGGTTCCACCGGAGAAGAAAAAGAATGAATAATGGTGAACTAGAAACTTCGTTAAAATCTTCATGAGCATCACCGGGTAAGAACATGAAGGAAAAGAATGGAGAGGCTTCACATGAATCAAAGGATACTTGATTAAGAAATCTGAGTCCTTGAAGAAAAAGGGTGGGTGGGCGGGAAAAACAAAGGAAACTTGGAGACGAATGAAACAAACACCATTGAGAAAAACGAGAGGTGATCTTGCGATGTTAAAATGATCGGATCCACTTGAAGAGAAGCACACCGGTCGAAAAAGATTAACATGTGAATCCCGATTATCATGAAGGATTGGTATTCACATTGGAGTATGAGAACACCATTTGGGGAAGGTACGGAATCAACACTTGACATTGAAGCAACTCGAATACCACAACTCAAAACAAAAACAAAGGATTGGCTTTCAAAATAAGCCAGAACAAACATATGATAGAGATTTCGTCCGAAGTTTTCGTGGTGGGGCCTACACGGGCTCGATCGTACATCACCATCATGTACAAGGCAGTGCACATGACATACGAAGCGTCCCCGAGTCGGCATAGCCAAGGACTCTTTAAGACACAAAGAGACCACTGTAAAACCAACCGTGAATAGGCGGACCACTAGACGTCGAACCCCAATTTCATATCACACATCTGACGGAAAGATATCCTAGGAGCTACTTGAATTCCCACTTATAAACTCCCGAAACTTTTTGGTTATGCAATCAGGTGTTGGGGATACAGGGGAAGCATAATATCTCACCCAAAACTAGCAAATCCTACATCCAGCTATATCCATTCTTCAACACATAACCAAGAAACCTTCGGAAATCGTCTACCTCAACCTTCGAAAAGCATCCGTTATACAAGTTATGGCAATACTCCCGAACTCCCGCCCCAGTACTGGGTGGCGTCGAGGTTATCTCACCAACAACTGCATAAAAGAGATTTTCGATGTCGGCGAAACTAAACTCTGGTATTCCAGAACTGCAACGATAAAATTGTGACGACAACACCTCGGAGCTCAACTCCCCGGGACACTGCCACAACCCATAAATGACAGGAGGCACCAAGAACAATATTCTTGTCACAAATCGATCGGAACGATTCCAAGATACCCGCGTGATCCTAATTTTTTTAGTGAAATTTGAGAAGAGAAGAGTCAAAACTCTACGTCAGGATGCCTCACCAGAGCGATGAAGGGACTGAGGAGTAAAAAGAATTCCTAAACTCTCTGATATATAATTCTTAAATGACTCAAAACATTTCTCTAGACCCAACTCGTCAGCTAATTCGATCAAGCAGTGGGGGCTCCTAAGGTCGGGGAAGGCTCTGATTACCAACTTGTCACGCCCTCGATGCGGCTATATCTCCCACGTATCGAAGCACGACTTAGAGGCATAACCGCATTGAAAGCAATGTCGCAAGTGAGGTAATCTTCACACAACCCATGTAATACATAAGGGAAAGAGATACATAGTTGGCTTACACTCGCCACTTCACACAATTACATGAATAAAGCATTACATCAACTAGATACAATCACGGTCCGACTACGGAACCAAAATAAAAGAAGACTACCCCAAATGCTACACAAATCCCCGATCAACCCCAACTGGGCTCCACTTTTGATCAACTAGAACGAAACAACACAAAGGACAAGATCTTCATTAAGCTCCTCCTTGAGCTCGGTTGCGTCATCTGCACGGTATCATCGGCACATGCAAACTGGTTTTGGAAGTATATGTGAGTCACGGGGACTCAGCAATCTCAACCCTTGCAATCAAGACTATTTAAGCTTATAGGAAGGGTAAAAGGTATGAGGTGGAGCTGCAGCAAGCGACTAGCATATATGGTGGCTAAACATATTCGCAAAAGAGAGCGAGAAGAGAAGGCAAAAGCACGCTCAAACAACTAATGATCAAGAAGTGATCCTAGAACAACCTACGTCAAGCATTACTCCAACACCGTGTTCACTTCCCGGACTCCGCCGAGAAGAGACCATCACGGTTACACACGCGGTTGATGTATTTTAATTAAGGTCAACTTCAGGTTTTCTACAACCGGACATTAACAAATTCCCATCTGCCCCTAACCGCGGGCACGGCTTCCGAAAGTTCAAATCCCTGCAGGGGTGTCCCAACTTAGCCCATCACAAGCTCTCACGGTCAACGAAGGATATTCCTTCTAGCGGGAAGACCCGATCAGACTCGAAATCCCGGTTACAAGACATTTCGACAACGATAAACCAAATCCATTAACACCGCCCGAATGTGCCGACAAATCCCGATAGGAGCTGCACATATCTCATTCTCAGGGCACACTCAGATGAGCGCTCCATACAACTAAAACCAAACCTCGAGTTTCCCCGAGGAGGCGCTACACAGAACTCTAGTTTGGACCAACACTCAGAGGAGCACTGGCCCGGGGGTTAAAATAATGATGACCCTCAGGAGCGCGACTCCCAAGGGAAAATAAAAGGCTAGGTGGTGAATGGTAAAACCAATGTTGGGCATTGCTGGAAGAGTTTTATTCAAGGCGAACTGTCAAGGGGTTCCCATAATAGCCCAACCGCGTAAGGAATGCAAAATCCGGGAACATAACACCGATATGATGGAAACTAGGGCGGCAAGAGTGGAACAAAACACCAGGCATAAGGCCGAGCCTTCCACCCTTTACCAAGTATATAATTGTATTAATTAAATAAGAGATATTGTCATATCCCAACAAGTAAATATGTTCCAACAAGGAACAAACTTCAGTCTTCACCTGCAACTAACAACGCTATAAGAGGGGCTGAGCAAAGCGGTAACATAGCCAAACAACGGTTTGCTAGGACAAGGTGGGTTAGAGGCTTGGTAAAACAATATGGGAGGCATGATAAGCAAGTGGTAGGTATCGTAGCATAGGCATAGCAAAAGAGCGAGCAACTAGCAAGCAAAGATAGAAGTGATTTCGAGGGTATGGTCATCTTGCCTGAAATCCCGCAAGGAAGAAGAATGAGTCCATGAAGAAGACAAACGGACGTAGTCGAACGGGTCCTCACAAACGCGACGTTATCGGAACCAACCCGAAGAAGCAACACCGGAAAAGAGCAAACAACCTAGTAAACAACCACCACACGAACATGGCACGATGCGCAAACAAGTATGATGCATGTTCGGTTTAATGAAGCATGGCATGGCAAAGTGCACAAACAATCCTACAAATTAAGTGGAGCTCAAAAACACCACGTTCTAGTTATTTAGTTCGATCTCGTTTATGTAACCAACAATATTAAATGTTGTTAAACATGGCAAGAGGGTGAAGCAAATGAAAACTACCTATCTAGGCAAGTTTAAATGAGGCCGGAACAACAAAACAACAAGTCCGGAAACTCCTCATGTGCATATCTTGGTTGTGGTACTGTTCTGCCCTAAACACAATTTTAGAGTTGTTAAACATGCAAAGAAAAGTGCACCATGTTAAACTATGCATTTTTCTACCCCATTTACATATAAAGATTATTTAAATCCGAGCTACGGTTAATTAGTTATGAATTAAATCATTTTAGCATGGCATTAGGCAAAATTTGAACAAACATCATTTTAAACATTTTAAACATAGATGAAAGTGACAAATTATTAATCTACACAAAATTCTAAGCAAGTTTCATATATAAATTATTTAGATCCGATGCACGGTTGAGAAGTTATTAAATGCATGAAGTGCACGGTTTTTCTGCAAATCTGGCAATTCGGGATAAAAGCTAAATTCGTTCGGCAGGGAAAAAACATTGAACGTGCCAAAACTGGTAGGCCAGCCCGATAGGAGGAAAAAAACAAAGGAGGAGCGCTGGGGTGTGGCCTCACCCAGTGGGCCTTGGCCCGTCAGTGGAGAAGGAAGCAGCTTGCCGGCGTGGCTGGGCTGGACGAGCGAGATGCGGCCAGGCATGGGCGTGTGGAGTGGAAGCAGTCAACGCGGGCGCTCCTGGCTGTGGTTGTTCATCGTCTCGTTCCAGGAGAAGGAGCAGGGCAAAGCAGAGGGACTTGGCGGGGCGAGCGACCACGGGAACCGGCTGGATCTGAGGCAAGGGCGGCGGTGGAAGGCGACGGCTTCAGGCGGTGCAGACGCGGCAACAGGGCGATGCAGGAAGCAGGGAGGCCGGCGGATGCAGAGGTCCACCGAGGAACTCCAGCGAAGGGGGCTTGGGGAGGTCGATCTGGGCGGATCGGTCGCGTCCGAGGCTTGGGCGCACCGAAGCTTCGGGATGGAGGCGGCAGACGACATCCATGGCCACGGTGGCTCCCTGGGTCGCTGGCCGGCGACGTGCGGCGAGGGCCGAGCGGGAGCTCTGGTTCCTGGTCTGCTGTGGAGGAACTCGGGAAGGCAGGCGTGCTGCGGGCATCCAAGGCGTCCCGCGGGACACAGAGAGAAAGAGAGAGTTGAGAGAGCATGAGAACGAATTAAGGACAGAGGGAGAGGGCGCGGGGTTCATGCAGGCGAAGCAGAGGATGGCGTCGAGCTCGTTCCCGAGCCGAGGAAGCAGGGGCGCGGGACATGGCGCGATGCGGGAAGATGGAGGTCGTCGGCGGAAGATCTCGTGGATTTTTGGGTGGCGCGGAAAACACGGGAGGCGGTCGGAGAGAGGTGGATCTGAGATGGGTGGTGGTTGGCTCATTGGGGAAGACGAGGGGCAGACCTGGTGGGCTGGCGGCGGCACGATGGGAAAGGATGGATGGGACGGCTAGGTTCTAGAGTTAGGCAGGTTTACACTGATTAAATAGAAGGTCCGTTTTTGTTAGGGGCTAAACTGGTCCGTCCGATCGTAATCGGGCGGTTGAAAAAAATATAGGCTTGGAAGACCAAATAAGAAAAACTGAGACGTTTTGTAGATGTTTGGGGATGATCTGAGACCAACGATGGCAACTGTCCGGGTCGGGTCTGGGACAGTTTCGGACACGCACGAGGGGGGCTGCGGGCTGACGTGAGAGGTTAGGTTGGACCTGGCGGTTGTCAGCGGACTGTGCAGAAGCTTAGGGCTGAGAGAAGAGAAGAGAGAGAGAGAGACCCGGCGACAGTTTCTGGAGACCGAAAACGTCCGACGTTAGACCGACTATAATGTCGCTATAGTTATCCGTTGGGCTATCAAACGAACTCAGAATGCGATGAAACTTGGCAGGCGGCCTACCTACAACATAACAACACCACATGCCAACTTTCAACCCATTCCGAGAACATTTTTCGGCCACATATAAAATAATATTTCGGACGTGCCGCGGGCGCGTGCAAGTGTGACTGGGCTCAGAACGGACAACAGATGGCATTGGGGGAACCCGGACGGATGCACGTTTTGAAAACATGATGATGCAATGCACATGATGACCTGATGAAATGCAACACGCAAGCAAATGACATGGCAACGATAGCGAATAACTAGAAGACACCTAGCGCATCGGACTCGGGGCGTCACAAAGATGATCCACGACAGACCTCATGGCAAGCCCGGACAACCTATGGAGCTCAGCCCACTCGGCCATTTGCTCATTTAACAGCAGCGGACGCGTTGGAGCACTGAACTACGACCAGAATAACATTTCCACTTCGTGATCTTTTTGATCTTTAAAAAATGCAGTCGCATCAGTAGCACTCATTGCCAAGTCCGAATACACGTCTGCAGCACTCCATAATTGATCCAGAGGGGCATACTTCGTATCTCCGAACTTCGTCCACAACAAAAAGGGCTTCTCAGCCGTGATATCTCCGGCTTGACGAAGCTCCTCCTTCGCCGCTCTGATTTTAGAGCGGGTCTCCTTGGCTGCTACCATGGCTTTATCTAGGTCCGCCGCTTTTGCTTGGCTTTCCTTTTCAAGAAGCTCATACCGGTCGGCGGCATCCTTCAGCTCAATGGCCATCTTGGCCATTTTATCTTCGCTCTGGCGATGAGCAGCCCGTTCAGCTCTTAACTCTTCGGCCGCCTTTAGGGCGGCCGCATCACTTCTCCTGGCTTGTTCCTTTTCTCGGGAAAGCTCCGCCCGAAGGGTCTCCACGACGGC
Source organism: Triticum dicoccoides (assembly GCF_002162155.2). Taxonomy (NCBI): domain Eukaryota; kingdom Viridiplantae; phylum Streptophyta; class Magnoliopsida; order Poales; family Poaceae; genus Triticum; species Triticum dicoccoides. Next base: position 676,628,399 of record NC_041392.1, read on the forward strand.
AGCTCCACCTGCAGTCACAACATGTTATAGATACTAGCATCATGCTCCTCTTAATATCTGTTGACCACCGGAGAATACATACCCTGTGCCTCGTTAAGCCGCTTGTTCACAAGAACGATGTCAGCATTTGCCGTATCAAGCTGCCGCCTCAGTTCGGCAAACTCACCAGTCCAGCCAGCCACCGGACCCTCAGCCGCCTGCACATGTGAGCAGCATGATCATTACCTGGGACTATGATCCTCTGTTTGCCGCCTCTAGACAACAACCAGAGTCTCAGGGGCTACTATCTGTATAGAGCACACCTAGCGTGTGCGGTACCGTAAAAAAATTATATATTACTTTGCGTACCTCAAAGCCTCTTAGCAGGCTCGTAAAAGCTTCATGCAACCCACTTTTGGCGGATGAGATCCTCTCAACCACCATACCCATTAAAGTACGATGCTCCTCCGAGATAGCCGCTTGCTCCAGAAGACCCATCAGTACGTCCGGTTGTGCACCAGACAACCCCAGACTCTTTCTATTGCTCTCCTTAGGAGCCGAATACTCCAGACTTCGGGTGGCCGAAGGGTTACCTTCTGGCCCTGGCGGATCAGGAGAAATCCTCCGTGATGACACCTCAGGGTCGTCCGCCCTAGGAGACTGGGAGACAGGGGAGGCGTTTCGCTCTCCATCATCTCCGGAAGAAGATCCCCTGAAGATGAACTCTGTCGAGAAGGGCTACAATCCGGACTGCAAGACATATGTCTCGGTTATTGTCCTCGGAGATAAAGCAGGATATAATTATCAAAAGTACTCTGGTTCACTTATAGCTCGGTGGAGGGCTGATCCCCTTGTGGGCACTGTGCGGCAAGGATGCCCTCCGGGCAGGGCCCCCTGGCGAAAGATTCTTCCCTCGTTTGGAAACACTCGTTTCCAAGTCCTCAGAGGCGGTCCTCTTCTTTCCTTGGGGAGAGGGAACTTTAGATTCTTCTCCCCAGTTATCCTCCTTCGCGGAGACACTAATTCCCCCGGTTTGGATGAGTAATGCATGAGGCCCGCTTTCGGCTTCCTTATTTCTCCCTTTATCTTCCCCTGATGGCACTTGGTAAGGCGCGAGCTCAAGCATCCTGGCTAGTACATGATCCGGTGAGCCTTCGGGAACGGGGGCCAAACACCTGATCACCATCACCTTTCTTATCCAGTCCTAGCCAAGATCGGTTTTTTCAGAATGACGTTGTGATAAATAAAAAGACAGCATGTCCGGACGCAGAAGTACTTACATGGGTATCTGGATGATTGCAGTTTAGACCCGCATCCTCGGTGGTGTCCGGACAATTTATTCGTGATCCGAAGAACAATCCATACATCCCTTCGAGCGTCATGCCGAAGAATTGCTGAATAGTTTGCGGTCCTTCCGGGTTGAACTCCCACATACGGGGAGATCGGCATTGGCATGGCAGGACCCGACGAACTAGCATAACCTGCATTACCTTTACTAGACTGACATCCCTCTTGAGGAGATCTTGGATGCGACTTTGCAATGTCGGCACGTCATTAACTGGCCCCCAGTCCAGCCCCTTGTTGACCCATGATGCCAGTTGTGGCGGGGGCAGCTACCCACTTAGTACTTCGGGGAGCTGTGATGTAAAAGAAACTCTTCTTCGGCCTTCAAAATCTGAGAACGAAGAGATTACGAGCTGATTAGAGCATCCTTGATTTAAGCACCGGTATGATTTAGAGTATGAGAGCTGAAAGCTGGAATGAAAAAATCTTAGATGGTGGGCTCCGGATAATCAAACTGAAAAGACTCCTGAATTACTCTGGATGGGTGAAAAGAAATTCTCACAACCGAAACAATTATGGGAGAATGGCAGAGAATGGGGCAAGATTTAAAAGAAACTCTTCTTCGGCCTTCAAAATCTGAGAATGGCGATGAGAAACACCACCAAATTGTTGAGACACTCCGGAATGATTAAAAGAGGAGAGGTTGACCAACGATGAAAAGAATTTGAAAGAATTTGGAGAAAACATATGACTGATGATGAATCATTCTTACGTCAAACTTTGAAAAAAATTGAGGATAGCTCCGAGAAAATAAGAAGAGTCAGGTAAGATCCTGGGAAAAGACCTGTGGGTTAGGGCCCACTCAAAATAAAACACCGTTGAATGCTTTGAAAGAGAGGTTGCACCGGTTGAATTAAATGACTTGAATGAGATAACAACCCAGAAATAGGTTGAACGGATCTTGAATGACAAGACGAGCCTTTTGAGATATCTTGAGCACTCTGGAACAATAGAATAGCGAGAGGTGAATGATAAAGAGGTGCACCGGTAAGAAAAGGTATTGGAACGAGGAAAAAGGATATGATCCACAAAGCTTGACTTGGTTCCACCGGAGAAGAAAAAGAATGAATAATGGTGAACTGGAAACTTCGTTAAAATCTTCATGAGCATCACCGGGTAAGAACATGAAGGAAAAGAATGGAGAGGCTTCACATGAATCAAAGGATACTTGATTAAGAAATCTGAGTCCTTCAAGAAAAAGGGTGGGTGGGCGGGAAAAACAAAGGCAACTTGGAGACGGATGAAACAAACACCTTTGAGAAAAACGAGAGGTAATCTTGCGATGTTAAAATGATCGGATCCACTTGAAGAGAAGCACACCGGTCGAAAAGGATTAACATGAGAATCCCGATTATCATGAAGGATTGGTATTCACATCGGAGTATGAGAACACCATTTGGGGAAGGTATGGAATCAACACTTGACATTGAAGCAACTCGAATACCACAACTCAAAACAAAAACAAAGGATTGGCTTGCAAAATAAGCCAGAACAAACATATGATAGAGATTTTGTCCGAAGTTTTCGTGGTGGGGCCTACACGGGCTCGATCGTACATCACCATCATGTACAAGGCAGTGCACATGACATACGAAGCGTCCCCGAGTCGGCATAGCCAAGGACTCTTTAAGACACAACGAGACCACTGTAAATCCAACCGTGAATAGGCGGACCACTAGACGTCGAACCCCAATTTCATATCATACATCTGACAGAAAGATATCCTAGGAGCTACTTGAATTCCCACTTATAAACTCCCGAAACTTTCTGGTTATGCAATCAGGTGTTGGGGATACAGGGGAAGCATAATATCTCACCCAAAACTAGCAAATCCTACATCCAGCTATATCCATCCTTCAACACATAACCAAGAAACCTTCGGAAATCGTCTACCTCAACCTTCGAAAAGCATCCGTTATACAAGTTATGGCAATACTCCCGAACTCCCGCCCCAGTACTGGGTGGCGTCGAGATTATCTCACCAACAACTGCATAAAAGAGATTTTTGATGTCGGCGAAACTAAACTCAGGTATTCCAGAACTGCGACGATAAAATTGTGACGACAACACCTCGGAGCTCAACTCCCCGGGACACTGCCACAACTCCTAAACGACAGGAGGCACCAAGAACAATATTCTTGTCACAAATCGATCGGAACAATTCCAAGATACCCGCGTGATCCTAAAAAAAATTTAGTGAAATTTGAGAAGAGAAGAGTCAAAACTCTACGTCAGGATGCCTCACCAGAGCGATGAAGGGACTGAGGAGTAAAAAGAATTCCTAAACTCTCTGATATATAATTCCTAAATGACTCAAAACATTTCTCTAGACCCAACTCGTCAACTAATTCGATCAAGCAGTGGGGGCTCCTAAGGTCGGGGAAGGCTCTGATTACCAACTTGTCACGCCCTCGGTGCAGCTATATCTCCCACATGTCGAAGCACGACTTAGAGGCATAACCGCATTGAAAGCAATGTCGCAAGTGAGGTAATCTTCACACAACCCATGTAATACATAAGGGAAAGAGATACATAGTTGGCTTACACTCGCCACTTCACACAATTACATGAATAAAGCATTACATCAACCAGATACAATCACGGTCCGACTACGGAACCAAAATAAAAGAAGACTACCCCAAATGCTACACAGATCCCCGATCAACCCCAACTGGGCTCCACTTCTGATCAACTAGAACGAAACAACAGAAAGGACAAGATCTTCATTAAGATCCTCCTTGAGCTCGGTTGCGTCATCTGCATGGTATCATCGGCACCTGCAAACTGGTTTTGGAAGTATCTGTGAGTCACGGGGCCTCAGCAATCTCACACCCTTGCGATCAAGACTATTTAAGCTTATAGGAAGGGTAAAAGGTATGAGGTGGAGCTGCAGCAAGCGACTAGCATCTATGGTGGCTAAACATATTCGCAAAAGAGAGCGAGAAGAGAAGGCAAAAGAACGCTCGAACAACTAATGATCAAGAAGTGATCCTAGAACAACCTACGTCAAGCATTACTCCAACACCGTGTTCACTTCCCGGACTCCGCCGAGAAGAGACCATCACGGTTACACACGCGGTTGATGTATTTTAATTAAGGTCAACTTCAGGTTTTCTACAACCGGACATTAACAAATTCCCATCTACCCATAACCGCAGGCACGGCTTTCGAAAGTTCAAATCCCTGCAGGGGTGTCCCAACTTAGCCCATCACAAGCTCTCACGGTCCACGAAGGATATTCCTTCTAGCGGGAAGACCCGACCAGACTCGGAATCCCGGTTACAAGACATTTCGACAATGATAAACCAAATCCATTAACACCGCCCGAATGTGCCGACAAATCCCGATAGGAGCTGCACATATCTCATTCTCAGGGCACACTCAGATGAGCGCTCCATACAACTAAAACCAAACCTCGAGTTTCCCCGAGGAGGTGCTACACAGAACTCTAGTTTGGACCAACACTCAGAGGAGCACTGGCCCGGGGGTTAAAATAATGATGACCCTCAGGAGCGCGACTCCCAAGGGTAAAGAAAAGGCTATGTGGTGAATGGTAAAACCAATGTTGGGCATTGCTGGAAGAGTTTTATTCAAGGCGAACTGTCAAGGGGTTCCCATAATAGCCCAACCGCGTAAGGAACGCAAAATCCGGGAACATAACACCGATATGACGGAAACTAGGGCGACAAGAGTGGAACAAAACACCAGGCATAAGGCCGAGCCTTCCACCCTTTACCAAGTATATAGATGTATTAATTAAATAAGAGATATTGTCATATCCCAACAAGTAAATATGTTCCAACAAGGAACAAACTTCAGTCTTCACCTGCAACTAACAACGCTATAAGAGGGGCTGAGCAAAGCGGTAACATAGCCAAACAACGGTTTGCTAGGACAAGGTGGGTTAGAGGCTTGGTAAAACAATATGGGAGGCATGATAAGCAAGTGGTAGGTATCGTAGCATAGGCATAGCAAAAGAGCAAGCAACTAGCAAGCAAAGATAGAAGTGATTTCGAGGGTATGGTCATCTTGCCTGAAATCCCGCAAGGAAGAAGAATGAGTCCATGAAGAAGACAAATGGACGTAGTCGAACGGGTCCTCACAAACGCGACATTATCAGAACCAACCCGAAGAAGCAACACCGGAAAAGAGCAAACAACCTAGTAAACAACCACCACACGAACATGGCATGATGCGCAAACAAGTATGATGCATGTTCGGTTTAATGAAGCATGGCATGGCAAAGTGCACAAACAATCCTACAAATTAAGTGGAGCTCGAAAACACCATGTTCAAGTTATTTAGTTCGGTCTTGTTTATGTAACCAACAATATTAAATGTTGTTAAACATGGCAAGAGGGTGAAGCAAATGAAAACTACCTATCTAGGCAAGTTTAAATGAGGCCGGAACTACAAAACAACAAGTCCGGAAACTCCTCATGTGCATATTTTGGTTGTGGTACTGTTCTGCCCTAAACACAATTTTAGATTTTTTAAACATGCAAAGAAAAGTGCACCATGTTAAACTATGCATTTTTCTACCCCATTTACATATAAAGATTATTTAAATCCGAGCTACGGTTAATTAGTTATGAATTAAATCATTTTAGCATGGCATTAGGCAAAATTTGAACAAACATCATTTTAAACATAGATGAAAGTGACAAATTATTAATCTACACAAAATTCTAAGCAAGTTTCATATATAAATTATTTAGATCCGATGCACGGTTGAGAAGTTATTAAATGCATGAAGTGCACGGTTTTTCTGCAAAGCTGGCAATTCGGGATAAAAGCTAAATTCGTTCGGCAGGGAAAAAACATTGAACGGGCCAAAACTGGTAGGCTAGCCTGATAGGAGGAAAAAAATAGAGGAGGAGCGCTGGGATGTGGCCTCACCCAGTGGGCCTTGGGCCGTCAGTGGAGAAGGAAGCAGCATGCCGACATGGCTGGGCTGGACGAGCGAGATGCGGCCAGGCATGGGCGTGTGGAGTGGAAGCAGTCAATGCGGGCGCTCCTGGCTGTGGTTGTTCGTTGTCTCGTTCCAGGAGAAGGAGCAGGGCAAAGCAGAGGGACTTGGCGGGGCGAGCAACCACGGGAACCGGCTGGATCTGAGGCAAGGGCGGCGGTGGAAGGCGACGGCTTCAGGCGGTGCAGACGCGGCAACAGGGCGATGCAGGAAGCAGGGAGGCCGGCGGATGCAAAGGTCCACCGAGGAACTCCGGCGAAGGGGGCTTGGGGAGGTCGATCCGGGCCGGATCGGTCGCGTCCGAGGCTTGGGCGCACCGAAGCTTCGGGATGGAGGCGGCAGACGGCATCCATGGCCACGGTGGCTCCCTGGGTCGCTGGCCGGCGACGTGCGGCGAGGGCCGAGCGAGAGCTCTGGTTCCTGGTCTGCTGTGGAGGAACTCGGCAAGCAGGCGTGCTGCGGGCATCCAAGGCGTCCTGCGGGACACAGAGAGAAAGAGAGAGTTGAGAGAGCATGAGAATGAAGGAAGGGCAGAGGGAGAGGGCGCGGGGTTCATGCAGGCGAAGCAGAGGATGGCGTCGAGCTCGTTCCCGAGCCGAGGAAGCAGGGGCGCGGGACATGGCGCGATGCGGGAAGATGGAGGTCGTCGGCGGAAGATCTCGTGGATTTTTGGGTGGCGCGGAAAACACGGGAGGCGGTCGGAGAGAGGTGGATCTGAGATGGGTGGTGGTTGGCTCATTGGGGAAGACGAGGAGCAGACCTGGTGGGCTGGCGGCGGCACGATGGGAAAGGATGGATGGGACGGCTAGGTTCTAGGGTTAGGCAGGTTTACACTGATTAAATAGAAGGTCCGTTTTTGTTAGGGGCTAAACTGGTCCGTCCGATCGTAATCGGGCGGTTGAAAAAAATATAGGCTTGGAAGACCAAATAAGAAAAACTGAGACGTTTTGTAGATGTTTGGGGATGATCTAAGACCAACGGTGGCAACTGTCCGGGTCGGGTCTGGGACAGTTTCGGACACGCACGAGGGGGGCTGCGGGCTGACGTGAGAGGTTAGGTTGGACCTGGCGGTTGTCAGCAGACTGTGCAGAAGCTTAGGGCTGAGAGAAGAGAAGAGAGAGAGAGAGACCCGGCGACAGTTTCTGGAGACCGAAAACGTCCGACGTTAGACCGACTATAATGTCGCTATAGTTATCCGTTGGGCTATCAAACGAACTCAGAATGCGATGAAACTTGGCAGGCGGCCTGCCTACAACATAACAACACCACATGCCAACTTTCAACCCATTCCGAGAACATTTTTCGGCCACATATAAAATAATATTTCGGACGTGCCGCGGGCGCGTGCAAGTGTGACTGGGCTCAGAACGGACAACAGATGGCACTGGGGGAACCCGGACGGATGCACGTTTTGAAAACATGATGATGCAATGCACATGATGACCTGATGAAATGCAACACGCAAGCAAATGACATGGCAACGATAGCGAATAACTGGAAGACACCTGGCGCATCGGACTCGGGGCGTCACAAAGATGATCCACGACAGACCTCATGGCAAGCCCGGACAACCTATGGAGCTCAGCCCACTCGGCCATTTGCTCATTTAACAGCAGCGGACGCGTTGGAGCACTGAACTACGACCAGAATAACATTTCCACTTCGTGATCTTTTTGATCTTTAAAAAATGCAGTCGCATCAGTAGCACTCATTGCCAAGTCCGAATACGCGTCTGCAGCACTCCATATAATTGATCCAGAGGGGCATACTTCATATCCCCGAACTTCGTCCGCAACAAAAAGGGCTTCTCAGCCGTGATAACTCCGGCTTGACGAAGCTCCTCCTTCGCCGCTCTGATTTTAGAGCGGGTGTCCTTGGCTGCTACCATGGCTTTCTACAGGTCCGCCGCTTTTGCTTGGCTTTCCTCTTCAAGAAGCTCATACCGGTCGGCGGCATCCTTTAGCTCAATGGCCATCTTGGCCATTTTATCTTCGCTCTGGCGATGAGCAGCCTGTTCGGCTCTTAACTCTTCGGTCGCCTTTAGGGCGGCCGCATCACTTCTCCTGGCTTGTTCCTTTGCTCGGGAAAGCTCCGCCCGAAGGGTCTCCACGACGGCAGCTCCACCTGCAGTCACAACATGTTATAGATACTAGCATCATTCTCCTCTTAATATCTGTTGACCACCGGAGAATACATACCCTGTGCCTCGTTAAGCCGCTTGTTCACAAGAACGATGTCGGCATCTGCCGTATCAAGCTGCCGCCTCAGTTCGGCAAACTCACCAGTCCAGCCAGCCACCGGACCCTCAGCCGCCTGCACATGTGAGCAGCATGATCATTACCTGGGACCATGATCCTCTGTTTGCCGCCTCTGGGCAGCAACCAGAGTCTCAGGGGCTACTATCTGTATAGAGCACACCTAGCGTGTGCGGTACCGTAAAAAATTATATATTACTTTGCGTACCTCAAAGCCTCTTAGCAGGCTCGTAAAAGCTTCATGCAACCCACTTTTGGCGGATGAGATCCTCTCAACCACCGTACCCATTAAAGTACAATGCTCCTCCGAGATAGCCGCTTGCTCCAGAAGACCCATCAGTACGTCCGGTTGTGCACCAGACAACCCCAGACTCTTTCTATTGCTGTCCTTAGGAGCCGAATACTCCAGACTTCAGGTGGCCGACGGGTTACCTTCTAGCCCTGGCGGATCAGGAGAAATCCTCCATGATGACACCTCAGGGTCGTCCGCCCTAGGAGACTGGGAGACAGGGGGAGGCGTTTCGCTCTCCATCATCTCCGAAAGAAGATCCCCTGAAGATGAACTCTGTCGAGAAGGGCTATGATCCGGACTGCAAGACATATGTCTCGGTTATTGTCCTCGGAGATAAAGCAGGATATAATTATCAAAAGTACTCTGGTTCACTTATAGCTCGGTGGAGGGCTGATCCCCTTGCAGGCACTGTGTGGCAAGGATGCCCTCCGGGGCAGGGCCCCCTGGCGAAAGATTCTTCCCTCGTTTGGAAACACTCGGTTCCAAGTCCTCAGAGGCGGTCCTCTTCTTTCCTTGGGGAGAGGGAACTTTAGATTCTTCTCCCCGGTTATCCTCCTTCACGGAGACACTAATTCCCCCGGTTTGGATGAGTAATGCGTGAGGCCCGCTTTCGGCTTCCTTATTTCTCCCTTTATCTTCCCCTGATGGCACTTGGTAAGGCGCAAGCTCAAGCATCCTGGCTAGTACATGATCCGGTGAGCCTTCGGGAAGGGGGGCCAAACACTTGATCACCATCACCTTTCTTATCCAGTCCTGGCCAAGATCAGTTTTTTTAGAATGATGTTGTGATAAATAAAAAGACAGCATGTTCGGACGCAGAATTACTTACATGGGTATCTGGATGATTGCAGTTTAGACCCGCATCCTCGGTGGTGTCCGGACACTTTATTCGTGATCCTAAGAACAATCCATACATCCCTTCGAGCATCATGCCGAAGAATTGCTGAATAGTTTGCGGTCCTTCTGGGTTGAACTCCCACATACGGGGAGATCGGTGCTGGCATGGCAGGACCCGACGAACTAGCATAACCTACATTACCTTGACGAGACTGACATCCCTCTTGAGGAGATCTCGGATGGGACTTTGCAATGTCGACACGTCATTAACTGGCCCCCAGTCCAGCCCCTTGTTGACCCATGACGCCAGTTGTGGCGGGGGGCCAGAACGGAAGGCAGGGGCAGCTACCCACTTAGTACTTCGGGGAGCTGTGATGTAAAACCACTCCCGCTGCCATAAGTTGGACACCTGCGGGAAGGGACCCTTTGGCCATGGAGCATCGGCGGCTTTGCTTATTATGGCACCTCCGCATTCTACTTGTCGCCCATCGATCATCTTCGGCTTCACATTGAAGGTCTTGAGCCATAAGCCGAAGTGTGGGGTGATGCGGAGGAAGGCCTCACACACGACGATAAACGACGAGATGTGAAGGATGGAATCCGGGGCTAGATCGTGGAAATCGATCCCGTAATAGAACATAAGCCCTCTGACAAAGGGACCAGGACTAAAGCCTAGCCCTCGGAGGAAGTGGGAAACAAATACGACACTCTCGTTGGGTTCGGGAGTGGGGATGAATTGCCCTTGAGCAGGCAGCTTGTGCGAGATTTCAGTGGTCAGATACTTGGCTTCCATTAGCTTCTTGATGTCCCCCTCTATGACAGAGGAGGCCATCCACCGGCCTTGAAGGTTGGATCCGGACATGGTTGAAGGTCCGAGGCGCTTAGCATGAACCTTAGGTGTTGGAACTCGAGGTGGGGGAAGGGAAGGATTGAGCGCGAGAAGAAAAGGACATGCCTTGTCCCCTTTATAAAGAGGGCGAATATCAAGCGTCCTTCGCGTGCCCGTTTGGAACTTGCCTAAAATCGAGGAGTCATATTAACAAGCATGATTGGGTTACCCACGCCCATATTAATGAGACTCCCGTGATAAGGCGAACATGATCTCTGCTTCGACAAGACGTGTCAAGAAAACCGCCTCGCAATATGTGTAGTAGCGGGTTGGGAAAAACGGTTCGAATAATGACCAGGCCATAGCGTGATGTAACGCTATAAAAAGTTGTCAGCAGATCAGATTTGTGGAATAATATACTCTCTACGGTGGTATGTGGAATTTGTTTTGCAGAGCCGGACACGGTCCTTGTCTTCAAAATCTTCTATGGAGTATCCGGAGAAGGAACCCGCCTTGCAATGCCGAGTACAATCTGCGCACCGGACTCATAGTCATTGAAGCCTGGTTCAGGGGCTACTGAGGGAGTCCTGGCTTAGGGGGTCCTCGGACAGCCGGACTATATCCTTTGGCCGGACTGTTGGGCTATGAAGATACAAGATTGAAGACTTCGTCCTGTGTCCGGGTGGGACTCTCCTTTACGTGGAAGGCAAGTTTGGCAATTCAGATATGTAGATCTCCTCACTTGTAACCGACTCTATGTAACCCTAGCCCCCTCCGGTGTCTATATAAACCGGAGGGTTTAGTCCGTAGGACAACAACAATCATAATCGTAGGCTAGCTTCTAGGGCTTAGCCTCTATGATTTCGTGGTAGATCAACTCTTGTAATAATCATATCATCAAGATCAATCATCAGGAAGTAGGGTATTACCTCTATCGAGAGGGCCCGAACCTTGGTAAACATTGTGTCCCCCGCCTCCTGTTACCATCCGCCTTAGACGCATAGTTCGGGACCCCCTACCCGAGATCCGCCGGTTTTGACACCGACAGTACTACCGCGGCTAGAGCAGATGTAAACTTTTACTACCGCTCGAGAGCGGTACTACCGCGGCTCCTGAGCGGTAGTACCACTCTAGAGCTGTACTACCGCGGCTACTGAGCGGTAGTACCGCTCCGGACCAAAATCTTGTGTTTTGCTCAACGGAGGTAGGCATGGAAGTATATTTTTAGTATCGCTCACAATCAGTAGTACCGCTACCATTTGCGGTAGTACCGCTATCCCTAGTGGTAGTACCATGAGGTCGAGCGGTAGTACCGTGACGACGAGCGGTAGTACCGCTCCGGCGGTTCTACTGGCCTTTTACCTACTCGCTATTGTTTTTCAAAGGGGTACTACCGCCCTAGCGGTAGTACCGCTCCTTGGAGCGGTAGTACCGCTCTGTGCGGGCTGTGAGCACCTATAAAAGGGGTTCTTCTTCCCCATTGAACCTTATCTCTTTAGCTCGTGTTCTTCCCCCATTGTTGACCTTCTTCGAGCTTGCTAACTCTCAATCCCTCTAATGATTCTTGCTAGTTCTTGAGGGAAAAGAGAGAGGAGATCTAGATCCACATTTCCACCAATCACTTTCTCCTCTAAGTGAGGGGAACCCCTTGGATATAGATCTTGGAGTTCTTGGTGTTCTCCTTCTTGTTCTTCCTCTCATTTTCCTCCCTAGCATTAGTTGTTTTGGTGGGATTTGAGAGAGAAGGACTTGGGCACTCCGTGTGCCCTTGCCATTGCATCTGGTGCATCGGTTTGAGTTCTCCATGGTGATACGTGGAAGTTACAAGTTGAGAAGCTTATTACTCTTGGGTGCTTGGTACCCTTGAGCTTGTTCATCTTGGGTGCTTGGGTGCCTTGGACGGTTGGTGGTGTTCGAAGCTCAATCATTGTGGTGTAAAGCTCCGGGCAAGCGTCAGGGTCTCCAATTAGGTAGTGGACATCGCCCCATGCAATTTGAGGGTTTCGGTGACCGCCCCCAAGGGTTGCCAAAGTGTACGGGTTCGGTGACCGCCCCCAAGGGTTGCCATTTTTACGGGTTCGGTGACCGCCCTCAAGGGTCCCTTGGTGGAATCACGACATCTTGCATTATGCGAGGGCGTGAGGAGATTACGGTGGCCCTAGTGGCTTCTTGGGGAGCATTGTGCCTCCACACTGCTCCAAACGGAGATTAGCATCCGCAAGGGTGTGAACTTCGGGATACAGCATCGTCTCCGCGTGCCTCGGTTATCTCTTACCCGAGCCCTTTACTTATGCACTTTACTTTGTGATAGTCATATCGTTTCTTGTCATATATCTTGCTATCACATAGTTATTTATCTTGATTAGCATAAGTTGTTGGTGCACATAGGTAAGCCTAGTTGTTGAAGGTTTTGTGCTTGACAAATTAACCGCTAGGTTTATTCCGCATTTGTTCAAGCCTAACCGTAATTATTTTAAAACGCCTATTCACCCCCCTCTAGGCGACATCCACGATCTTTCAATTGGTATCAGAGCCTCGTCTCTCTTTATTAGGCTTTACCGCCTAGAGAGTAAAGATGTCGACTAGGGGATTAGGATTCTCCAACACTCTTAGTTTCAATGGCACAATTTTTGATGTTTGGGTAATTCACATGCTTAATCTCTATAGGGTCATGGACCCAAATTTAGAGTGAATTGTAGATATGGGTTTTCCCCTCCAAAGGATCCCCAAATATTATCTTTAGAGGATGAGAAAAACTCTTATCTCAATGCTCAAGCTTCTAATATGCTTTTCGATGCTTTGAGCAATGTAGCTATATTTCAACTCATGCCATTCCGGGATGCACATGAGTTCTGGACAAAGCTTCAAGATAAATATGGTGTGTCCAAGATTTTTGGGGATGATTGTTCTCCCTCCACCTCCGGCCGTGTTGCCTTCTCAACTTCTTCTACTTCACCTACATGTGGATTTCCACAAGGTAATTCTATGGTGAGTAGTGTTGGTCATTGCAATGATGATAGTGTGCTTGTTCTTGGTGATCCTTCATCATTATCTTATTGCAATGCTCTTTCTTTGGACTATAACACTTCGAGCACCTTACATGTTTTCACATGCTTGTGTTGATAGCCCTTGCATATCATGTAGAAATTGCATGCTCAAATCGCATGATGATATGCTTGCTATGTCTTGTTTCCATGATAAAAATGTATCTATTTCCTCGAGTTATTGTGCTAACAATGTAGAGGAAACTCAACACTCCATGGAACTAGATGTGGCTTTAAATGGTGCTTCAAGGGATCCTACACCATCATCTATTGCTTTATGCCTTATGGCTAAGGCTTCAGAGGTATCTCCTACTTTGAAACCCAATGTGTCTCTTGATGATGATGTTAATGCTAATGGTGATGAGGATAATGATGAAGAGAATGATAATGTTGCCTCCTTAAAATTAAGGGGGAAATGGTTTTTAAAGCTCTTCATAAAAATAAAATTGCTCGTTCCAACTTCATGGAAATCATGTCCATTGCCATTGAGGGCAATAAATATATTGATGAGTTGGAATCTCGTCTTGAGGAGCATGAGGTCACCATTGATAAAATGGAAGGTCATGAGCGTGATTACGCTAATTATATTGTGGACCTCTCTCAAGCTCTTGAACTTGAACAAACCACCAAGGAATCTCTTGAGGAGACTTTTGCTCTAGAATTATCTAGAGTGAAGGAATCTCATGATAGAGCTCTTGAGGTGGCCAATGTTTTTGAAACTAAAAATGCTAAGCTTGAAGTTGCTCATGCTATACTCCTTGAGGATTTTGAGCACCTCAAAAATGGCTCAAGGGTCATCAAGGGTGATCTCATCAAACTCACCGAGTCTCATACACAACATAAAGCTTCTTATTCAAAAGAGCTTGTAAAGTTGCCTTCTCCTCTGGCTAGTATGGGTGATGCTTGTGCTACTAACTCTATTACTTGTGAAGCATCCATTTTGAAGGAGAATGTTGAGCTTCGGGCTCAACCTGAGTTGCTATCTAGCAATTATGAGAAATTGGAAGAAAGCCATGAAAAGCTCTCAAGCTCTCATGATGATCTTATAGTATCCCATAATGTGCTAAAGATAGCTCATGAGGCCATGATTGCTAAGGTAACATCTAGTGAGCCTCATGTGGATACTAGCACTACTTCTAGTCAAAATGCTATGTTGCCATGTGACAGTCCTTGTAATTCATCTACTCACAATGTTGGTACATCTTGCGATGAATTGCTTTCCTTGCCTTGTTGCTCTAACGATGAATCTTATACTTCTCTAGTACTTGTGTTGAGACTAACTATGTAGAGGAAATCAAAGAGCTCAAGGCCCAAGTCACTTATTTGAAGAAAGACTTGGAAAAGAGTCATGAATGGAAATTCACACTCAACAATATCTTGAGTGTGCAAAAATCCCCCAATGACAAAGGTGGACTTGGATTAAACTCCAACAAGAAGAAGTCCAAGGTAAAAAAAGAAGGGCCAAGAACAAGTCAAGAATTCGGCCAAGATTTTTTGCTTCAAGTGCAAAGTAGAAGGGCATCATGTTAGATCTTGCACATTGAAGAAGAAGCCCATTAGTGACAAGCAACAAGGGAAACGGACACAAGTTCATTCTCATGCTCAACCTCAAGTTGAAGAAAAGTCTCCTCCCAAGAAAACTCAAGCTTATGCTTCTCAAGTTGAGAAATCAAGTGAGAAGAAAGTGAAGAGTAGACATTGCTACCTATGTCGCGAGAAAGGTCACCTCGCCTCTTCATGCACTAGTGGTAACTTATCCAACCCAATTATTATTGATGATATCTATTCTCTTGGGAAGGATAATGTTGGCAATGTGTTTTCCAAAGTTGTTGGTACTCAAAGTGGTGTCATGAAAAGAACCATTTGGGTAGCCAAGCCTATTGTGACTAACCTCTTAGGACTCAACTTGGTTGGGGAGCAACTAGCTCATACTTGATCAATAGGTGTTCGTGGAGGTCATTGGAGACTTTGCTACATTATGAAGAATTAAGGGGACTTCATCATTCTTATTGTCTCAAGCCAAGTCATTCGGATTATCAAGTTTCTATCTTATATCCAATGTTCCTCCTTGCGGTAACTCGTGCTTAAAGTGACATTGATAGTTACTTGCCCCTTTGCATGTTTGGTTTCGTTCCTTGCATGTGTTCACATATGTTGTGCTTCCAACTTGATTATCTTGAGCAATCAAGTATGTGTGTGTTGGTTTGCACATCATGTACGTGTGTTGCATGCGTTGAGCCTTTTGCATCTTGTTTATTTCTTAGTTGGCTCTTGTGAGAGATTAATGGAATATTTCATTATGGGGGAGTGATGTGCTTTGTGCACCTCACAATCCTATAAATATGTGTACATGAGTAATACCATCTAGTATTGATATTTCAAGATTATATAGTCACTATGTGGTATGTCTTCTCATGAGAAATTCAAATTCTAAATAGTCCATTAATTATCTCTTGTTGGATCCTCTTATTGCCTCTTGTTAAGTTTTTATTGGTATCACATTATGGGGGAGTAATATGCTATGTGCATATTACAAGCCTAGAAAATGTGTACATTTGAGATATTGTCACCTAGAATTGATATTGCAAATTATCTTGTTCCTATGTGGCATGTTATCTCTACAAGTTGCAATTTTCTTGTGTTTGGTGTGAAGATGATGCTGGATATGCTTGCTATCTATCACCGGGAATTATTTCCAAATACTTCTTGTCTTTTGACAATTGGTACTATCTTATGTGTGGTAGAAATTATTGATCATCTCCACATTGGTGTTTGCTTCTTATTGCCTTTTCTCTTTCCAAGGAATGCATCAACTCCCTTTGTCTTCCATACCACTTGTGGATCTTGTTGTTGTCTTGATCTTGTCGAATGTTTTCTAGATATAGTGCAAGTGGTGATCTCACCTTGTGCATTTTTTTGTATTCATATACAAATCCTCTGTAATGCACAACTCTTGGGGGAGCTATTCTATTTTCTATAGAACACTCTTCTTGTGATCCTTATCAAGTGTGTGTTGGTGGAAGGCAAGCCGTTTTCGTTTTGGTACTTTGTGCCATCATGAAACTTTGTAGAGAGCTTGGTATGTTTGGAACCATCCTCTCTTTTGGGAGTTTGATATCTTTTATTTTGAGTGTGCCATTGGATATCTCATTCCTTGATGTACCTTTCAATTGATATCCTCCAAATGATGATTTATTCATTTGGTATCTTTTCTTCACTTGGTATTTCTTTGTCATTTGGTATCATTTCTTGAAAGTCTTGAGCATGCATATTAACTTCATGTAGTATCTTTGGCATGCTTTCTTTCTTTGACCCAATATATAGGGGAAACTCCACCAAGTCTCAAATTGGATGAGATGTGCATGTAATTCATTTTTGTATCTATATGCACATTTTTATGTGGAGTTTGTCCTATGTATTGTTGGTTCTCTAACTCTTTGGTCCCAATGAGTTTGGGTACCATTTTGTTTGTGTTGTTGTTCTAGGAACAATTGGAGATACATTGGATGCTCGGCTCACTCACAAGGAAGGTGTTGTCATCATGTGCTTATTGGATTCGAGCTAGGATGATCAATGAACTACTATCTACCTTCAATTGGTATCTACTACATCCTTCCAATGTTAACTCGGTAACAAGTATCTTCATATTCTTCATGCACACATTTCTTGCATCAACCTTGTGTAGATTGTATCATGACATGCTATTCATTCATTCTTGTGATACTTGTTTCCTTTCTCAAAGCATCCCAACAATGATCTCTTTTTGCTAGTTGTGATGTCTGATGACCCACAAGTATAGGGGATCTATCATAGTCCTTCGATAAGTAAGAGTGTCGAACCCAACGAGGAGCAGAAGGAAATGATAAGCGGTTTTCAGCAAGGTATTCTCTGCAAGCACTGAAATTATAGGTAACAGATAGTTTTGTGATAAGATAATTTGTAACGAGCAACAAGTAACAAAAGTAAATAAAGTGCAGGAAGGTGGCCCAATCCTTTTTGTAGCAAAGGACAAGCCTAGACAAACTCTTATATAGAGAAAATCGCTCCCGAGCACACATGGGAATTATCGTCAAGCTAAGTATCATCACGATCATATGATTCACGTTTGGTACTTTGATAATTTGGTATGTGGGTGGACCGGTGCTTGGGTGCTGTCCTTACTTGGACAAGCATCCCACTTATGATTAACCTCCATTGCAAGCATCCGCAACTACAACAAAAGTATTAAGGTAAACCTAACCATAGCATGAAACATATGAATCCAAATCAGCCCCTTACGAAGCAACGCATAAACTAGGTTTTAAGCTTCTGTCACTCTAGCAACCCATCATATACTTATTACTTCCCAATGCCTTCCTCTAGGCCCAAATAATGGTGAAGTGGCATGTAGTCGACGTTCACATAACACCACTAGAGGAGAGACAACATACATCTCATCAAAATATCGAATGAAGACCAAATTCACATGACTACTAATAGCAAGACTTCTCCCATGTCCTCGGGAACAAACGTAACTACTCACAAAGCATATTCATGTTCATAATCAGAGGGGTATTAATGTGCATATAGGATCTGAACATATGATCTTCCACCAAGTAAACCAACTAGCATCAACTACAAGGAGTAATCAACACTACTAGCAACCTACAGGTACCAATCCCAGACTTAGAGACAAGAATTGCACATAAGAGATGAACTAGGGCTTGAGAGGAGATGGTGCTGGTGAAGATGTTGATGGAGATTGACCCCCTCCCAATGAGAGGATCGTTGGTGATGACGATGGTGATGATTTCCCCCTCCCGGAGGGAAGTTTCCCCGGCAGAACAACTCCGCCGGAGCCCTAGATTAGTTCCGCCAAGGTTCCACCTCGTGGCGGTGGAGTCTCGTCCCGAAAGCTTGCTTATGATTTTTTTTCTCATCGAAAGACTCCATATAGCAGAAGATGGGTGAGGGAGTCCTGGATTAGGGGGTCTCCGGACAGCCGGACTATATCCTTTGGCCGGATTGTTGGACTATGAAGATACAAGATTGAAGAATTTGTCCCGTGTCCGGATGGGACTCTGCTTGGCGTGGAAGGCAAGCTTGTCAATACGGATATGTAGATCTCCTTCCTTGTAACCGACTATGTGTAACCCTATCCCCCTCCGGTGTCTATATAAACCGGAGGGTTTTAGTCCGTAGGACAACAATCATACCATAGGCTAGCTTCTAGGGTTTAGCCTCTACGATCTCGTGGTAGATCAACTCTTGTAATACTGATATCATCAAGATCAATCAAGCGGGAAGTAGGGTATTACCTCCATCGAGAGGGCCTGAACCTGGGTAAACATCGTATCCCCCGCCTCCTGTTACCATCTGCCTTAGACGCACAGTTCAGGACCCCCTACCCGAGATCCGCCGGTTTTGACACCGACATTGGTGCTTTCATAGAGAGTTCCACTGTGCCGTCACCGTAAGGCTTGATGTCTCCTTCGATCATCAGTAACGATGCGGTCTAGGGTAAGGTTTTCCTCCCCGGACAGATCTTCGCATTCGGCGGCTTCGCACTGCGGGCCAACTCGCTTGGCCATCTGGAGAGGATCGAGAGCTACGCCCCTGGCCATCGGGTCGGGTTCGGAAACTTAAACTACACTGCGGACATCCACGGAGACTTCATCTTCGATGGATTCGAGCCCATGTCAGGTGCGCCGCACGATCACGACGAGCATGATTTGGCTCTGTCGTCGGACAGTGTTCGGGAGATCACACCTGCAACTACTCCGGTCTTCAATCCGGAGCAAATTGCACCATCCGAGGACGGGTGGATAGACCCCGCCATGGAGGCCGCACTCTTAGTGGCGATAGAGCCGGATACTGACTTCACCCCTTACGAGAGCCGTGTTGCCGAACCACTGGATTCGTCTCCGGCCACGGACTCCGAGCCACCTATGTCCATGCCTATCGAATCCGATTGGGGCGCTGATCATGGAGTCCACCTCCGCGGATATCTTTCAGCACTCACCTTTTGTCGACGTGCTAAATTCATTAAGGTCTCTCTCCTTTTCAGGAGAACCTTGGCCGAACTATGTACGGCTAGAATGGGAGGCGGACGACGAAGAAATTCGCTCCCCACCCACCACCCACATAGTAGCCACTGTCGACGATTTAACCGACACGCTCGACTTCGACTCCGAAGACATCGACGGTATGAACGACGATGTAGGAGACGAACAGGAACCACCACCCACAGGGCGCTGGACCGCCACCTCATCATATGATATATACATGGTGGACACCCCCAAAGAAGGCAATGACAAAGAGACAACGGAGGATGACCCCTCCAAGAAGCAACCCAAGCGCCGACGTCAGCGGCGCCGCTCTAAGTCCCGCCATAGCAAAAGTAGTGATACCGGCACAAGAGACAATAACACTCCGGATAGTGCCGAAGACGACAACAATCCCCTCCAGCACGATTTAGAGCGGGAGGGTGAACAAGCTAGCCCTCCAGAGCGGGCAGTAGATGGAGAATGGGCGGAGGAAAATTACATGCCTCTCTTCGAAGACGAGGTGAGCCTCGGCGACGAAGAATTTATCGTGCCTGAGGATCCCGTCGAGCAGGAGCGCTTCAAAGGCTGGCTTATGGCCATAGCAAATAGCTTGAAGAAAAAGCAACAACAGCTTCATGCTAATCAAGATTTGCTACCAGACAGATGGACCAAAGTCCTTGCGGCCGAGGAATACGAACTCGAGCGCCCCTCCAAGAGTTACCCAAAGCACAGGTTGCTACCTCACCTCGAGGAGGAAGCATTGAAACCTACATCACCAGCGTATGATGCGGCTGACGGGCCACCTCGTGGCCGAGACAGAGAGGCATTTCAGCCCGATGTCCAGCCCGCACCCTGGCGCCAATCAAACAAAAATTCCAAGGCCCGGGGCAACACGCGAGACCTGCGAGACGTATTGGAAAACAAGGCAAAACATGCGAGATCGATCTACGGATCACGGGGGCGTGCACCAACACACGACAATGATCGTCACGCCGGATACACGAAAAGCAAATCCGGCCGAGCCGAACACGGCAGACAAGACTCGTATGAACCGTGTCGTGATATAGCCCGGCACAGAGGCGCCACACACCCCTTATGCTTCACTGATAAAGTAATGGATCACGAATTCCCAGAAGGGTTTAAACCCGTAAACATTGAATCATACGATGGTACCACAGACCCCGCGGTATGGATAGAAGACTTCTTCCTCCACATTCACATGGCCCGCGGGGATGACCTACATGCCATCAAGTATCTCCCGCTAAAACTCAAATGGCCGGCTCGACATTGGCTCAATAGTTTGCCAGAAAACTCCATCGGAAGTTGGGAGAACCTGGCAGAGGCATTCTTGGACAATTTCCAGGGCACTTATGTGCGACCGCCGGACGCTGATGATTTAAGTCATATAACTCAGCAGCCAGGGGAATCGGCCAGGAAATTCTGGACCCGGTTCCTAACCAAGAAGAACCAAATTGTCGACTGTCCGGATGCAGAGGCCTTAGCGGCATTTAAGCATAATATCTGTGACGAATGGCTCGCCCGACACCTCGGCCAAGAGAAGCCAAAATCCATGGCAGCCCTCACGACACTTATGACCCGCTTTTGTGCGGGCAAAGATAGCTGGTTGGCTCGTAGTACCAATAAGCAAGCAAACCTGGCATATCAGAAGCCAGGGATAGAAACGGCAAACCATGACGCAACAAACACAAGCGCCGCAAATATGGTGAAAACGCCAAAAATACGACAGTTAATGCCGGGTTCAGGGGCTCAAAGTCCGGTCAACGGAAAGGGCCACCCAAAAATAAAATTCCGGGTCCATCCAGTCTGGACCGCATACTCAATCGCCAATGCCAAATTCATGGCACCCCAGAAACGCCAGCCACCCATACCAACAGAGAATGCTGGGTCTTCAAACAAGCCGGCAAGGAAGGCGCCAAAGACGAAGAGGGGTCTCAAAGCGATGATAGCGACGAAGAGCCCAGATCACCGAACACAGGAGGGCAAAAGAAATCCCCCCATATTCAATCGGTGAATGTGGTAAATACCACCCAAATTGCCAACTCGGACCAGATACGCACCCTTAGGGATGGTGACTCAACGGAACTAGCCGTCCCACAATATAAACTAGGGCCGGTCACCTTCAACCGCACGGATCCTTCAGTTAACGCCAATCAGGGCAATCCAGCCACACTAATCCTCGACCCAATAGTAGACGGGTTCCACCTCACTTGAGTCCTTATGGACGGAGGTAGCAGTTTAAATCTGCTTTACCAGGACACAGTGCGCAAGATGGGCATCGATCATTCGGCGACCAAACCTGCTAAAGCCACTTTTAGAGGCATCATACCAGGTATGGAGGTTAGCTGTACAGGCTCCATTGCCCTTGAGGTAATCTTCGGATCACCAGAAAATTACCGTATCGAAGAGTTAATCTTCGAAATCGCCCCTTTCCGCAGTGAGTATCAAGCACTGCTTGGACGAACCGTGTTCGCTCGATTCAACGCGGTGCCACATTATGCCTACCATAAGCTCAAGACGCCCGGTCCATGCGGCGTCATCACGGTTGATGGCAAGGTCGAACCTTCCTTCGGCACAAACAAATACACCACTGCCTTAGCAGTAGAAACAACGAGCAACACCTTGGAGCCGAACCTTGAGTCGGCGTCCAGGCTCCCGGACAACGTCAAAGGGCTCCAAACTACTTCGCAGAAGGATACCCCGGCTCGTCCAGAGCTCAACTAAACACTCTGGTGAAGGCCATGACAGGCTGAACTCAGCGGTTCAACCGCCCTCCGGCACGTAAACATTTCTTATATTTCCTTCGCAGGTTCACCTTTGCACCGACCAGGACGGACTACACGGAGGCATCTTGAACGTGTTAGGGAATCCTTAGACATTCCCTGCAATGACCGTCCGGCTATATTACGGATCCACACTCAACCCCTTCCCCCTGGTCATAGCAGGATCGGCTATCACAACCCCTTTTTATCACATTACTGATACGTCTCAAACGTATCTATAATTTTTGATTGCTCCATGCTATGTTATCTACTGTTTTGGGAAATATTGGGCTTTATTATCCACTTTTATATTATTTTTGGGACTAACCTATTAACCGGAGGCCCAGCCCAGAATTACTATTTTTTTGCCTATTTCAGTGTTTCGAAGAAAAGAAACATCAAATGGAGGCGAAATGGAACGAAATCAACTAGAGAAGTTATTTTTGGAAGGAAAGCTACCGGATGGACTTGGACCCCACGTTAGGAGCCAAGGGAGGTTCTCACGAGGGTGGGGGGCGCCCCCCAAGGCGCGCCCCCCTGCCTCGTGGGGCCCCCGAAGCTCCACCGACGTACTTCCTGCACCCATATATACTCACGTACCCTAAAACTTCCAGAACAGACAATAGATCGGGAGTTCCACCGCCAGAAGCCTCCGCAGCCACCGAAAACCAATATAGACCCGTTCCGGCACCCTGCCGGAGGGGGCAATCCCTCTCCGGTGGCCATCTTCATCATCCCGGTGCTCTCCATGACGAGGAGGGAGTAGTTCTCCCTCGGGGCTGAGGGTATGTACCAGTAGCTATGTGTTTGATCTCTCTCTCTCTCTCGTGTTCTTGAGGTGATACGATCTTGATCTATCGTGAGCTTTGCTATTATAGTTGGATCCTATGATGTCCCCCCCCCCTCTACTCTCTTGTAATGAATTGCGTTTCCCCTTTGAAGTTCTCTTATTGGATTGAGTCTTTATAGATTTGAGAACACTTGATGTATGTCTTGTCGTGCGTATCTGTGGTGACAATGGGATACCACGTGATTCACTTGATGTATGTTTTGGTGATCAACTTGCGGGTTCCGCCCATGAACCTATGCATAGGGGTTGGCACACATTTTTGTCGTGATTCTCTGATAGAACTTTGGGGCACTCTTTGAGGTCCTTTGTGTTGGTTGAATAGATGAATTTGAGATTGTGTGATGCATATCATATAATCATACCCACGGATACTTGAGGTGACATTGGAGTATCTAGGTGACATTAGGGTTTTGGTTGATTTGTGTCTTAAGGTGTTATTCTAGTACGAACTCTACGGCTGTTTGTGACACTTATAGGAATAGCCCAACGAATTGATTGGAACGAATAACTTTGAGGTGGTTTCGTACCCTACCATAATCTCTTCATTCGTTCTCCACTATTAGTGACTTTGGACTGACTCTTTGTTGCATGTTGAGGGATGGTTATGTGATCCAATTATGTTATCATTGTTGAGGGAACTTACACTAGCGAAAGTATGAAACCTAGGCCTTGTTTCAACACATTGCAATACTGTTTACGCTCACTTTTATCATTAGTTACCTTGCTGTTTTTATATTTTCAGATTACAAAAACCTATATCTATTATCCATATTGCACTTGTATCACCATCTCTTCGCCGAACTAGTGCACCTATACAATTTATCATTGTATTGGGTGTGTTGGGGACACAAGAGACTCTTTGTTATTTGGTTGTAGGGTTGCTTGAGAAAGACCATCTTCATCCTACGCCTCCTACGGATTGATAAACCTTAGGTCATCCACTTGAGGGAAATTTGCTACTGTCCTACAAACCTCTGCACTTGGAGGCCCAACAACGTCTACAAGAAGAAGGTTGTGTAGTAGACATCAATTACTTTTACCCATACGCATAGACGTATTATTCAAATACAACATGTGGATTTATATGATGTTTACCTGCTGATTATTTCTTAGCGAAATCATTTTGTCAAGTGGCATCCGTACACAGCGATATGCCTTAAATATGCCAGGGGCTTTGTTTTTCTCGTAACACGGCAATAAAAGTCCGAACACCTTCATGGAAGTTCGGCACCCCGAACCTATAGCATTATATGCATCAGCTCCGAATCATGTCTTGGGTCAATAGTTGGGTTTGCCCGGCTCCCATGTTTTGGTACCTTATGTTCCGCTATATCGGCTAAGGTAGCACCGGGAGAACTACTGCGATTGTGTCCCGGTTCTTCCGGATGAGCACCTCAGTAGAGAAAGCCGAAAACTGACTGTCATGATATGGCGAGAGCTGGTTAGCTGTTCGAGCGGTTACAAAATCTTTAAGGATTTCTCTCGCATAATGCCATAACCAATGCAATGTGCGATGGATCGGTTTTTTCTCTGATAAGGCGCTTATAGAGCCCCTAGTACGGTCTTCTGAACACAAGGGGCTGCACGGACCATACTAAAGCTCCTATGGCTAAGTGAGAGTGATAAAGCCCTATAGTCGATTGCCTGGTTCGTTGTGCTGAGCGCCTCCTTCGAAGGACCCAAAACTGGGATAAAGAGTGCTCAGGTTTATCCCGAACACCCCCGTACTTCTTACATGGGGGCAGAAGCCGACGACTGGCCAACTCTCAGGTTTAATATAAAAATGGCCACACAGGAGGGTAAACTTTTATATAATAGGTGACAAATAAACGACCTTGTTCAAACATTACAAAGGACAACATGATTGGCATTCATGGAAATATAATGTCCTTGGTGCATAGCTCCGCTGCAAGGTAGGATCCTTCCACAACACTCTCATAATATAATTCGGGCTTGCGGTGCTCCTTCCCCTCTGGCGGTCCTCCGGTAATCAGCTTTTCGGCATCCATCTTCCCCCAGTGCACCTTTGTGCGGTCGAAGGCCATTCGCGCTCCTTCTATACAGACCGACCGCTTGATGATGTCAAGTCGAGGGCAAGCGCTTACAAGCCGCCTCACGAGCCCGAATTAGCTGCTTGGAATCGGCTCAGCAGGCCATAGCCTGATAACCATATCTTTCATGGCTAGTTCCGCCGCCTTATGCAGTTCGATCAGCTGTTTCAGTTGATCGGCAAAAGGCACCGGATAATTTGGCGCCAAATATTGTGACCAGAAGAGCTTATCTGCGGTGTTCCTTTCTTCGGCTTGGTAGAATTGGGCGGCATCTGATATGCTGCAAGGTAGCTCGGCAAATACACCTAAGAAGTCCGGATTCAAAATCAGAAACATAGTTTTTCCTTCAAATACTTGCTTTACATGGGAAAAGCCTTACCCGCCGCGATCTTTCTCGGCTCTTGGATCCCCTGCAGGGCGCTTTGGGTTTCCCCCCGGGCATCGCTCGTGGCTTGACGCGCCTTGGTGAGTTCGGACTCTTTCTACGTTAAAATCTGCTCCAAGGTCTCGCATTTACTTACAGCCTCTTGCAGCTCCTGCTCAGCTTTAATAACTCTGGCCTTGTGTTTCTCCTGAAGAGTCCGCTCTGTGGCCGCCTTTTTCTCAACCTCGGCAACGGCCCTTTTGAGGGCCTCGACTTTGGTCATAACCCCTAGCACAAATTATGCGGCTTATTTCATACTGAACATTTATTTCACAATAAATGCATGCAACGCGTGTGCATACCTTGTTTATCCCTCAACTGCATTTTCAATTGGCCAAGTTCTTCTATGGCCCGCTCCAGACTTTGATTCAGTCCGGAGATCTCCGCGGTACGAGAGGCAGCAACCGCTACAGGTACCTGCTTGAAACAGAAGAGAAATCAATGTCATTCAATGAATCTTCCTGCGATCATCAATTCGATCCCCTGTCCGGTTCTTTCTTTCACCGAACAGTGTATCAGGGGCTACTATCTATACTATGATACTCTTCGACAACTCATAAAACATACCTCAAAGCCTCTTATAAGGCTGATACAGGCTTCATTCAGTCCACTCTCAGTTGACTGAATCTTCTCAATCACCGCACCCATAAGGGCACAGTGTTCATCAACGATGGAGCCGTCTTGCAACGCCACCAACAAAGCATCCGACCCTTCTGGATGGACAGAGGTTGCCGGCAGAACAGGCACGCCCCCTCCAGCCGAAGGAGGCTTCCTTCTTGATTCTGGAGCCGTATAGGTCTCTGGAATCGCATCCAGTGGGGAGCCAAACTTAGGATCGTCCCTGCTGTCAGACCCCATGGGAATCTTTTCCCCCATGTGTCCGGCCCCTGCGGTTTGACCTCCAGGCGCCGCCTTCACGGTTTATTCCTTTCCTCCTTGGCCGGGATCCTTCTGGGACGAAGCCTCGGTGTTATGCACCTGTTTGGAGGAAGGGGCCTTTGGGGGCGTCCCACTCTCCATAGTGTTTGAGCTCAGCAGGTCCTCTGATGAGGATTGTTTGGTACGGGACCTCGCCAGACTACAAAAAATATATGCTCAGGTTAAAATACTAAGCCACGATGAGTCCGGACGCTTAAACGTACTCGGATTTTATATACTTACGAGTTCACCAGGGTCTGGGCCCTGGCCGGGCCGCTGTCAGCGGCAGAAGTGGACTCCTCCAGAAGAGGAACCTTTCCCCTTTTGGGCAGTTCGGCCTCCAAGGGTGCGGAGGTCGTCCTCTTCCTTCTTCCCCCCGCAGGGGATTCATCTTCCTCCTCCTCTTCGTCCTCTTCAGAGGCGGAATGGGCATCAGAACCTTCGGATATTGTGTCCAAAGTGCCGCGGCAATGAAGGCCGCCCCGGGTCTTTTTGGCCTCGTTCTCGGCCATCTTCTTCGGCACCTTGTAAGGCGCCGGGACCAGCATCTTCGTCAGAAGTGGGATGGCCGGATCTTCGGGCAGCGGAGCCGGACAATGGATCCGCTCCACCTTCTTCGTCTAGCCCTGGGAGAGTTGAATAACACGCGTTAAGCACTTCCTTTGGGTCATGCGGATAGAAAAGTTGGATAAACTCACCGAACTTTCAGGGCGGGATAGTTGGTACCCGCGGTCCTCGGAGGAGTCCGGCCATGATTTGCTGGACTTTAAAAGCACCTTCCAAATGTCCTTGTGCAAGGAGCCGAAGAACCCTCGCTAGGTTTGGTGCCTGGCCAGATCGAATTCCCATAGATTGCAAGTCCGGTGTTGACAAGGCAGTACCCGACGGACTAACATCACCTAGACTACGTTGAAAAGTTCAATGTTCTTATCTCCCATATCTTTAACGCGCTTCTGGAGCACCCACAGTTCGTCGGACGAGGACCAGTCCAGGCCTTTCTTAACCCAGGATGTAAGCCGAAGAGGGGTGCCGGATCGAAACTCGGGAGAGGCGGCCCGTTCCTTGCCGCACAGCTCGGTGATGTAAAACCACTGCTGTTGCCACTCCTTGAGAGAATCATTAAAGGCTCCCGTTGGCCATATGACATTGGGCATCTTGCTCACCATAGCGCCCCCGCACTCGGCGTGCTCGCCACCCACCACCTTGGGCTTCACATTAAAAACCTTCAGCCATAAACTGACATGCGGCAAAATGCGGAGAAAAGCCTCGCACACGACAATGAATGTCGAGATGTTGAGGAAGGAATTAAGGTACAGATCGTGAAGATCGATCCCATAATAATACATGATGCTGCGAACTAACGGGTGGAGGGGAAACCCTAGCCCGCAGACAAAGTGAGGGAGGAATACAACCCTCTCGTGGGGTTCTGGAGTGGGGACGATCTATCCCACTGTCGGGAGACGATGGCTGATTTTCTTGGCCAGATACCCGGCCTCCCAAAGCTTTTTGATATCCTTCTCTTGGACGGTAGAGGCCATACATTTGCCTCCTGCTCCGAATCCGGACATCTTTGAAGGCCTTTTGTGGGCAGAGAAGGTGGACGCTTGGGCGCTGGAGCCTGAGCAGAAGGGAATGAATCGGGAAGAAGGTGTGGGTGAAAAGAGTGAATCCTTTTCCCTTTATAAGGGCGGAAGAGGCGATGCACCTCCCCACTCACCTGGTAAAACCTCTCATTCCCCAAGCGCCGTAATTGATGGCGCGGTTGGGTTACCCACATCCGTATTGATGAGAATCCCGTGATAAGGGGACACGATCTCTGCTTTGACAAGACGTGCCAAGGAAACCACCTCGCGATATGTGCAGTAGCTGGTTGAGAAAAACGGTTTGAATAATGATCGGGCCGTGGTATGATGTCATGCTGTCAAACGTGTCAGCAGATTAGATTTGTGGAAATATTATTCTCTCTACGGTGGTATGTGGAACTTGTTTTGCAGAGCCGAACACTATCCTTGTGTTCAAAATCTTCTATGGAGTATTCGGAGGAAGAACCCGCCTTGCAATGCCGAACACAAAACTGCGTGCCGGACTCATCGTCATTGAAGCCTGGTTCAGGGGCTACTGAGGGAGTCCTGGATTAGGGGGTCTCCGGACAGCCGGACTATATCCTTTGGCCGGACTGTTGGACTATGAAGATACAAGATTGAAGAATTTGTCCCGTGTCCGGATGGGACTCTCCTTGGCGTGGAAGGCAAGCTTGGCAATACGGATATGTAGATCCCCTTCCTTGTAACCGACTCTGTGTAACCCTAGCCCCCTCCGGTGTCTATATAAACCGGAGGGTTTTAGTTCGTAGGACAACAATCATACCATAGGCTAGCTTCTAGGGTTTAGCCTCTACGATCTCGTGGTAGATCAACTCTTGTAATACGCATATCATCAAGATCAATCAAGCAGGAAGTAGGGTATTACCTCCATTGAGAGGGCCCGAACCTGGGTAAACATCGTGTCCCCCACCTCCTGTTACCATCTCCCTTAGACGCACAGTTCGGGACCCCCTACCCAAGATCCGCCGGTTTTGACACCGACAATGGGCATCGGAGGGCCACCAGGGGGCCCACGAGGCAGGGGGCGCGCCAGGGGGGTAGGGTGCGCCCCCACCCTCGTGGCCAGGGTGTGGCCCCCTCTGGAACTTCTTGCGCTCAGTATTTTTAATATATTCTGAAAATGACTTCCGTAAAGTTTCAGGACTTTTCGAGCTGTGCAGAATAGGTCTCTAATATTTGCTCCTTTTCCAGCCTAGAATCCCAGCTGCCGGCATTCTCCCTCTTTATGTAAACCTTGTAAAATAAGAGAGAATAGGCATAAGTATTGTGACATAATGTGTAATAACAACCCATAATACAATAAATATCGATATAAAAGCATGATGCAAAATGTACATATCAATGTATTTGTTGTTCGTGTGTGGACTTCATTTATATACAATAAGACCATATCTAGCCAAGTGCTATGCTTTCAAGCAAATATCTTATTGGTATATTTATGACTTCCTTGTGTATATGTTGTTCTTTCCTTGTAGTAACCATTTCTTGTGTGCATCCTTCTTTGTGGATTGATATCATCATGATTTTCATCTACCTAGAATCTTATACACTTGAGAGAAGTTACATCATTAGTGGATATGCTTATTCTTTCACGTCCACACGTCTTTCCTTTGTATTTCCTAGGTGGCTCTGTGAAAGGATTTGTCTTGAGTGCGGATCATTTCTCGTTGCATCTTGTGCACTCTTGTGTGGTGAAGATTACTTTCCTCTTCCTTGTTATGATGAGGCTTTTGCCAATTTAATTGGTATCCCTCGTCTTAACGGAGCTTCCTTTTATATCTTCACCATGGGTTGTCACAAGCATAGGTTCTTTAGTTGCTTATTAGTGAGCTTGTGAACCCCTTTTGCTTGGTGTGTGTGGGAAGGACATGTCATGCACCTTGTATCTCCACTATTCAAGACTATATTGATGCTTAATGCTCACCCTTACATTAGTCTTCTGAAGTGCTTTGCCATGACTCACACACATCATTTTGGTTGAGCCTACTCTTAAGTTGCCTCTTTTATATGTTGCTCAACCATTTTTTTGTTGCAAGTGCTAGGATTTGTTTCCTTCTTGTCCACTTGCACTAGTTGTGAGTCTCTACTGATTTTGGGGGAGTGGTGATCCTATGTTGTGCACTTGGTATCCTAACGAAAATATTCTAAGGAGTGCACAAATCATGGGGAGCTTCTCTAGTTTCTATAGAACACTCCTTTGCTCTTATCCTAATATGTTTATTCATGTGGCACGTAGGATCATTGGTCTAGTTGGTTCAATTAATATCCGTTGATTACTTGCTTCAATTGGTATCTTCTAATTGCTTGTGTCTCTCTTTGTTTTGTCTTTGTGACATATCTTTCTGTTGCAATCTTTGGGCCTCAATATAGTTTGTCTTCCTCCAAGTATTGACAGTTGGATATGTGTAGTGCATTCCACTCTCTTGTTGAGAAATACACAATTTATGGAGGACCACAATTTATATTGGCCCTCTGAGCTTTTCGCCCATTTTGGCAATCGATGCCAATGGGGGAGAAGTTTCAGAGAGTTTTGTGGAGAAGTCTTTAGAGTTTTCTCCTTGCTTTGGTTTTGTTCCTAAGCATTTGCATCTCATATGCATGCATTATTGGTTGTTGCATTGCATGGTGATGCATAATTCCTTGTATAAACTCTCTTGAAAGTGATTGTCATCAATTACCAAAATGGTGGATATTGAAAGAACATGCGGTGCTCCCATGTTTGGTTTTTGGTAATTGATGACAATCTCTGACGAATAATGGTTGCCTTGAGTTATATTTGAAGGTTTTGTCCATAGGCTTTTCTTAGAGTACATTTGTTGGTTTCAAGGAGAGTTTGTGATGACCAAGGTGCTATTCAAGGAATTACCTAAAGATTGGTCTTGTGAGAGGTTGATCAAGACTAAGTAAAAGAGTGAATCAAGTTGATCAACACACAAAGCGTACAAAATGTACCGAGAGGGATCAAGCGATCCCATGGTATGATAAGCATTGTCAATTACGCTTTGTGTACTAACCCATGATCTTCGTGAGAGTTCTTTGTGGGGTTAGGTTGCGGTGTGCAAATTCAAGTGAAGCATCACGAAGAGATCAAATGCTTGAAGATTGCCGTCCATTGTGGTGACAATGGACTCGTGAAGATGTGTGGAAGAGTGGCTCACCCATAGTGGAGTATCGGGGAGCAATCAACTAGTCTTCATCAAGCCAACTCAATCAAGAAAGGTGGTCCAACTTCAGGGAGTCAAGATCGTCATCATCTAGCTCAAGTGGACCATGTGCAAGGCAAAGGTTTGCCCTTGATAGGTTTTCTATTTCACTGGTCTCATGATGGTAGTTGGGAGACCGGGTTATAGGATCGATTGTCGTACTATCAAGGGGGGCTCTCGATGAGTAGCTTGATCGTATCATTCGTAGAGAGCTCAAACCATTGCATCCTTGCATCATCTTTCTTGGTTCTTATTTGGTTCTCTTTGTGAGTATTAGAGCTTATGGTCATCTTGATGACAAGCTTGAGTTCATCGAAAACGGAGTTCGCATGCATCTTCTATGATGTTTTCGGTGTTGGAGGTTTTACCGGTCTTATCCGAGGAAGGGTTCTCACCATTTTCTTATGGTCCTTTTCTCATTTTATTCTTATTGATACTTCTACCAAGATTGTATTAGACCATGTAGTTAGCTTTCCAACAAACTTGGTTTCATTGAATTCGGAGTCCGTTTGCAGAAGTTGTGGCTGTTTTGGTAAAGGCCGCAGCGGTACTACCACGGCTAGAGCGGATTTAAAATTTTACTACCGCTCCAGAGCGGTACTACCGCGGCTCCAGAGCGGTACTACCGCGGCTCCTGAGCGGTAGTACCGCTCCGGACCAAAATCTCGTGTTTTTCTCAGCGGAAGTAGGCATGGAAGTATTTTTTTAGTACCGCTCGCAAGCAATAGTACCGCTACCATTTGCGGTAGTACCGCTATCCCTAGCAGTAGTACCGTGAGGGTGAGCGGTAGTACCGCTCCAGCGGTTCTACTGGCCTTTTACCTCCTCGCTGTTGTTTTTCAAAGGGGTACTACCGCCCTAGCGGTAGTACCGCTCCTTGGAGCGGTAGTACCGCTCTGTGCGGGTTGTGAGCATAACGATTGGATTTTTCCCCACCTATAAAAGGGTGTCTTCTTCCCCAATGAACCTTATCTCTTTAGCTCGTGTTCTTCCCCCATCGTTGACCTTCTTCAAGCTTGCTAACTCTCAATCCCTCCAATGATTCTTGCTAGTTCTTGAGGGAAAAGAGAGAGGAGATCTAGATCCACGTTTCCACCAATCACTTTCTCCTCTAAGTGAGGGGAATCCCTTGGATCTAGATCTTGGAGTTCTTGCTGTTCTCATTCTTGTTCTTCCTCTCATTTTCCTCCCTAGTATTAGTTTCTTCGGTGGGATTTGAGAGAGAAGGACTTGGGCACTCCGTGTGCCCTTGCCATTGCATTTGGTGCATCGGTTTGAGTTCTCCATGGTGATACATGGAAGTTACAAGTTGAAAAGCTTATTACTCTTGGGTGCTTGGTACCCTTGAGCTTGTTCCTCTTGGCTGATTGGGTGCCCTAGATGGTTGATGGTGTTCGAAGCTTAATCATTGTGGTGTAAAGCTCCGGGCAAGCGTCGGGGTCTCCAAATAAGTTGTGGAGATCTCCCCGAGCAATTTGACGGGTTCCGGTGACCGCCCCCAAGGTTGCCAAAGTGTACGGGTTCGGTGACCGCCCCCAAGGGTTGCCATTTTTACGGGTTTGGTGACCGCCCTCAAGGGTCCCTTAGTGGAATCATGACATCTTGCATTGTGCGAGGGTGTGAGGAGATTACGGTGGCCCTAGTGGCTTCTTGGGGAGCATTGTGCCTCCGCACCGCTCCAAACGGAGATTAGCATCGGTAAGGGTGTGAACTTTGGGATACATCGTCGTCTCCACGTGCCTTGGTTATCTCTTACCCGAGCCCTTTACTTATGCACTTTACTTTGTGATAGCCATATCATTTCTTGTCATATATCTTGCTATCACATAGTTATTTATCTTGATTAGCATAAGTTGTTGGTGCACATAGCTGAGCCTAGTTGTTGTAGGTTTTGTGCTTGACAAATTAACCACTAGGTTTATTCCGCATTTGTTCAAGCCTAACCGTAATTATTTTAAAACGCCTATTCACCCCCCCCCTCTAGGGGACATCCACGATCTTTCACCGTTCCACCGATCGGTGGTGACCGCCTCCCGGCGATCAACGTCGGCCTTCCACTTTGTGTTCGACAAGCTCGGCGGCCTTGGCATCGGCGCCCTCGGCTTCCTCTGCTTTGGCTGGATGGAATCGGTGGCTAGGCGAGGGGGCGCATGACGGAAATATTCCCTAGAGGCAATAATAAAGTTATTATTTATTTCCTTGTATCATGATAAATGTTTATTATTCATGCTAGAATTGTATTAACCGGAAACATAATACATGTGTGAATACATAGACAAACAGAGTGTCACTAGTATGCCTCTACTTGACTAGCTCGTTGATCAAAGATGGTTATGTTTCCTAACCATAGACGTGAGTTGTTATTTGGTTAACGGGATCACATCATTAGAAGAATGATGTGATTGACTTGACCCATTCCATTAGCTTAGCACTTGATCATTTAGTTTGTTGCTATTGCTTTCTTCATAACTTATATATGTTCCTATGACTATGAGATTATGCAACTCCCGTTTACCGGAGGAACACTTTGTGTGCTACCAAACATCACAACATAACTGGGTGATTATAAAGGTGCTCTATAGTTGTCTCCGAAGGTATTTGTTGGGTTGGCGTATTTCGAGATTAGGATTTGTCACTCCGATTGTCGGAGAGGTATCTCTGGGCCCTCTCGGTAATGCACATCACTCAAGCCTTGCAAGCATTGCAACTAATAAGTTAGTTGCGGGATGATGTATTACGGAACGAGTAAAGAGACTTGCCAGTAACGAGATTGAACTAGGTATTGAGATACCGACAATCGAATCTCAGGCAAGTAACATACTGATGACAAAGGGAACAACGTATATTGTAATGCGGTCTGACCGATAAAGATCTTCGTAGAATATGTAGGAGCCAATATGAGCATCCAGGTTCCGCTATTGGTTATTGACCGGAGACGTGTCTCGGTCATGTCTACATAGTTCTCGAACCCGTAGGGTCCGCACGCTTAAAGTCCAGTGACGATTTTAATTAGGGTTTTTGTGTTTTGATGTACCAAAAGGTTGTTCGGTGTCCCAGATGTGATCACGGACATGACGAGGAGTCTCGAAATGGTCGAGACATAAAGATTGATATATTGGAAGCTTATATTTGGATATCGGAAACGTTCCGGGTGAAACCGGGATTTTACCGGAGTACCGGGGGGTTGGCACGCTACCTCTACATCTACCTTCGGGATTAGTATTAGACCTAAATAATTGTTATTTGGTGCCAGCGTTGAGCATGAACATTATATCTGGATCGTGTTTGATGCGAGACGGTTATTCATTTAAATCAGAGAATAATGGTTATTCTATTTATATGAGTTATATCTTTTATGGTCATGCACCCTTGAAGAGTGGTCTATTTTTGATGAATCTCGATAGTAGTGATACACATATTCATAATGTTGAAATCAAAAGATGCAGATTTGATAATGATAGTGCAACTTATTTGTGGCACTGCCGTTTAGGTCATATCGGTGTACAGCGCATGAAGAAACTCCATACTGATGGACTTTTGGAACCACTTGATTATGAATCACTTGGTACTTGCGAACCATGCCTCATGGGTAAGATGACTAAAACACCGTTCTCTGGTACTATGGAGAGAGCAACGGATTTGTTGGAAATCATACATACAAATGTATGTGGTCCAATGAATGTTGAGGCTCATGGTGGATATTGTTATTTTCTCACCTTCACAGATGATTTTACCAGATATGGGTATATCTACTTAATGAAACATAAGTCTGAAACATTTGAAAAGTTCAAAGAATTTCAGAGTGAAGTTGAAAATCATCGTAACAAGAAAAGAAAGTTTCTACGATCTGATCATGGAGGAGAATATTTGAGTTACGAGTTTGGTCTACATTTGAAACAATGTGGAATAGTTTTGCAACTCACGCCACTCGGAACACTACAGCGTAATGGTGTGTCCAAACGTCATAATCGTACTTTATTAGATATGGTGCGATCTATGATGTCTCTTACTGATTTACCGCTATCGTTTTGGGGTTATTCTTTAGAGACGGCTGCATTCATGTTAAATAGGACACCATCGAAATCCGTTGAGACGACGCCTTATGAACTGTGGTTTGGCAAGAAACCAATGTTGTCGTTTCTGAAAGTTTGGGGCTGCGATGCTTATGTGAAAAAGCTTCAACCTGATAAGCTCAAACCCAAATCAGAGAAATGTGTCTTCATAGGATACCCAAAGGAGACTGTTGGGTACACCTTCTATCACAGATCTGAAGGCAAGACTTTTGTTGCTACATTCGGAGTTTTTCTAGAGAAGGAGTTTCTCTCGAAAGAAGTGAGTGAGAGAAAAGTAGAACTTGATGAGGTAACTGTACCTGCTCCCTTATTGGAAAATAGTACATCACAGAAACCGGTTTCTGTGACACCTACACCAATTAGTGAGGAAGCTAATGATAATGATCATGAAACTTCAGATCAAGTTACTACAGAACCTCGTAGATCAACCAGAGTAAGATCCGCACCAGAGTGGTACGGTAATCCTGTTCTGGAAGTCATGCTACTAGATCATGATGAACCTACGAACTATGAAGAAGCGACGGTGAGCCTAGATTCCGCAAAATGGCTAGAAGCCATGAAATCTGAGATGGGATCCATGTATGAGAACAAAGTGTGGACTTTGGTTGACTTGCCCGTTGATCGGCAAGCAATTGAGAATAAATGGATCTTCAAGAACAAGACTGGCGTTGACGGTAATGTTACTGTCTACAAAGCTCGACTTGTTGCGAAAGGTTTTCGACAAGTTCAAGGGATTGACTACGATGAGACATTCTCACCTGTAGCGATGCTTAAGTCTGTCCGAATCATGTTAGCAATTGCCGCATTTTATGATTATGAAATTTGGCAAATGGATGTCAAAACTGCATTCCTGAATGGATTTCTGAAAGAAGAGTTGTATATGATGCAACCAAAAGGTTTTGTTGATCCAAAGGGAGCTAACAAAGTGTGCAAGCTCCAGCGATCCATTTATGGACTTGTGCAAACCTCTCAGAGTTGGAATAAACGCTTTGATAGTGTGATCAAAGCATTTGGTTTATACAGACTTTTGGAGAAGCCTGTATTTACAAGAAAGTGAGTGGGAGCTCTGTAGCATTTCTGATATTATATGTGGATGACATATTATTGATTGGAAATAATATATAATTTCTGGATAGCATAAAGGGATACTTGAATAAGAGTTTTTCAATGAAAGACCTCGGTGAAGCTGCTTACATATTGGGCATTAAGATCTATAGAGATAGATCAATACGCTTAATTGGACTTTCACAAAGCACATACCTTGACAAAGTTTTGAAGAAGTTCAAAATGGATCAAGCAAAGAAAGGGTTCTTGCCTGTGTTACAAGGTGTGAAGTTGAGTAAGACTCAATGTCCGACCACTGCAGAAGATAGAGAGAAAATGAAAGATGTTCCCTATGCTTCAGCAATAGGCTCTATCATGTATGCAATGCTATGTACCAGACCTGATGTGTGCCTTGCTATAAGTCTAGCAGGGAGGTACCAAAGTAATCCAGGAGTGGATCACTGGACAGCGGTCAAGAACATCCTGAAGTACCTGAAAAGAACTAAGGATATGTTTCTCGTATATGGAGGTGACAAAGAGCTCATTGTAAATGGTTATGTTGATGCAAGCTTTGACACTGATCCGGATGATTCTAAATCGCAAACCGGATACGTGTTTACATTAAACGG
The DNA here is from genome assembly GCF_002162155.2 of Triticum dicoccoides. Lineage (NCBI taxonomy): Eukaryota > Viridiplantae > Streptophyta > Magnoliopsida > Poales > Poaceae > Triticum > Triticum dicoccoides. The sequence continues at coordinate 676,665,550 of NC_041392.1, forward strand.
TGGAGCTGTCAGTTGGTGCAGTTCTAAACAAAGCGTCGTGGCGGGATCTACATGTGAAGCGGAGTACATAGCTGCTTCAGATACGTGTTTATATATGTTCCTATGACTATGAGATTATGCAACTCCCGTTTACCGGAGGAACACTTTGTGCGCTACCAAACGTCACAACGTAACTGGGTGATCATAAAGGTGGTCTATAGGTGTCTCTGAAGGTATTTGTTGGGTTGGTGTATTTCGAGATTAGGATTTGTCACTCCGATTGTTGAAGAGGTATCTCTGGGCCCTCTCGGTAATGCACATCACTCAAGCCTTGCAAGCATTGCAACTAATAAGTTAGTTGCAGGATGATGTATTACGGAATGAGTAAAGAGACTTGCCGGTAACGAGATTGAACTAGGTATTGAGATACCGACGATCGAATCTCGGGCAAGTAACATACCGATGACAATGGGAACAACGTATATTGTTATGCGGTCTGACTGATAAAGATCTTCGTAGAATATGTAGGAGCCAATATGAGCATCCAGGTTCCGCTATTGGTTATTGACCGGAGACATGTCTCGGTCATGTCTACACAGTTCTCGAACCCGTAGGGTCCGCACGCTTAAAGTTCGGTGACGATCATAATTAGGGTTTTTGTGTTTTGATGTACCGAAAGGTTGTTCGGTGTCCCGGATGTGATCACGGACATGAAGAGGAGTCTCAAAATGGTTGAGACATAAAGATTGATATATTGGAAGCCTATATTTGGATATCGGAAACGTTACGGGTGAAATCGGGATTTTACCGCAGTACCGGGGGGTTACCGGAACCCCCTCTGGGGTTATTGGGCCTACATGGGCCCTAAGGGAGAAGAGGAGGGCCGGCCAGGGAAGGCCGCGTGCCCCCTCCCCCTAGTCCGAATAGGACAAGGAAGGGGGGGCGGCGCCCCCCTTTCCTCTTTCTCCCTTCCTCCTTCCTTTTCCAACAAGGCAAGAGGGGGGAGTCCTACTCCTGGTGGGAGTAGGACTCCTCCAGGCACACCCCTTGGGCCGGCCGCACCTCCCCCTCTCCCTCCTTTATATACGGGGGCAAGGGGGCACCCCATGACACACAAGTTGATCTTCGTGATCGTTCCTTAGCCGTGTGCGATGCCCCCTTCCACCATATTCCACCTCGGTCATATCGTAGCGGTGCTTAGGCGAAGCCCTGCGTCAGTAGAACATCATAACCGTCATCACGCCGTCGTGCTGACGAAACTCTCCCTCAACACTTTGCTGGATCGGAGCTCGAGGGACGTCGCCAAGTTGAACGTGTGCAGAACTCGGAGGTGCCGTACGTTCGGTACTTGGATCGGTCGGATCGGGAAGACGTATGACTACTTCCTCTACGTTGTGTCAACGCTTCCGTTGCCGGTCTATGAGGGTACGAAGACAACACTCTCCTCTCTCGTTGTTATGCATCACCATGATCTTGCGTGTGCATAGGAATTTTTTTGAAATTACTACGTTCCCCAACAGCGCATACTTCTTCGGTGACATGGCGGGCGGTTCTGGGAAGAATGGCGGGATCGGCATGGGAGAAGGGGGCGGCACTGGGAAATGAAGGGAAAGGGGGAAAACGACGGGAAATCAGCCGGTGTCGCTGACAGCGCTAGCCCACGTGCCTTTTTCGCTTCAGATGATGCCCCAACCGTCCCCGGTGCGCTGGGTCCGGCTTGGGTTCGCCGGTTGTAATTTTGGCCCAAACCAGCGATAAACGAGAATCTGGGGGCCCGTCTGGGCCGTTTTTTTGCCTCAAGCGCAAAAAAGGCGCCCTGGGGGCGAGTGGAGATGCTCTAAGGCCAACTCTAGCTGATCACCTATCCGGCTATAGAGGAGGATAATTTTAGTTTTCTCCTTTATGCCGCACCTAACCGAAATACTAAACCGAATATAGGAGGATAAATTTTACTCCGCCAAGTATCTGGCGCCTATATTTACTCAAGATCCTACCGCTCGGAGGAAAAATCCCCGCTGCCTCACCGACGCCACTATCGCGCCACATACACTAGTGCAGAACTGGTCTATAGCACCGGTTCATAAGGCCATTTAGTGCCGGTTCTGTAACCGGCACTAAAGGGTGGGGACTAAAGGTCCCCCCCTTAGTACCGGTTCAGCATGAACTGCCGCTAAAGGGCCACCATGTGGCACGAGTCAGGGCCGGGGGCTAAAGGTTGGGAGGTTTTGATTTTATTTTTTATTTTTCCTTTAATTTTGTGTTTTCCAGTTAATTTAGAGATTGTTTTTACATTACAATGAGTTGTTAAATCACTAGGTGAAAGTACTGCGTATTAGTTTGAAGTGGGGGGGAGACTAGCATAGAATCTGGGCTTACCAATGAAAGAATAGAAAAATGAAACCTGGGCCATTGGATTGGATATGGAGGGTACAGATTGGAGTGGAGACATCTTAGGCCACTTATTGTACATTTGTGAAAATCCCCTATCACGGTTGGATATAAAACATGTCTTTTTGTAGTAATAACCCCAACGTTCTCATATCCAATCTGTTCCATGTTCTCTCCTGTACGGTAGCACCACAGGAATTAGCTATATTTCAAGCAAAAGCATCTCTAATAATATGTGATCACATCAAACTGCAAGAGTGTGGTGTCCTCGAGAACTGTTTTGTGGAGGTTACAATAATTACGAGACAAAGTATATCATAGGTCCGTGACACAAATCTGCATTCTGAATACAAGTTTTTCGGAGAACTTCCTGTTAAAAATGCTCCAGATTGCAGGTGATTGATGCTTCGATATACTGCAGCAGCACAATTGGTAAGTAGTGCGGATTGTTGTTGCCCTACCATACAGAAAACCAGCAAGTCGAGTATGAAGGACTGAAGTGCTCCATCCTAATTTGAGTGCATGTGTTGGTGGAAACGACACCTATGGGATCACAAGAATCCCTACTGTGGTTAGCGGGGCGCGGGGTCGTGAGAAGAGCGGATCTAACAGGTAGCACATGGTTCGTTTATCCAGGTTCGGGCCGCGAGGATGCGTAAAACCCTACTCCTGCTTTGGTGGATTGTATATATGTGTTCTTGAGCTAGCTATGGGGCGTGAGGAGCTCCAAAAAGCCGAATCCCTCTACTGGTCGCCTCGGGCCTCCTTTTATAGAAAAAAGGGGTTGCCTTAGTGGCACACAGGAGGTGGAAAGGGTACAGTGATGCGAGGTTATCCCTCGCATTACATGACAAGGCGCATTTAAAGCGTCTTGCTTAGGTGTCCTTGCTTTATCGGGGACGGGGGAGAGATCTGTCTCGTCCATCGCCGCTCCTTCTTGTGTCGACACGCGCCCTGGCCAGCGATGCCTGAGATGCCACGTAGGTAGGCAGGCAGCTGAGGTGGCGCAGTGGTGGGTCTTCACGAAGATCTGCATGCCGCCACGCAGGTGCCTGCCCAGCTGGTTGGGTCGGTAGCTGCATGCATGCGGTGGTGGAGGTTTAGTCGGCGTGGGCCTGACGGTGGCCCCACAGGTGTCCTCGGGAAGGGCCTTGCCCGGGCCCCGGCAAGGGTCTTGCCGAGGCGCCTGCTGTCATCCCCGGCAAGGTGCTTGCCGGGGGCCTTGTGGTCTTCCTCTGCTGGGATCCCGCCAAGGGTTGTCGTCTCCTTAGTGCGTATCTGATCTTGAATGTCTTTACAAAGATCTGCATGCCGCCACAGGGATGTCTCCCGAATCCTTGCCCTTTGGGGGCAGTGGACTCAAGGGTGATTTGCTCCATAGGCGCGGGATGAGTCGCCGTAGCAAGGGTCTTGCTGGGGCTGCTAGAACTGTCTCCCGGCAAGGATCTTGCCGGGGGAGTCTGCTTCGTCCCCTTTGCTCTTCGTGGTGTTGGCCTTGGCATCGTAGTTCTCTTGAGCTTCGGTCTTACCCTGGCTCACCTCCCTTGCCTTGCTTGGTGTGGTGGTGCCCGTGGCTCAGACTGCCCGTGCACAGTTATAGGGGTACAAAAAGTGTACCCCTCTTTTTGTACACTGACAGGACTCATAAGCGCAACACGTTGTTGGGCTAGGCCCAAAAACGGTGCGCGGGCAGGCGGGGCGGTTTTTACCGCAGTAAGATTCTTTGCGTGCCGCGCTTCCCATGACTCCCGCGCGTGGCACGGCGTGGGGAGGTGCGTGTGACATGGGTAGCATGTGTGGGGTTGGTTCCCGCGGGCATGTGTCACACCACAGTTAATGTGAAAGGAGGCGGCCCGTGTTTTCCCCCATAAAAAAGGAATAACCGTGGGCGCGCTGCTCACTTTCTCCTCTTTCCTCGTGCCTTTTCCAATCTCAGAGCCGTCGTTTCCTCTCTTCCTTGCTAAGCTTCCGCCGTCGCCCGCCATCGTTGCTTCGCCATCCCCCTTCCTCAGCCCTCTAAACTTCTTGGCCGCCATGGCGTCCAAATCCGTCAAGGGCAAGGGGGTGGCTAAGGGCGCTGGGACCGTGGACCCGCCGGAGAGCGCGCTGTCGGGGGATCGGATGAAGTCCGCCTTTTCTTCCCCTCGACGGTTGATGTTCATGAGATCCGGGCCTCCTTCAGGCCCCTATGGAGAGCGAAGACGGGGGGAGAGAATTTGGGACACCCGGCGACGCGCGTCATTCCTGCTGCTTGCGCCGATCCTGCTCCAAATCGGTATCCCTTTTTCGTCGATTATCTTCCTTGCGGGTTATGCCCCCCTTTCTCCGATTTCTTCTGCGACATTATGCACACCTTCGGCTTTATCCTCTAGGATTTTACTCCGAATGCGGTGGCGTGCATGGCTTTCTTCGCGCATCTTTGCGAAGGCTTTGCCGGGGTGCAGCCCAACACGGCGCTCTTCCGCCATTATTTCTTCCCTCGGATCCAGCCGGGAGGTGCCGTCTCTGGTTGCGTCACCTGGATCCCAAGATCCAAGAGGGCGTACCCGGACGGTGCCGTGAAGGAGAGGTGGGAGGAATGGCGTGGCCGGTGGTGCTGGATTGAAGATGAAGACCCGCGAGAATTCTGCAAGGTCCGCCGAGTGCCGCCGGTCCACGACAGCGATTGGAGTGATGTCGACGTCGACGACGGGAGGCTCACTGTCGCCACCACCAGGATTCTCTGGCTCACCCGGGCTGGACTCACCCTTGAGATGATCGGGGCGGACTTCATTCGTCGCCAGATCGCCCCGTTGCACAACAAGGGGAGGCCAGCCTGGCTTTTTACGAATCCGGCTGACTTATGCGACTCCGCCCCGGCCTCGACCACAATTTCACGGTGTTGGCGCATGCCCACTTCTGCCAGCGGCTTTTCCAGCTTGATGTGGGTCCCGATGGCGCGGTCGAACGGACCGGCAAGGCCGCGAGGGCTGCCGCAAAGGTTGGCAAGGCCCTCAAGGGGCCGTTTTTCAAGCTGCCAGTGGGGGTGGTCCCGTTGTGCAACAATTCACGTCGGTCCGAGATCATCGCCATGATGCCGGACTGTAATGCGCACGGCCCTGTCCCGAGCTGGAAAGAGCCAAAGGACGCGGATGTGCAGCAATTCTTTGACACCCTGATTGAGGTGTATGTCAATGCTGACGCCGAGCGGTGGCTTGTCATGGACACCACCCAGGCAGAGCTGGACTACATCGCCACTAGGGCGGGGGAGGCACAGCTTGCCATGGAGGCCGGCAGCACCGGGGGTGTGGAGGACAAGGCCGCAAAGGCTGCGGAGGAAGAGGAGCTCACCCGGTGGGTGGCGGCCTCCGGGAAGGTCAGCAGCGCCGACACTGGAGCTCCGCTCGTCGAAGACGCGGCCGACGAGTCGTCGGAGGAGGAGGACGTGGCGGCGGACTCGACGCCAACCAGGGGAAGAGGGCGAATCCTGCGGCGGGCTGGCTCCGGCGAGCCGGTCCGGCCCGGCAGGGCTACGCGGCCTCAATTGACCCTGGAGGGGTCTGGGCGTCACACGAGGGCCACGACAGCCAAGAGGCTGACGAAGGCCGCTGAGAAGAAGAAGACAACAGCCCCTTCCTCATCTGGGCGCGCACAAACCCCGCCATCTTCGCCTCCTCTGGCAGATGTCAACTCAGATGTTGATGCGGAGGTCACTTTTGATATCGGGCCTCTCAGCCCGAAGAGGAAAAAGAAAGTAGTGGAGGAAGAGGAGATAGATGACGAGTAAGTACTCCGTTCCTTACTGCCATTTCCATTCCTCTTAATTAAGTCACTTATCTTGATCCATTTTTGCTTTTGCAGGGATGCAGAGACGTTGTCCCAAAGGGTGAAGAGGGCCAAAGCCTTGGCGGGCGGCCAGCCCCTGACCAGTGCTTCAGAGTCGCCACTGGTGGTGCTGAGCAGCCCGGACAGCAGCCCCCAGCACAGCCCCCAGCGTAAGTTCGTCACCCTCCTCTTATCAACACGTGGTAGGAGTTTGATGCTATGGTGTTGACCTTGTCGGGTTTGCAGGAGGGGAGCGGCAGCAGGAGGAGCCGCAGAGGGCTACCCCAACACACCACCCCCATCGACTACGCCGCCGCGAGGGGCGTCCCCGGCAAAGGCATTAAGCACGGAGCCCACACCCATGGAGGAAGAGGGGAACTTGGGCGCTGGTGACTCTGCCACGGCGCCGAATGCTGGCGGGGAGGGGACTTCTGCTTCACAGCCTGGCACTGGTGAGTTGCCTGTCCTCCGTCTCTGTTTTTCCCTTATTCTTTTTGTTGTCTTCAATGCTCCCATTACTACCCAGGCCCTCCTTCAATAGGTATGGAGGACGTGGATACTATTGTTGGGAACATTTTCAAGGAGGCCGCCAGGGATGCTGACGAGGTCGCCGCTGATGAGGCCGCCAAGGATGCTGCCGAGGACACCGCTGCGGGGGCCGCCAAGGCGACCGGCGAGGCTTCTGCCGAAGGCGCCAACGGTGGGCCTGCCGGGGAAGCCGGCAAGGCCACTACCGAGGAAGAGGTGGTTGATGATCAGCCTCCCTCCTCCTCAACCTCGGGCCCCGGCAGATATCTGAAGGTGGGCGATGATCTTTTCGTCCATCTCCTAGGGGCATCAAGTTCCCGGGCGCCCGCCGAAGGGGAAGTCTAACTGGCAAAGGCACAAGGAGGCACTCGATGCCCAGGCTCTGGCCCATGCCGGCAAAGTAAGGGAGTTGGATGTGGAGCAGGACGAGCTGAAGGAGCAGGCCCTCAAGCTGTCCAACAAGAAGAGCATGCTCAACAGCGCCTTGGTGGAGGCGCAAGGAGCGGTCATCAGCAGGGCTGGGGAGCTCTCCGAAGCGCAAAACTCTGTCAGAGATCTCAAGCTGAAGCTGGAGGATCTCAAGAAGATGTTGTCGGAGAGTAGGGCTCGGGAGGAGACCTTGACCAGGAGTCTGGAGGAGGAGAAGCAGTTGTGGGCGAACGAGGCCGCCTCCCACCAGGAATATGTGGCGGGCGAGAACAGATGGATCAGCCGTCTGGAGGACGTCGCCGGCAGGGTCACCTCGCAGTTGGCCACCATGGGGATGCCAAACGTGAGGTACGCCCCTGAGCGCAGTGGGACCGTCAACACCAAGCTGACCCTGTTCTTCGAGGGCGTCCTTGGAGCCTTGGCTTATCTTCACTCCAACCGAGCGGCCACGTTGGCCGGGGAAGCCCGGCGACTTTGCCGGGGGGTCATGACCAAGGTCCTCACCAAGATGGCGTACTGGAATCCCGACCTCGACTTCGATGCCGCGATGGATAGCTTACCGGATGGTATTGACCTCACGGTGCTCAAGGAGCGTGTCAAACCCGTTATCAGCAGCATCGACGAAATCAAGAGGGTGGAAGGCCAGCGCCGGGATTAGGCATCCTGTTCTTCACCGCCGCTGCAGGTTCACGACCAAGACAAATTTCATCTTTAGTTAGAACTGCAACAATGATGTGATGTAATATAACTTTGCAGTACTTTTGGAATTATGCATGCTATTTTCCTGTTTGTTGCCTCTTTGTACGTCCACCCTACGCCAGCTGGGTAAGCTTGCCGGCGCGGAAATCCAAGGTGGCGTCTTGGGGACGGGTCCCCATTGGCCTGCCGGGTGAGCGTGCTGCCGGGTGAGCCACCTTACCACCTTTGACGCAGCCGCTCGAACTGTCGAGTTTGACTCGAGTCAGAGTCGAGAGCCTTGCCAATTGCGGAAGGATACCCTACCGTTTTCAACACAGCCATTTGAACTATTGAGCGGACTCGAAACAGAACAAGGGCATTGCCGATCGGGGAAGGCCCCATTTGCGTACAGGTTTCTTTTTGTACAAAGAACGACAGCTCCGAGGATAATAACTTTATATAATAGAATGGAAATATCCGGGGTCCAATGTAACTTAGCTTCTGTTTGTAGTCGCTCGAGCGCTGATCTTCCGGCCGCCTTCCTTCTCCAAGAGCCACGAAGACGAAGGAGTGCTGGGCTGATTGCTAGAGCCGATTCTCACAACTGCGCCCCCTACCTGGCGTGCCAAAGATGTCGGTGGAAACGACACCTATGGGATCACAAGAATCCCTACTGTGGTTAGCGGTGCGCGGGGTCGTGAGAAGAGCGGATCTAACAGGTAGCACACGGTTCGTTTATCCAGGTTCGGGCCACGAGGATGCGTAAACCCTACTCCTGCTTTGGTGGATTGTATATCTGTGTTCTTGAGCTAGCTATGGGGCGTGAGGAGCTCCAAAAAGCCGAATCCCTCTCCTAGTCTCCTCGGGCCTCCTTTTATAGAAAAAAGGGGTTGCCACAGTGGCACACAGGAGGTGGAAAGGGTACAGTGATGCGAGGTTATCCCTCGCATTACATGACAAGGCGCATTTAATGCGTCTTGCTTAGGTGTCCTTGCTTTATCGGGGGCGGGGGAAAGATCTGTCTCGCCCGTCGCCGCTCCTTCTTGTGTCGACACGCGCCCTGGCCAGCGATGCCTGAGATGCCACGTAGGTAGGCAGGCAGCTGAGGTGGCGCAGTGGTGGGTCTTCACAAAGATCTGCATGCTGCCACGCAAGTGCCTGCCCAGCTGGTTGGGTCGGCAGCTGCATGCATGCGGTGGTGGAGGTTTAGTCGGCGTGGGCCTGATGGTGGCCCCGCGGGTGTCCTCGGGAAGGGCCTTGCCGGGGCCCCGGCAAGGGTCTTGCCGAGGCGCCTGCTGTCATCCCCGGCAAGGCGCTTGCCGAGGGCCTTATGGTCTTCCTCGGCTGGGATCCCGCCAAGGGTTGTCGTCTCCTTAGTGCGTATCTGATCTTGAATGTCTTTACAAAGATCTGCATGCCGCCACGGGGATGTCTCACGAATCCTTGCCCTTTGGGGGCAGTGGACTCAAGGGTGATTTGCTCCGTATGCGCGGGACGAGTCGCCGCGGCAAGGGTCTTGCCGGGGCTGCTAGAACTGTCTCCCGGCAAGGATCTTGCCGGGGGAGTCCGCTTCGTCCCCTTTGTTCTTCGTGGTCTTGGCCTTGGCGTCATAGTTCTCTTGAGCTTCGGTCTTACCCTGGCTCACCTCCCTTGCCTTGCTTGGTGTGGTGGTGCCCGTGGCTCAGACTGCCCGTACACAGTTATAGGGGTACAAAAAGTGTACCCCTCTTTTTGTACACCGACAGCATGTCATGGATCCTAATTTGAGTACACAAGAGACATACATATATAACTTGGCACATAACATGACATGATAATTTTCTAGTACATGAACAGCAAGCCCCAAGTATGAAGTACTAAAGTGATCCCCGCTGAATACGCATTGCTACCAAAGCTTGCATCAGGTTTGTTATCTTTATAGCACATGAAAGAAAAGTCAGTTCCCTTTGCATCCAGTTATAGTGCTTCTTGCTCATCAATCTTCATTTCCTGGAAGAGATGGTACCAAACAAACCATTCAGTTTTGAGCACAACACGACAAAGTGTACTTAAATAATCATCAACAATACATTGTACTAGCAAGGAATACTTGGCTGCTTAGCATTGGAAAAGATGGCACCAAACAAATCTGCACGTTCTGCATAGCAGAAAAACCACTTGGCTTCTAAGAAATAAAAATGAAACTCTAACAACAAACAAACAAATAAATATATTACGACGGCACAAAGGCACATCTACACCAGATGCAAAGCAGAAACATGAGTCAAATACATGGAAGAGAAAGCACAAAGGCACATCTACACTGTCTTATTTTGGCTTCAGGCCAAATTTTCCATCACAAAAAAGATTTTCCAGCAAACAAGTGCAACTAATTTTCATAGATCTGGCCTGCTTTTCTTTTTCTGGAAGAAGAAATTCAATTTTGTTTTGACTATAAACGTTGAACAGAATGCACCGATCATATTAATAAAAGAAATATGCATTCTCCAAAGCACCTATGGCTCTCTTCCTTAAGTTTACAACCCAAACCATTAAATGGACCATGATCGTTTCCACCATTTCGAAGGCAGAGGGATTTTTTAAAAAATTCAGCAAAAAATATGAAGATTAACAGGAAACACAAAATGTAACAGTACTTTTGTCTAGACAAATTGAAAAATAAATTTGACACTCACCCGTCACCACTAACAAAGGATGCTTACATGGTGATTTTGAGTCTTCTGAAAGGGGTTGTGGTTGCCTAATCATTGTGAAAGAGATAGGTATGCTTCTTCTTGAACACAATACAATAAAAAATATGAGCTATACCCTATGAAATGGCGGAACTGGTGCTCCAGATGCACCAGCCGCTTTTAGAACACACACTACAAGCTGCAAAATACAGGCACCTTACATCCACAATCAGCCTGCAAGAGTTTGTGGTGTCCTTCTCAAGAACTGTTTTGAGGAGTTTAAAAACAATTACAACATAAAGTAAATCATAGGTCCGTGAGACACAAATCTGCATTCTGAATATAAGTTTATTAAGAAAACTTCTGTTAAAATGCTTTAGATTTCAGGTCACTGATGCTTCCATATATTGTAGCAGAACAACCTGTAAGGGCTACTGGATTGAATATGGACGGTACAGATTGAAGAACTTTCTGTCCCTTTACTATTCTGGTCAGATTCTATCTACCCAAATCTTACATCGGTTTATTTGTTTCTCTTTTACTTTCCCCATTACACACTTATAGAATGCATGATCATGGATTAGGTCTGCTAATGGCTCCATCCATGATTTATCCATGTCTCGAACTAATGGTCAGAATGCATAAGGGTGTGTCTAGAACTGGTAAATTGTAAAAATGCATTTATTACATGAACTGGTAAATTGTAATCCTCACAATTAAAAAGAACTCACTATCCCATAACTCAATGAATGGATATTGTGACGACAAGATGGAACAAGTGCAGATACTAATATTTTCAGTGAAATATCCTGAACTTCAATTCGAGAATTATGTACCCATTCTACACATCAAACTTAGCTCTCCAGAGTACTTAACAGTGAAATATAACTTCCAAATTATACTACCAAACCACAAGAACAGTAGCACTACATCATAAAATCAAAGTTATAAAATCTGTAATACATCATCAAATGAAAACCAGTCAAAGCCATCAAAGTTGTTCACTGTTAAATGCTCAGCATCATAGGAGAGGAGGGTTGCCATTAGAGAGAAATCTATAGGAGGGAGATGGGGAGGGGAGTGGGAGAAATGGAGCTGACCTTCATGTTGAGCTTGTGAGGCGAAGGAGGAGAGTATATGCAGCCCCACCAGCTTGCCTTCGGTGAGCTATTGTTGGATCTAGGAGAACCGGGGAGGAGTAGACCGTGGCAGCATCACCACACGCTCGAGAACCACCAGCTTGCCTGTGGAAAGATAAGAATGTTCAGCTGAGCAGATGAGGCGCCCGCGGCCACCGGGGAGGTGGAGGCCATGGCGGCGGTGGCCTGGTCCCTGACGACGATGTGCAGCGCAACGTTGGGGTGCAAGGGGGGCGTAGCCAACTGACCTGGATACTAGAGTGTGAGGAGGGAGGCATAGAGCAGGTGTCATGGGAGTAGTCGTCGTCCAGCGGGGAAGCACCGGATCTGGGAAGCCGCCACCGTCGACGAGCGATAGGAGAACAGAAGGGCGATAGGATGTGTCGTGTTTCGAAGGCGAAGGACCTGCCGCAAATTAGTTGGGAGCAAAGGGACATTTTTGCACAGAACTGTGCAGTTATGAGTACAGATCCATCCGCTCTAATCGATGCCATACATCCATAATCCAACAGTTGATGATCCTTTTTCTATTCTTTCATGTTAAGCCCAGATTCGATACTAGTCCTCCCCGTTTGAAGTGGATATGGATCGTCCTAAGTGATCAAGTAATATATATGGATATGGCATATTAATCGATCACTCTAGGATATCCATCCCCAGTTGAAACTAATCCGCGGTTTCTTTCATAAATGATATAATAACTCGTCATCATCATCATCATCATCAGCATCATCATATTAATATAAAAACTCTTGCATCATATCATCGCCAACAACACTAGCTAGCTAATAATTATCATAGTCGTCATTACCACTATTTAATCATCATATTCATTACCGCTATCTAATCACTATCAACACTAGCTTAAATAAGAAACATTCACTTGTACTAAAAGCAAAGATATCATCGAGTTCAACATGGTCATGAGATTATAAGAGTTCATAAGACCACAAAAGCAAATCACTTTGAGATTAAGTTCAGGTCGAAGAACACGAACATGAGACGACAAGTACTAAGAGCATGAACTAGCTAATCACTCCCGCTACTCTCTCTCAGGTAAAATAGCATAAAACATGTATAGCTCTCCTGATTCATCATATTGGAGCATGCAGATGAACCTGTCTCCTAATCGTGGGCCGCGCTTCTCATTGCTGCCCCCTAGTACTTCTCTGCGATCATTCACAATTTTGCTCTAGTCTTTCACTATTAAGCATTCCACGGTTTTAGAAATCCTGAATGCACTCACGTGCGCTGTAGAATGTCTTGGCCGTAAGCTAACCAGTGACATGCGACATTTAGTCTCGATCCACTGAGGCACAACTATCATCGGGAGTCCCTATTAAAGAACATGCATTGTATAGTAACATACTTAGCAATGAAGTTTAGCTTAAAAAATAATGTATGCAAAAGATGCACTGAGGACAAATAGTAAAAACATTACCATCTTGCCTAAATAGATATGACCGTATTTCAATACAAACACTATTGGTCGCATGTTTTGAGTACTAAGATTTTCAAGTTCAAAAAAATAATTTCTCTTGACAGCATCAAGATCCTCAAGCCATGAAACATAATGACTTATCTCCTCGCAGTTTAGTTCAGCCCCGGGACAGTGGACGGTCCTGTCTACCAAGCGCCGGACATGTTTGCTTGAATGGAAATAAGCTGCCGATAAAAATAAGTTGTCGACTATTTTTGAATAAACAATATCGAAGATATTGGTTGAGAAACTCACATAATGATAGAACTGGAGGCGTCTGCACATCGACCGAAATGTCTCTATTACCTTCATTATCATCTCCCGGACGAATATCAAAGGTGATAACCACATCAGGCTAAAATGCACAAGCCTTGCATAGTGCTTGCCAAGTTTTGCATTCAAAATAGGTGTAGGTGTCTGCATTGTATAATTTGACGTCGAAGCTATAACCATGCTTGGTCTTCAAGCAAACTCTCTTTACCTCCGTAGTTTCGTTAGGACTGAAACCTATCTTATCCAAGACAAAAATTCTTGCAAGGCAGGGAATTCGCTAGTCAAATAGTAAAAATTTAAAATTATAAGTTGAAGCAAATGAAGCATAAGTCATTCTTAATTACGAAAAAAGACTTGTCATTATGACTTATTGTATCCACTTCGAAGGTATCATCCAGCTTGATGCTGAAGCGCCTATAATCAACTAGGAAATTTCTGTCGCACAGGCCGCGCTCGTCTTCGCAGTATTCGCACATACCGAAATCATTTTTGTCGTCAGACGACATTTCCTATATTTATAGTTGAAACATTAATTGATAAACATTTACTAGCTCTATTAATTCAACAAATTAAACTAGTTCTCTTAAATCAACTACTTCTATTAATTCAACTATTGAACTAAGCACTTACTAAAAATAAACTAGTTCTATTAATTATCTTACTAAAAATAAAGAAGCTAGTTATATATAGTAAAAATTTAATTAGATGATCAAATCTCATATACCTAAGTTTAATATATCTAATTCATCTATAACTAAAAGTATAAAAAACTAACTCATCTAACATTAATATGCAGTTAATTCATCTAGAGCATCCAACATTTGACATTAATATGTAACA
>NC_041392.1:676680197-676700595 GCF_002162155.2 Triticum dicoccoides
GCGGACGGGCCGGGCCGGCAACGTACGGTCGGGGACGGGCTGGGGGCGACGAGGGTGCGCGGGGACGGGCGGCGCGCGCGATCGACGTATGACGGGGACGGGCGCGCGCGACGACGAGGGCGGGGACGGGCGCGCGCGACGGGGGCGGCGACGGGGATGGGGACGACGACGACGATGGGGGTGGCGACGGTGACAGACGCGACGAAGACGAAAAAGAATCTAACTGAAATTTTCGTAAGTGTTGTATATATAGGAGAGACCTTTAGTACCGGTTGGAGCCACCAATCGGTACTAAAAGTCAAATTTGGCCAGGCCAAGCGACGGGAAGTGCCCCCTTTAGTACCGGTTCGTGGCTTCAACCGGTACTAAAGACCCCCTTTAGTACCGGTTGGAGCCACGAACCGGTACTAAAGGAGGTGCGCTCCCATCCCGCGGTGCACAAAGTTTAGTCTCACCTTGCCGAGCGAAAGGCAGTCGCACTGATTTATAAACCCAGACGTGGCTGCTCCTTCAAGCTCATCTCTAAAGTAGGCTTCTGGGCCTAACTTTGTCGCGCTGCCCTGTGAGCCTGCTGGGCCTCATGGGCCTGCATATCAATGCCCAAGGCCAAGCAGGCCCACTGGCCAGCGCGTAAATATATATATTTTATATTTTTTTTTCTTTTCTGCTTTATTTATTTTCTTATATTTATTTCTAAGTAATTTTTTTGCTGTATTTAGAGGTTTTTTTTGAATATTTTCGCTTTAGGTACAAAAAATTACAAACTTTCTATTATTTCCAGTAGTTTTCAAATTTGAATAGTTTAAATTTGAATTATTTGAAATTAGTGTGAATCACTAGTTTGTGAACTTAACTTTAAAATAGATTTTTCAGTGATTCTTTTTTCTTATGTTTAATATTAGTGTGTTTTAGCATTATATTCAAATTGGTAATATGTCTGGAGTTGTAATAAGTTTAAAAAAATGAAGTGCCTTTGTAACAAATGGGTTTTCGTCTGAAATCCTGATACTTCAAAAGAGATTCTCCAGTTTGTACACGAAGTGCATCCAGTTTTTGCCGTAACACTCTCTACTTTTTTGCACATGCTATGTCCGTGAAATGATGATACCATACCAAGTTCCAACCTTTTCAGAGTTTATTTATAATGCTTTTCAATTTCAGAATCATTTAGCTCAAAACAAATCAGTAAATGCATGAAAAATAGCAAATGAAGGTAGAAAGGATTGAAAGTTGATGACGTGGCTTTGAATGGTGCATACTGAACGCAAAAAGTTTGGAGTTGTAATAAGTTCAAAAAAATGAAGTGCATTTGTAACAGATGAGTTTTCGTCCGAAACCCTGATACTTCGAAAGAGATTGTCCAGTTTGTAGACAAAGTGCATCCATTTTTTACCGTAACCCTCTCTACTATTTTGCACATGCTATGTGGGTGAAATGATGATACCATGCCAAGTTTCAACCTTTTCAGAGTTCATTTCTAGTGTTTTTTAATTTCAGGGTATTTAGCTCAAAACAAATCAGTAAATGCATGAAAAATAGAAAATGAAGGCAGAAAGGGTTAAAAGTTGATGATGTGGCTTTGAATGGAGCATACTAGATGTAAAAAAGTCTGGAGTTTTAAAAACATGTAAAACTATACATAAAAAATACATTGATCATCAATGATCTTTTTGTGTAGAATCTGAATTGTCAATAGGAATCTTCCCCGGTTTAAGCAGGCACAGATCCTACACATAGAGTTCAATGAACATCAAGTGGTTGTGATAGTTTGAGCAGTAACATATTTAAGGTGGTAAAAATCTTGTTAGAGGAGCGAGGTGGGACTAAAAAACAGCTGCATGGCGAAACTTTAGTACCGGTTTGTGGCATGAACCGGTACTAAAGGAGCTGGTGGGGCCACAGCCTGCAACAAACTCTTTAGTACCGGTTCGTGGCACGAACCGATACTAAAGGTTCTCCACGAACCGGTACTAATGAGCGCCGCCCGCCTAGCCGTTTGAACCGGCACTAATGGTCACATTAGTGCCGGTTCAGCTACAAACCAGGACTAATGTGCTTCACATTAGGTCCTTTTTCTACTAGTGCATCTACATCGGCGTTATCCTTCCCGCCCCTCCGGTCACCACGGGCCACCGTGGATGCCCCCTAGGGCCCGCTACGGTCTTCGACCACCCGGATTTGACGCATCAAGCCGCCGGCGACGGTGCCTTTGTCATGGATTGACCGGGTGCCGAACCGCACAACCCTGGCAACACCTCTGCGTCGCATGCAGGTATGGCCTCTTCCTCTAGCTACTCGGATCTCACACATTGGTGATTCGCCAACAAAGACAAGCCCTACCGTCGGTCGGGCTCGGCATTGGCACAACAGCTTGTCGACTGCCGATTGCCGGTCATAAAGTGCGACGACTGCCTGCAGCAAGTGGTGCGCCGAGTTTCGACCATGTCGGAACACCCCGGATGGGTGTTCTTCAAGTGCAAAAATGATGGGATGAGTGTGAGTTTTGATTTGGTTTTTTTAGAGAAGTTTTGATTTGGTTGTTCATCGGATTCGGCGTAATTTCTAGCTCACTGTTTTCTTAAATTTGTGTGTAGGATGGATGTTATTGGGAAGAAGATTACATCAATGTATTGATAAAAAAATTGATAGATGCTCATGCACTCCTTAGAGCATCTCCAACAGGCGCGCCAAACTAGCGCCGCGCTGCAAAATCCCCCCTTTCAGCGCGCGCGCAACCGGAAGAGCTGCTCCAGCGGGCGCGCGAAAACCGCGCGCGCGGCATACGTAGTCCAGCGCGCGGGCCGAAACGCAATCACGCGCCGCTTATTTGCTGCGCCCGCTCCCGCGCGCAGGACTCTCGCGCGCTTGCTCGCACCTCCCACCCCCCCTCCAGCCGCGCCGCCGCCGCCGACCGCGCCACCCGGCGACCGTTCCGGCGCTTCCCCGGCCTATCCCCGCCCCACGCGCGCTTTCTCCGGCCCCCCTCTAGGCCCGCCGCCCCGCGCGCATGCTGGTCCGTCGACGAACAGCGCCCGCGCGCTCGCTGCCGCTCGGCGCCCGCTAGGTGTTCGACAAAACGCCTAGAAGGTATGTATTGCTCAAAAGCCATGAATTTCGTGCATGTTGATTGTAGTTTTTTATTTATAGCATAGTATTCAACATTGTAGATGAGTTCGTCGTATGATTCTTCCGAAGAAGAATTTGATATGGAAGAGGAGGAGGATCTTGCAATGATCCTAGCTATGCATATTAATAAAAAACCGAAACATGGTGGCTCGGTTATGGGTCGGAAAAAAAATTGGAGGGATAGGATCGACGCCCACAACAGATTGATCAGGCATTATTTTGCGGAGAATCCCACATACCCCGAGTCGTATTTTCGTCGCCGGTTTAGGATGAGCACCGAGTTGCTCAGGCGCATTGCAGAGAAACTAGCGAGCCATGACCGCTTTTTTCAGCAAAGGAGGAATGCCGCCGGAGAGCTCGGGCATAGCACCTTTCAGAAGGTGACAGTCGCTTTGCGTATCTTGGCATACGGTATACCGGCTGATCTAGTTGATGATTACTTGGCTATGGGTGAGAGCCAAGCTATCATGTGTATCAAGCGCTTTGCAGTCGGAATTGTGCAAGTGTTTGGCGAGGAGTATTTGAGATCTCCCACCGCTGAAGACGTCGCAAGGCTTTTGGCGATGAACAAAGCTCGCGGGTTTCCTGGCATGCTTGGCTCAATAGATTGCATGCATTGAAGTTGGAAGAATTGTCCAAAGGCATGGCATGGGCAATTCCACGGCCAAAAAAAGGGTTCCACTATAATCCTTGAAGCGGTGGCCGATCAAGAGACTTGGATTTGGCATGCATTCTTTGGAATGCCTGGATCTTTGAATGACATCAATGTTGTCAATCGGTCACCACTGATGAGTAAGATTGCAAATGGGGAGTTGCCACCGGTGCAGTTTGTAGCAAATGGCCGTATATACAACTATGACTATTATCTAGCGGATGGCATCTATCCAAAGTGGCAAACCTTTGTCAAGCCGTTGAAAAAGCCAGAAGGTAAGAAAAATCTTGATTTCCACAATGCTCAGGAGGCGGCTAGAAAAGATGTGGAGAGAGCTTTTGGGATTTTGCAAGCCCAATTTGCTATTGTGAGAGGACCGGCTAGATTTTGGGATCAAAAGATGCTTTGGTACATAATGCACGCTTGTGTGATCATGCACAACATGATCATCGAGAATGAGCGTGGCCAAGATGTAGACTACTCTCAGTATGAGCTCTTGGGATATCCCGTGCGAGTCTCTCGCAGGGCTGAAAGGATGGCCCGTTTTGTTGCCTCCTATCATGCCATTCGACGTCCTGCAGCGCATAATGATCTTCAGAAAGATCTCATTGAGGAGTGGTGGGCATGGAATGGACGACAAAGAGCATCATGATTTATGCGTTCGTTATTATATTGTTGAACTATTTGTTGTGTTTAATTGCACTATTTGTTGTATTGAACGATAAACTGTTTGTTTGAGTTGTAATAAACGAAATTGAATTATTTATTTTTGTTTGTTTTTGATTTTTTTTGCTTTTGTTTTTAATGCATATGTTGTTTGTGCAAGTCGCGCGCGCTGCATTTTTGCGCGCTGCTGGAGCGGCGCGCGTGCGCTGCATTTTAGCACGGCTGCTGGAGCCAGCGCTGCGCGCCGCGCCAAACCAGGCGATGCGCGCGCGGCATACGTGTTTTTTGCACGCGGCGCGACCGGCGCCTGTTGGAGATGCTCTTACTAGAGTAGAGACTAGATGCGACTCAATATCAAATTCGTCACAACCGAAGAAGAAAGAAGTTTGCAAGCTCAAGAAGCCAATGAAGAGAATCAACAATAAAGACATATAGAAAATATTAATCTAACTGGTGGTAGCAATTATGAAAGTTGAATATCTATTGAAGTGTTTAATTGTGCTTCTTATTTTCTTTAGTTTATCGTTCTCATAACGAAGCATTGATGAATTATGTAATTCAATATAAAAATTGTCATTCAGTGAAATAAAAAAGCACTAAAAATGTTTCGGTGGCCGATAATAAATTGCAAGTGAATTTTTTTTAATCAGTTACACTAGGGGATCAGTTAGATCCGGCCAAAACTTAGTGAAGTAGATATACTTCACTTAAAGTTTACTCCGTCGCATCCTCCTCTAATTTTATGGTATTGGCTAGAGTTGGCCTAAGGTGCACACCATCGAACGCGAACAAACCCAGTACCAAGTAGTAACACAATGTCTGAAAGTAAGATTCAAACAGAACTCAACCAGGTAGGAACGATTAAGACCAATCTCCGCTCACACCGTGTCATGCATTGGAAAGCACTACTATATCAGTCAGGATTTCACATCCTGGGTCGACGGTATTGCCTGCCTGACGGCCAGCTCCTTCCTGACCAATACTGTGGGGAAGCTCTGAACCCGTGGGACACTGCGTCGCTGCTTGCACACTGTGTGATGGATCACTCACCAGATGATGAATCCTGCACGTGTTGCCAATTCAACATGAGACTACGTCGAATATCGAACACGCAAAGGAGGATTGGGCGAGAATCTCACGTAGCACTGGGCTCCGACGAGGGATTCATCGACTGCATCAGGAGATGCCCGTTGATGAACAGTACGAGCCCGCAGTAGGAGCTTATGCGATTCTGCATTTCATGGAACTGGGCCACCATGGTCTCGCTGTTCCAGACGCGGCGCCAGAGCGTGGTCTTGTTGTACGACTCGACGAGGCCGTCGGCGTCGTGGAGAGCCTTGTTAAGCAGGCCCTCCATCTCCGTGTGCTGAATGGCGATCAGACAGCCGGTTGGCCACTGCAGTAGCGCGCGGAGCTCGCGCGCGGTCCGCTCGAGCCTCGCGCACTCCCGCCTGCTCCGCGGGCTCCATAGGAGGCTCGTGGCCACGGTGACTAGCATGGCGGCGTGTAGCCCGGACAGCTGGGCGAGATTGGCCGCCGTTTCCACGACATCCCACAGCGCCGCCGGCATGGTCCGCCTCTGAAATTTGATATGAAGCTACTTCTGCCCAAAAGGGACGAACCCTGGTAGTAGTAAGATTGAATGCTCGCATGGATAGTCTGCTGCACACAGAGAGGACGTATATATTTGGAGGAAAGGGAGCTGCACCTGCATGCGAGGTGACATAGCCATTTTGTCCGTGTTTTTTTTTTTCTGAATCCTTGAACTGTACTCCATTTTGACGTAAACTGGAGCAAAACTAGCCTCGAGGAGACTCTGAGAGAAGCGTTGGAAGAGCATGTGCTTCCGTTTCACTCCCGAGTCCCGACACGGGAAGCTGGAGCAGAACTGGTCTCCGTGGAGACTCTCTAGGGAGAGAAGAGAAGAGCGAGTGTTTCCTGTTGCACTCCCGCATGCAAAAGGAGAGGAAAAGCGATATATGTGGGAAGATTCTCTGCTCTGAAAGGAGACGAGAGGAGAGCCTGTGCTCTCAGTGTCCGGTCCTACATGTAAAACATGGCTCCCAAGTTTTTTTTTTTAGAACGAAGGCTTAAGTCGACCCGGCTTTGAAGGGACTCCCCAACAGATAAGAGCCTTTCTTTCTTTGCGAAACGGGAGGGCATCGGGAGTTCCAGGAACTCCCACTGACTTCCGCGTCTTTCCCCTCCGAGCCGGTGAGCCCCCAGCAGAGCAGCTAAGCTGTTCAGGAAAAAGTGCTTTCGTGTATTATTTTTCTTCAACAAATGACCTTTTTTTAGTTGAAATCGAGAAGAAACGGAGGAGGAGCACACACTTGGCATCTACACAATCAGGATACACACACCCAACAGGAAAATTGTAATAAACAAAAACACATGTGAAGGTCGACGCGAAACGAAAGACCCACTCCGGAAATTCATCATCTACTATCATATGTAATTAATCGATCGATCATTAATCGGTAGATTAAATAAAAACTTGCTAACATATACCTAATTTCTTACATATTATATCATACTTTCAAGCTCTAAGCTATGTAATATATCAAAATATGCTACTGTTTAGTTGAACCCTAACTACTGAGAAGCCAGAGGAGGATGAGAGGGGTTATGAGCCAAAATATTGGGCTTTGTTTGCCCATAAATTAATGGACCAACAACGATCAATCGGCCTAACAACCTATTAATTCGTCCGACATGCCAATTAATCAGCCTAACAACTGATTAATTGGACTGACAGGCCAATTAATCGGCCTGACAAGTTAACACGACGAATATGTGTTATTCAATTTGGCCATCCTATATTCCTATGAGTAGCGACTACCTGGCATATTAACTGATTAATCGGATAAATTATTGAACAGTGATATATACTATCCATACTACACTTTTGCTGAACTAGTGCACCTATACATTTTATCATTGTATTGGGTGTGTTGGAGACACAAGAGATTTCTTGTATATTTGATTGCAGGGTTGTTTGAGAGAGATTATCTTCATCCTACACCTCCCACAGATTGATAAACTTTAGGTCATCCACTTAGTAAAAATTTGTTGATGTCCTACAAAACTCTGTGCTTGGAGGCCTAACAGAGTCTTCAAGAATAAAGACATCAACCGGCCAAATTCTTTCACCATGTCCGCAAGGTGTTCTACGTTTCGCGCAAGGTAAAATGGATAGTCGAGATGAGTTCTTTTTCAACAACTTCATTTGTGATTCGGACGATGAGGAATTTGTGGTTGCTACTTTGGTCACCATTGATCACATAGCTAGGCAGCGGCCGAGATTTAGGGGATCAATCCCGGGCCACGCTCCCGCGTTGAATCGCAACAGAGAGAGCCTCCATTGCCTACTCGTCGCCGATTACTTTGAGTGCGTGCTGCATTCTTGTATCTATGCAATAGCGATTCAATACATCAACATCATCATCATAATCATAAATAGAATTCATCCACCATTTCCTCTCCCGTTGTTAAAGCCATATACTTCATTAAAGATGCACTCCTCCATTTCCTCTCCCATCATTAGGGTTGTTAGCACATTGCAAAAAAGTGCTCACACATTATCAAAATCAAGATGCACTCAATCATTTCCTCTCCTATCATTAAATTCATGTTTTATTTTTCTTTGTTCAAACATACAAAGGCCAATATATTTTGAACCATATGTCCGAATTTGGATCTGGTTTGACCATCATCTTTGGTTTGACGAGATGTTCGTCACAAGAACAATATTAAATATGTTTCTTTAAATTTAATATATCATTATGAAACCAGGCCAATTCAAGTTTCAAAAGGAAAAAAATATAAATTTCAAAAATATATTCAACGTTGATCTTGTTTCAAAAATCTCGTCAAAACAAATATTATGGCAGAACACAGACCCAAAAACGAACATTTAGTTCAAAATATATGTTCCCTTATGTGTTCAGACCAAAACATTAAACACATGGATTTATTGATGGGAGTGTAAGGTGTGAAGCGCAGGTTGATTGTCTTAAAATGGAAGGACTGGTTAACAAATGTTTCAACAATCCATCTTCCACACCTCTTATCCAGGGGTGACGGCAGGGCCCAGGCAGATTGGGCGGTTGACTGGGGGCCGAAATAACTGTTTTGACCCTTTTTCTAAATTTGAGCATGATCTAACCCCGGTTTGAAAAAAATCATGATCTGAACCTTTTTCTACCTCCCTAGTCCTTGGTGGTAGGGTAACAGAGCCTACCAAGGTCAATGATGATAGGACTTAACTGCGCTGTCATGGCCGTTCAACGTGAAAAACACCCTACTGCCAGGGCCTTTGGCCGTAGTACTGTGTAACTCTACGACCATGGTCTTGGCGGCAGGCCTATTCGTTGTTGCAATATGCATGCGAGCACTGCTCTCTTTCTCTGGCATCCTACCTGGCCTTTTTTGTGCGGGGAATGGCCAGACCATGGGGAAATATCAGGTGCTCCGGAGGCTTATATGCTACCGTGATATGGGCTCCTGAGAGCCGTTGGATCTGAGATCTAGCGGCTCTTGAAAGTTTTGATAAAAAGAAACCACAAAGACTCGAATTTGTGCATAGACATAAGCTCACCAGATGCCGTCGGATATGAGATTTAATGCCTAAAAGTCTATATCATATTAGCATGTAAGCCTCGGGAGCACCTGAAACTTTCTCGCACCATACCACAACTTAATCTAGACCATAGACATATCACGAATGAAATACTTGTATTACTCAAAACTCAAATCCTTACAATCATTCTTAGCAAACTCCACAACTTCTGAAGGACCAGACCCAATCCAGGTCAAGATTCTACCTTCAACTCTACCAAAACTAGCCAGACTATCACTAACCTTATTTTGCAAATGAGAAACATGAGTAATACAAATATGACATAGACTTAAAAGATATCTAATCTCATTAACAAGAGATGCAAAAATAGAGTGATACGGACCAGCAGATGTGAGACACCGCCGTGAGGGAATCCATCTTAATTGCAATTGGAAGATCTGTCCGAATGGCCGAAGACAATTCCTCCATACAAGCACACAATTCCGCTTCTAAAGCATCCCTGCACGAGAACAAGGCTCTTCACGCCCAGAAAATAATATCTCCATTTGAATCCCACAATATCATATCGGCACCTGCCATACCACATGAGGTAAAAGACCCGTCTGTGTATTTTTATGTCATGTCACACTTTACCACGAGTAAAGTCAGTCTATGGTTTTCCCTAGCATGGCGTTGGTGACATGCACACCAGACACGACGCATGAAAACGCTCTCCTTTTCTGTCCCACGCACATGCCTACCAATACTCCGTGCCTTTGTCCTTTTTCTTTGGAGTCACACACACACGCAACTGGGCATTAACTGTGCGGGCTAGTGAAAAATGGATTCGGCTTGCCTGCTCCCTCTCCATGCTCCCATCTGTGCTCCCACTTCATCCTATGGCTGTCTTTTTTTTTTATAATCTAATCACCCCCCTTGATTTTAAGGGCGTGGGGCCGGACCTTCTTTTGTTCCAATCAAATGAAGCCACGTACGCGGGAACACGAATGGGAACACGCGTGGGGAGCAGGCAAGTCTCATCCGTGAAAAGTTGCTGGAGCGGCCTAATCAAACAATAATAAATGAACTCAAATAGAGTACAATGCATGCATGCGTGCATGTGGTGCTGCCTAGCCTGGCGTATACCGCCGAGAATCATGGTGGTGGGGTTACACAGCCTACCAACAAAGTCTTTAGATCTCCTCTAATGCACTAGTGCTTCGATGAGGTGCTAAGAGTAACTCTAGCAAACCCCGCATCCCGTCTTGACCCGTAAAATAACCACCAAAATGCGGGTCTGGGCGAAAAACCAGTCCGATCAGACCTCGCATCCCGCCCCAGCCCGCAAAAAATTTTAGGGGCGCGGCAAAATCACGAGCCCAAGCCGGGAAAACGCGGGTTTCCCCCCCGCGGTCATCGCGCCGCCGCCCAAGATTCCAGCGAAAGCAGCCGGCAGGAGAACGCCGGAAGGCCGCCATGCGCATGAGGCCTCCCCTTCCTCCCCCCTGCGTCGGTGGGCCGCCGGATTTTGCAGATCTGCGGCACTTCATCGCGGGTCGCCAGATTTGGCTTTTCCGGCCGCCGGTTGCTGCCCCAAGCGATGGAGTGGTCAGGGAGCCTCTCCTGCAGCCCAGGCAAAGGCACATCGCCGCATATAGGTACTGCTTCGTCCGCCCGCCGCCGCCGAAGGTTTGCGGGCATGGATTCGTTCGGCCGTCCATCGGGCTTGGCGCTCGCGCATCGTCTTTGTGGCTTGCCGATGCCGCTCATAGAGTGCGACGACTGCACGCGGAAAGTGCTGCAGCTCACTTCGGGCACGCCGAAGCGCCCCAGATGAGTGTTCTTCAAATGCGAAAACGACAGGGTACGTGCACTTGCGGTAGCTCATTTTGATAGCTCATTATTTGGTTTAATTGCGATAGCTCATTTTGAACATGCTCACTCATGTGTGTAGGAAGATGGATGCTCATTTTGGTTTTGGGAAGGTGAATACATTGATTTGTTGATAGAAAGAAACATAATAGACGTTGACACACTCCTTAGAAGAAGGCAATGATGCGGCTGCATGTGCAACTAGAGGGGAAGCAATGTCTACTTCTTTCGAACCAAAGATGAAGAAAGAAGAATGCAAAATCAAAAATCCGCAGATCAACAATGAATGCATGGAGATATATTTGTCCAACTAGTGGGAGCAGTTATGGAAGTTGTAAATCTTCTAAAATGCATATTTGTGGTTCTTGTTTTCTTTGGTCTTGCTATTCTAGCAAAGATTTGGTGATGTCTTATCTATCCAATGTTGTTGAAAAAGCAAAGAAATGCATTATGTTGGATCAAATTAAGGTGCAAATTTAGGTTTCCGGGTCGGGACGAGCTGCACCAGATCAGACCCTGCAAAACCGACCCGTAAAAAAGCATATTTCGCAAATATCTTTTTTTACGGGTCCGTTATGCGGGGTCTGCATCTGCGGCCGTTCGCACCGGCCCGCAAAAGCAATTTTGCGTGAACTGCAAACGCGTTTTGCGGGCCGGTGGGATGCGGGGTCTGCTAGAGTTGCTCTAAGCACATTAAAAGGCTAAGCAACTAAAGTCCTCGGGCTGGTCGTAATTCTAGTATCATAGTTAGTACTCTCCATGTTTCTTTTTAGTTTGCATATAAAATGTGGTAAAAGTCAAACTTTGTAAAATTTGACTAGCTTCATAGAAAAAGATATCAACATCCACGCTATGAAATCAATAATATTATTTGCAGATGAAATTAATTCTCATAACATATAACTTTAGTATTGTAGATGTTAATATTGTTTCTATAAAGTTATTCAAACTTTGCAAATTTTGATTTTGACCAAATCTTATATCGGGGTAAAAAGAAACGGATGGAGTACTATGCATGTCAACTAGACAATTTTGATAAGATGTCATAGAATTAGATGAAGAAAAAGAGAGTTAAGTATCATATCATGATACTATATCATAATAAATGATACGCTACTATATGTCATGCATGACAATAACTACATGATACTCCCTCCATTCCTAAATGTAATACACATAGAGAGAAGCCCACATATCAATGCATGTGCTGGCGTTATATTTTGGACGAGAAAGACCCCTATTGATTTGCAGCAGACACCATCTGCCCAATGCATCAGTAGACTAGAAAATTGGAGTAAAACTACTGCGCCCTCCCATCATCTTGCTCTGTCCCATCCCATGTGTACGAGAGGGAATAAACAAGGGAAGGAGGCGATGCATTGGGTGGGTTGGGAGAGGGTTAGCTCTATCTAAAATTGGCCTGGACTCGAACTACGCACTACATTACGGAATTGTCAGAAAACTAATACACACTATATTGAAGAACAAGGTATATAATACTACACATTAAGGAAAGTAGTATCATACACTAATATCATACGAATATATGATACTTCCCATTACAAGCAACCTCAATGCAAAGGTGCTTAACTTGTTGTAGCTAAGCATCCTTTATTTAATGATTTACTAGCAACTAAAGTTATCCATGCATTGATGGATTCCATTTAGGCCTCCTTTGGTTTGTAGGAATTTTATAGGATAGGATTTGTAAAGGATTTTTTTTTTGAAGCCCTTTGGTTTGTAGGAATGGATTCCTATTCCTATATAGGATAGGAATGAATCCTTCACATTTTGGAGGAAAAAAACATTAACCTAGACTTAATAGAAAACTTTATATCCTATGCATCAAATGACATCTTTTTCTTTACAGGAATTGAGATGTATGTCATCTCACTTCCTATGATTTTTCTATTCCTATAAAATGTCTATCCTATGAACCAAAGGAGGCCTAAGTGTTTTCCCTAGGTCCTTCTTCCTGGGGTCACCACATTCATCTCTCTCTTTTTAATTACCTTGCCATATTATCTTTTTTGCCTACATGACGACAGATTTAGCAGCTGTATAAGGTGGAGCATTGTGAGGGACCTTATTATTAGTGTATTTTTCACGTCGAACAGACCATGACGGCGCAACTAAGTTTAGTTAAGTTCTAGCCACTGATTTTAAGATAAAGTGTATAACCCTATCGCCAAGGACCGCGATGATAGGAAAATGGTTAGATTATGATTTTTTTTCCGAATCAGGGCCAAGTCGTTCTTAAGTTTAGAAAAAGGGGTGAAAACAGTGAATTCGGCCTGGACCGGGGCGTCGCCAAACAAAACGTTGTGCACCTACAGGGTTGGCCTGCGGCGTGTGGGCCGGTGTGGCCAGCCTGGGTCCGAGTGCTTCAAAAATAGCACTGGTGCACAGATTGTTCCCTTGCAGTGGATACGTCCTCCCGTAGGCGTTAGAGATAGCATATCGCTATCCCAGATGTCCACATGCATGGTGGGTTTGAATCATGAAGCCTGAGGAGGCGTCTTTGCGAGCAGACGAGTATACTTTCCCCTGGCGGCCTGCTTTATCATAGGAAAAAGGTGAGTATATATCACTACTTCCCTCCTCTGTCCTCACTCCCCAGGAAAGAAAGTAGCACTCACTAACTACTTCACTCCTCACTCCCCAGCAAAGAAACCTGCAGCGGCAAGCCGGAGGGGAGGGGCTGGCGGCGGCGACGGGGCTGCGAGCGGAGGGTGACGCTGTGTGGCCTGCCGCGGAGACGACCCTCAGGAGTCGATCGCGGTGTGGTGCCGACTAGATTTGGCAGAGCGGCACACGAGCGAGAGGTTGAAGACAACTCCAGAGCCGATCATTGGGTGGTTCACACGGTTATGAGGTATCTCAAAAGAGAACCCATTGATTTCCTGTGTCTTGCGTTCTCATATGCTGCGCTTTCTAACGAGAGAACGAAGAGCACCTAGCAAGCTTGGTCACAGGGACGTCGCCATGGGAAAGAAGAGAAAGCATGAGCACAACAGGTGAGTTGTTCATCTTATTTCATAACAGAATGCACAAACATGTACATCTGATTAATCTTAGTTTGGTTCTTCATTTTGTTCTTGCTTTTTTTAGGAACACAAGCATAACAAGAGATGAGACGCCTCTGGAAGGGTCTTCGGTTGCCTTGCCTTCTTCCATCTGTGACGTGCTAACCCAGTTTAAAGACATCATACAGGTAGGCATATTGATTCAACCAGAGTGACATTCGAAACCTGGTTTGGTGAAATAATTAGGGGAATAACTCTTGTTGATCTAGTCTCTCTTTCTTCAAATTGGTTATGAGATGGAGCACATGCATAATTGGAATTTTCAACCTATTTGATTAGGAACTATGTGCACCGTTGCATTTGTTTCTTTTGGCAGGTTAAAGTGAACACAGATGAACGAGTCCAAAGCCTTGAGAAAAAGGTTAAAAAGCTTCAGGAAAAGGTGAAAAGGAACAAAAGCGAGGAACTTCACAAGAAAGAGCGGATAAACAAACAAATTAAGGAAGATCTAAAGACAGAGCTGATAAGCGAGTTCAAGGAAGCTTTCAAGAGAGCTAAGGAAGAGCTGAAGTTAGAATTCGGGCAAGATATACAAAAGCTTGAGGAAACTGTTGAGAACAAAAGTAAGCAATATTTCAGCGTGTTCAAGGAGGATTTCAAGAAAGAGCTAGAAGAAGTGAAGGAAGAGCCCGAATCAGGGATCCAAGAACAGAAGCAAAAAGAAGTATATGCAAAAGTACATCCTTGCAATGAATCTCGGTCTCTCAGGTATTACGTTTCCTTGACTATGATTGATTAGTTGAACTACTATGCTCAAAAAGGTCATGACGCCCACAAAACGATTTTACAGTTAATAACAAGTTCTTGAAGTGATTTAAAAATGGTGCAACCTAAAACAGTAAAACGTAGGCGTATTGATTGGAACATATGTTGGCTGTTTGCCAATGGGCCGCCTGGTCCAGATGAAATGGAGTACACTCTTGACGTGACAGAAAGTAGTTCCTCCATATTTAATTCATTTGTTTGTGCGTCGGCCAGTTCCTTTTCAAGTTGCGTGGTGGGTTGTGATTCTGTCTCAATCATGTGACTAATCATTCACTTGCAGACGTCAAATCTTCTGTGTGATTTAGCTTTAGTGAGAGTGTATTAGTTTCGTTAGCCTAACGAGTGGTGTGGTATTGGTAAAAAATAAATAAATCATGTTTGGTAGTAATGATTGTTTAGTACTGATTGACTATTTTTAATTCAAACAACCTTGGCTGTTACCAGCACCTTGTTAGTCACTACTACTCCAGTTCTTTTTCTTTTGGCAAAAGCACCTTTTGGCATAGTTCTGACCAACGATGGCAAGTTACAATTTGGCTAATGGGCCACATTACATGGACCATTACTAAAGATGATTTCTTGTTCTGCCATGGAAATGGCAAGTAGATGATTTGTGTGCCTCATCTGCCATGTTTTTTATTATCATATTATGGCACCAGTATTCTATAAGGCCTTAGTGCCACTACAACCCACCATTAGAAAGCAGAGGTTCCACAAGTGAAATAGGCAACCACACCATATCAAAAGCTGTCAAGATCACTGGTCTATCCTACTTTACATATATAGTTTTATATCTATGGAAGACCTAGTATTGTGAACAGGATCAACCATGCATAACTTCATTGTTAAGATATTACTCACGCTGCTCGTACCTAGCATGACAGTAGTTGATTATTTATCTCTTCGTGTATATTCTGTTGCAGATCTCACCCGAATAAAAGCCATACAACAAGTTTTCAACTGAAAATTAAATGTAAGTTGAGTAGCCAGATTGTTTTCAAAGGAAAACCTATACGGACAGAAGATTCTGATCATATAGAAGTAGTATTATATGATGGTGGCAAACAAATTGCACCCGATCACCACCTTGCTTCAGCAGCAGTTGAGCTAGTTGTCATTGATGGAGAGTTCAGTGATCATGGATATTGGTCTAAAGATGAATTTGAACAAAAAATTATGAAACCGCGACAAGTGATCAACCAAAAGCTAGTGAAGAATGGAAATTTTAAACTGGATAGTGGGAGGTGTCGTCAGAAAGGCGTTGTTATTATGGAGAACTCCAACCGCAAGGATTTTAAGCTTGGAGCGATGATTGTGGAACATACAAAAGAAAGAGTTCTGGAAGGAGTATCAGACACTTTCCGGGTGCAGGAAGCTAAGACCGAAAAAGGTATTTGTCCCCCCTCCCCCTGGTATATGATATTATGGTTACATACTTCTTAGTAGTGTTTACAAATGATTACTTTCCTCTACATGAGATATGTTAGAACAATTTCTCACATTTTTTTCGAAAAGGAGGATTACCCCTGAATTTTTATATCACATATATATAGGATTGATACTTCAGTTCTCGTATTATTTACTTTTGTTTGCTTCCAAACTTTTTGCAGACCGTGATTCGGCAAGCAGTACCGGACATAACTTTTCACATGTGAAAAATAAAAACGGTAAATGCTCTTGTCCAAAAAGTGAAGAAAAAAGGATAGGAAAAAATATTTTGCCTACACAATTGAATAAAACGGTCTTCTTGTTTTCCACTAACCAACAGGGCAAGGTCCACATTACAGTCTTCCAACAGCAAGGCCAAATTTCGTCGGCATGCTGAACCCATCGCATATAGCATATGATCAGACAACTGGTAAGAGTTACTGCTTCGAGGCTTGAACTTTGTGCTCCCATTCAGAACACAAAGGAATAGTATTTCATTTCATGCTCACATTCAGGACATGGTTCAGTTGGTCCGCTTCCGGTCAATTATGTACCTCAGCAGGGCACCACTCATCTGGGAATTCGTGGTACGTAGTAGGGAGTATGTACTAGAATATTTCTATGTCATCAACTAAAGGAAATTATAGAAACATATCCACATTTCCAATTCTTTTTTCGGCAAGAATACATCACCTCTAGCTGCATCAGTTGACTTCCCACATATTGTCATTTTGCATTAACAAAATTGATCAAACCTATAGGCTGCCAAAAGTGAAGTTTTTTTATTTCTGCCAAGAATAAAGTCTGTCAACTTGTTTTATGCCATTTCCCAGGAAAAAAACTTGTTTCATGCCAGAGTGGGTAAGAATATTTATTGCTGAAGACCCCTTATGTATAACCTGGGACAAATTTCTGGTTTTCTGCTCATCTATAGGGCAAGGTCCGCGACATAGCCTTCCATCAGCACGACCAATGCCCAATTTCCTCAATCTGCAGAGCCCATCACAAATAACATATGGTCATACATCGGGTAAGAATGTGTACATGTTTCGAGCCTCCCATCCACCCCATCATAATGCAAATAATGATATTTCATGTTTACTTGCAGGAAATGGTTCAGTGGGACCATTTCCGATCGGGCATTTACAGCAGCAATACGCTACTCGACAGGGCACCACTCAAGTGGAAAATTATGGTATGTGGTAGGTGTATCATCACATAAATAAAATCGTAGAAGCATATACTCTTACTCTGCATGGATAAAATTCATCAAGCATGCAGATTAGCCTGCCAAGGATACAGTTTGCCACCTAGTTTCATTGGCTAATTATATATAGTAAGAAAGAATAATTAGTGCTTAGCCCCTCAACCTTAAATTACCCACACCCAAGTACCCCAACTGCAGAATGTATATTAGCGAAATACTCGTCAGTTGCTATGGAAATTAAATGCTCATATATTGCTATAGAAGTTATTTTACTGCATTGAGCTGGTTGAATGCTTGTGTCATTGATTATGCAAATAAAAATTCGTCTCAAAATTTTCATCAATCAAATCAACTAATCAAAAGATCTTTGTGAAACAAAAGAACTTTTTAAAGGATCTGCATACATGCATACATATGCTACATAGAATGCATGATAGTTGTGGTGATTAATTTCTTGACAACTTAAGAGGTGCTAATCTCTAAGGATGAACGGGCCACCACCAACCCAAACCCCCAAATCTTTATGAGTAAAGATACTATAACCAGAAACATCTTTCTGGTCATTGGCTCACAGGGAAAGATCAGCAGCAAAGTGTTCTGCCAACGCAGTGTAATTTCGCTGTCATGCCGGACCCATCACAAAGCACATACGCTTACACATCAGGTAATTAAAGTGTTAGCGCCTCAACGCCACACATGCCCCCATTGTGCAACTAAATGATAACATGTCATGTGCACTTGCAGTAAACGCTTCAGCCGGCCCACTTCTACAGCAACAGAACACTACTACTCATCAGGGTGTCACTCAGCTGGGAAATAATGGTATGTACCAGGAGTATGTACTTTTAGTTTTTGAGTTGTATGTACAATATTTCGTTACATGAAGAAAATTATAAAAACATATCTCTTATGTCACTTTGTGTTGATACTCCGTAGTAACCTCCAGCCTGCTGGTTGTTATACTCTTATTTATTTGGTTTTCTTTGAAAAGATCGGATCTGGATTTGGGTCTTGCGCTGCATGCATGTACTAACTCCAAGCTCCTCTTTGCTCGACAATTGTGATGAAGCAGGGTCGTCCTCTGAGATCTGCATTGGGCATCCTGGTAGCGATTTACTTAACAGCCCTTTGGCCGAGGTTCTGCGCAACTTAGCTCGAGGCGATGACTGCTCTGCTGATAATCCGGCCAATCCTGATGATCTCAGTTACGCCGGAGGACATATCCACCATGCAGTCGCAGCCGATCCGGGAGGGCATTCTGCAGGCCCTAGTCAACACTGGGGCATCAACCAGCTGCATATGGATTGTTCTGGTGACCTGCAGTTGCCCGGGGTTCTCCCTCAAACTCAAGATGGGGGAGCTATTGTCCCTGCTCCACGTACTGCTGCACCAGCTCCTGAGGGCACTCAGATGGATTTCACTCAGGCTATGGCGCCAGGTTCTTAAGCGCCATGGGAGCTATGAGGCTCGTCTTCTCCAACTACCGAGGGGCCTTGCCACCTCGGCAGTAACAAAATGGACTACCATGCTAAACTAACCTCAGTTTTCCACCTAATCTCGGACCATTCGCACTTATGTACCATAATGGTGGGCAATGGGCGCTGCATGGCTAGTGCATCGACATTGAACCCCAACGTTGTGTTGTACACAGTGGGTTAATTTCTGGCGTGTCATCGTTGCGTGTGGGTTTCGGGGCATGGATGATAGTTGCGAGCAAAGATTCTACGTTTTGATATTTCTTCCGTTCTTATCTCTAAATTAGTGCGGGTGACATTGCGGTTCCTTTTGGTTTCAGTTTGATACCAAAATATCCAGGTCTTCACAGCATTCACTGAGAATACTCCCTCAATTTCTTTTTAGTCCACGTATAACTTTTTTGTGTTTTTCTAGTTCAGTTTGCACCTTACACAAACCTTGCATGCTTACAAGTTACAAATACCAACAATGTGCATCACTGAATATTTAGAGAGAAGTCCATATTACAAATCTGAACTATCACCAAAGTCTAATGTACAATCCTGAACTTCAAAACCGTCTGTTTTGCAACCCCGAGCTTACAAAACCGGACAAAAAACCAACCCTTTTCATGTCAAACCATTTTTTGACTGGTTTTCAATGGTTGACTGGCTAGTCATCGCCCAGTCAGCTGCCATGTCATCATGGGCACTAGGGATACGGCTGTCTTTTTTCCTTTTTTCTTTCTAATCTAATCATCTTTTCTCCTGATTTTAAAGGGGTGAGGTCAGACCTTATTTTGTTCCAATCAAATCAAGCCGCGTATACGGGAGCACGGATGGGAACATGGGGAGGGAGCAGGCAAGTCTCGTCCCTAGACCAGTCCCATCTCTTTCTCCTTGTTCAGTTTCTCCCCACCTGATCGCATCTCACCATGCATCCCCGCCGCCATCGCCTTCACCGTCTCCGTCGCCGGTGGGTGCCGCCACACCTGCCACTCTCCCCCACACTGCACGTCGCGGCATAGGCGAGGGGGCTGATGCCGTGAGCCTACCGCAGCACCGGTTCGTCATCGAGGGACGCCGGGAAGATACAACAGGAGTCGGCCGTGGACGCGTCGAACACAATGAGCTGACGCCTGCTGGGTCGAGCAACGCCACCGAATCGAACCGTCTCCCCGTAGCCCTGTTCAGTTCCTCCCCACCCTCGCTGGATGTTGTAATGGCCCCGATTAATTGTTGGGTCGCTTCGGATTTGTCCTTCATCTTGAGAGGTGAACATGTTGTGAAGCCTTCAAAAAAAACTAGTAGTGCTTCCATTGCATGAGTTGCATTTAGATTTGTTTTACTGTGTTCGGTTGAGAGGGATTGAAAAGGGTTTGGCAGGGATTAAAGTGGATTTGCCTGAAAACCTCCCCTACAAGTCAAAACCTCCCCAAATCCCCTCCAATCCTCTTCTGGAGGGGTGTAAGAGCAACTCTAGCAGACCCCGCAAAACGCCCGGCCCGCAGAAATTCCGGCGAGTATGCGGGTTCGGGCCAATTTTGCGGTCAGAACAGACCCCGCATACTCGCCCGGCCC
>NC_041392.1:676700901-676717759 GCF_002162155.2 Triticum dicoccoides
CGAGCGCTATAAGTGCAGTTCCGCGACCCTTTTGCGGGTCCAAACCCTATCCCCCGCCGTCACGAGCCACCCAATTCCCCTTTCCCCTCTCCCAATCTCTCGCCGCGGGCGACCCTCCGCCTGCTTGCAGCCGCCATGTGGGGGCGAATGTGGAGCTCCGGATACGGCTCCGGCAGCAGATCCGGCCAGGAGAGGGACCCGGAGCGCGAGCGGCGCGTCCGGTCCGATGGCGCGAGGAAGCGCGGCGCGCGGATGTGGACCAACCACGGGCTGTCGCTGCCGGCGAGCTTCGACCGCCGCGAGACGGAGGAGTACGACCGCCGACGCGCGTCCTTCTCCTCCGCACGGTCTTCCTACGCCGAATCCTCCGCCGCCGCCGCCGCGGGCTTCCTCCCCGTGAAGAGCGAGTGGTCGGACGAGGAGGAGGAACCGGAGCCGCCGGCGCCGTTCGGCTTCGTCTCGGTGAAGGAGGAGGCTGAGGAGCCCGCTCTGCTCGGCCGCCGCGGAGTCATCGGGCCCGAGGACTACGTCGCGGATTTCAATGCCGTTGCCGCTGCCATCGCCGAGCGGAGCATGCACGAGAAGGAGGAGCGCCGGCGCCACGCCGAGGAGCTCGAAGCCCTCGAGTGGCGGCAGGCGGTCGCCGACAACGACAACGTCGCCGCCAACGAGAAGGCGGAGGAGTGGCGCCGCATCCGCAAGGAGTAGTCGGAGAAGTACGTTGATCTCTGCAACTCCGGCGAGGAGGATTGAGCGTCCGGCTTCTCTCCGGCGTCGTCCAGTTGCCGCGACCTCGCCGCCGTCAGATCCGACCCCCTAGTACTAGTTTAACGTAGTATGTAGTATAACTATGCTTCTAGTTGTGATGAACTATGTAGTATGCCATGAACAATGTAGTATGTGATGAACTCTGTTCGTGCAATTTCTCCCGCGAAACATTTTTTTCAAATTATACAAGTTTAGATACGGGTTCTGCTCGGCCGCGTATGATTTTGACCCGCAAAAACGATTTTCGTGAACCCGCAAATGTGTTTTGCAGGTTGTATTTTTGCGGGGTCGTTGCTCTAACCGAACAAGGCATTAAGCAGCCTGGAGCGATCAAGGATTTGCCTGAAAAACAGAGCAAGCATGAATGGTTTCAGGTGTTGGCCCTTGGCCAGTGACTCGGGAATCACCTTCCTTTGTACTATATCCGTTCCAAATTATAAAACTTTTTGGTAGGCTGTTTGGGACAGAGGAAGTAACTAACACAATCAGATGGTATTTACGGAATTTGACGTTCCGGAATTTCCTGACACTTTCGGATTTGCCTGAAAAACAGAGCAAGCATGAACTACACATCAGATGGTATTTCCCGACACCGTTCTGAAATTTGACGTGACAATGTGTTCAACAGAGTTCCCAGCATACAACAGTAATCCCTCCGTCCGGTGAAGAGTGTACATCTAGCTTGAAAATTTATCGACAAAAGAGTGTACTTCTACCTTCCCAATGCACTTTAAAGTAGAAAAAATTACCTTTCTCTCATCATACAATAATCAAGACCAATAGCAATCTACACGTGGTCTTCTTAACTTCTACATGCACTTAGCTCATTGGGGGTCGGGTAACTAAAGAGGAGAGAGATGGTGGCTTGCACTTTTCCAATGCATTTTTTACTTAATCCATAATTTGTCCTAAAATTTCTAGATGTACACTCTTCATCGGACGGATGGAGTACTGCACACTCTGTAAAAACAAACAGCAGGATTGTGTGGCTGCAGCCTGCAGCTGAGCAAGTCATGTCTGCACACTCCGCCGAATCATCCTACTCTTTAACATCACTGGAAGCACAAGTCTCTACCAAAGCATGACCGTGTGCCAATATTGAAACTAGGACAGTTTAGTCCTGAATTAAATCCAACTGGAGTGAAAACTCGAGCAATAAGTTGCTCATGACATACATATAATGGGCATAAGTTTTCAGTCTTAGGTGATGCAGTAAGTTGCTCAAACGGAGACTAAATACATGGAGTGAAGCATTAACTCTTATGGTTATCCTTCATATGCCCCGTGCAGACTTGAGAAGCTCGGGCAACACCATATAAGAAGCTCCGGTGCCCATATAAGAAGCCACACAGCCTCACTCTCACCACAACAGCTCTCTCCTCTGCCTCCATTGATCCCGGAGAAGAAGAAGAGGCCACAGCTTGCTCGAGGAAGGAGATGAAGGCAAAGAAGTTGAGGGTGGCCGCCATGGCCGCGCTGTGCGTGCTCCTGCTCCTCGTGGAGCAGCAGCAGGTGGCTGCCATGTCCGAGTTCTGCCACTGCTACAGAGACTGCTACTCCGAGTGTAGGCACGACGCACCGCGCTGGCTCTGCCTCCCATCCTGCGTCAACTACTGCAGCTCCAGCCCCGGCACTAGCCAGGCCCCTGTCGGTGACAACGGCGGCGCCAAATGCAGGATGGCATGCAAGCTTAGCCTAAGCGTCTGTGGCTTGACGGCGGAGCCAGACGGTAAGACGGCAGACCACATTAACACATTCCTTTTTCATCTTTTGAATTGATGAATTGAATCTGAGTGTTTCTTTTTCTTTTGACAAGGATCGTTTCTTCTCTTCTGTTCTGATCATTTCTGTTCTTGCATTGCAATTTTGCAGATGCAGCCGACGCCGCGATCTGTGTGCAAAACTGCAATAGGAAATGGAGCCACTAGGCCAATTGACTTCCAAGGAGAAGAGAAAAGAATTGAAGAGCTAGCTTCTCGATCATGGGATCGTATATAACCGAGATGTTCAACGGCTTTGATTGTACGTAGCAGCAACCAATAAAATGGGTTTCTGTTGCTGCTACCTATACATAATTATTTTAAATCTGGTTTTGGTCTGGCCTACCCGTGACTCAATCGTAACAACTAAATTTGTGCCTTTTTTGCAACAGAATGTGAGGGGAAAGTCTTAAGCTAACTCATAGTGTAGAAGAGTTAAACATCAAATGTTCGCCAAGTCAGCAAAACCTTAGAGAAAGGAGAAAAAAATAACATGTCCCAGAAGCAAGGTAGCATTGCTGCTGAAACTTAATATGAAAGGCAGTTATGAATGTGTACAGGCAAATCCAGGCTAAAAAGGAATTGCCTTTGGTTTTCCTATCCCTGTCATCATTGGAATAACCAAATAACCTAAAAAAAAGAATAACCAAATAATTTCTTCAGAGGCAAGTGAGGCTTTGAGTTTTTGCTAGGAACGAGCGAGGCATTTTAATTCTTCAGAAACTAGCTCATAAAATATTTCAAGTGTTAGCCAACTCATAAAATATTTCACAGCATCTAAAATACTTCAAGTCCATAGAAAAGTACATTAACATCTAAATCACCAAATTAGTCTCATGAGAATATTTATAAAATATATTTCTGTCCCATGTCTATTTGGTGTTGTAGATCTTAACACATCTATCGATAGAGTTAGTCTAACATAAAAAAAAATTGACTTACGACAAACCTAGAACTTCAACTAATTTGGAACAGAGTAGTCCTTAACAAAAATGAATTTTCCAAATGTAACCATTCACATTTTTTCTATAATCAAAATGAGCTGAAAATCCGCTGTCTAACATTTTATTCTGCACATCCGATGTTTTTCCAGTTTATGGTATTCTGTCTATCTCAACTGATGATCGTCGAGGAAAATAATATGGACTTATGAACTATAGCATAAGCCCGTGAAATGTTGTTCCTAATCACCTGTGGCTTCTTGTAGTAGATGCATGATGACAAGAGTAATTTATGAGGAATGATGCTCTAGCTGCAAATGAATCACTTATACACATGAAAATGACATTCATGTGATGATACCTTAGGAAAAAATGCATGTCCATACCTAGCATAAATTCCATTCCTGGAGATCTTTGGCTTAAGCACTCTAGGACAGTCAAGGCTTGTTCAGAGAGACCTAGTCACGAAGAGATCAAACCTGCAGAAAGCATCGAAATAACACATGAAGCAATTATTGCTTGGTCCCTTCAATCTCCACATGAAGCAATATTTAACTCTGTTACAAATTTCTATATCCAGTCCATGAATCATGATGATGCACAAAACATACAATGCGAGATATGCAGACCCCAGTACCGTTCAGGTGTTAGTTCTTGCCAAGCCCTGCCCTGCATACCCTGGTCATGTATCACCTTGTGCCACTGACAGGCATACATGAGTAGACAAAATCTTGAACCATTTAGTACTAAACTACATCACACTGTTTGGGCACCAAAGGCAGTAAAATTGCACATAATATAGGTGAGGTAAACACACGTTATTTCTCCCACACTGTAACTCCCTCGATGCGGCTATATCTCCCACGTATCGAAGCACGACCTAGAGCCATAATCGCATTGAAAGCAATGTCGTAAGTGAGGTAATTTTCACACAACCCATGTAATATATAAAGTAAAGAGATACATAGTTGGCTTACAACCGCCACTTCACACATTTACATGAATAAAGCATTACATCAACCGGATACAATCAAGGTCCGACTACGGAACCAAAATAAAAGAAGACCACCCCAAATGCTACACAGATCTCCGATCGACCCCAACTAGGCCCCACTACTGATCAACTGAAAACGGAACAACACAAAGGACAAGATCTTCATCGAGCTCCTCCTTGAGCTCGGTTGCGCCACCGGCACGGTTTCATCGGCACCTGCAAACTGGTTTTGGAAGTAATCTGTGAGTCACGGGGACTCAGCAATCTCACACCCTCGCGATCAAGACTATTTAAGCTTATATGAAGGGTAAAAGGTATGATGTGGAGCTGCAGCAAGCGACTAGCATATATGGTGGCTAACATATTCGCAAAAGAGAGTGAGAAGAGAAGGCAAAGGCACGGTCGAACAACTATGATCAAGAAGTGATCCTAGAACAACCTACGTCAAACATAACTCCAACACCGTGTTCACTTCCCGGACTCCGCCGAGAAGAGACCATCGCGGTTACACACGCGGTTGGTGCATTTTAATTAAGATCAACTTCAAGTTTTCTACAACCGGACATTAACAATTTCCCATCTGCCCATAACCGCGGGCATGGCTTTCGAAAGTTCAAATCCCTGTAGGGGTGTCCCAACTTAGCCCATCACAAGCTCTCACGATCAACGAAGAATATTCCTTCTAGCGGGAAGACCCGATCAGACTCGGAATCCCGGTTACAAGACATTTCGACAATGGTAAAACAAGACCAGCAACACCGCCCGAATGTGCCGACAAATCCCGATAGGAGCTGCACATATCTCGTTCTCAGGGCACACTCAGATGAGCTCTCCATACAACTAAAACCAAACCTCGAGTTTCCCTAAGGGGGTGCTGCACAGGGCTCTAGTTTGGACTAACACTCAGAGGAGCACTGGCCCCAGGGGGGGGTAAAATAATGATGACCCTCAGGAGCGCGACTCCCAAGGGAAAAAAAGGCTAGGTGGCGAATGGTAAAACCAATGTTGGGCATTGTTGGAAGAGTTTTATTCAAGGCGAACTATCAAGGGGTTCCCATTATAACCCAACCGCGTAAGGAACGCAAAATCCGGGAACATAACACCGATATGACGGAAACTAGGGTGGCAAGAGTGGAACAAAACACCAGGCATAAGGCCGAGCCTTCCACCCTTTACCAAGTATATAGATGCATTAATTAAATAAGAGATATTGTGATATCCCAACAAGTAAACATGTTCCAACAAGGAACAACATCTCCATGTTCCAACAAGGAACAAACTTCAATCTTCACCTGCAACTAACAACGCTATAAGAGGGGCTGAGCAAAGCGGTAACATAGCCAAACAACGATTTGCTAGGACTAGGTGGGTTAGAGACTTGGCTTAACAATATGGGGGCATGATAAGCAAGTGGTAGGTATTGAAGGAAATATGCCCTAGAGGCAATAATAAAGTTATTATTTATTTCCTTATATCATGATAAATGTTTATTATTCATGCTAGAATTGTATTATCCGGAAACATAATACTTGTGTGAATACATAGACAAACTAAACGTCACTAGTGTGCCTCTACTTGACTAGCTCATTAATCGAAGATGGTTATGTTTCCTAACCATAGACAAGGAGCTCTACAGGTGTTTCCAAAGGTACATGTTGGGTTGCGGTATTTCGAGATTAGGATTTGTCACTCCTATTGTCGAAGAGGTATCTCTGGGCCCTCTCGGTAATGGACATCACATAAGCCTTGCAAACATTGCAACTAATGAGTTAGTTGCGAGATGATGTATTATAAAACAAGTAAAGAGACTTGCCGGTAACGAGATTGAACTAGGTATTGAGATACCGACGATCGAATCTCGGGCAAGTAACATACCGATGACAAAGGGAACAACGTATGTTGTTATGCGGTCTGACCGATAAAGATCTTCGTAGAATATGTAGGAGCCAATATGAGCATCCAGGTTCCGCTATTGGTT
Organism: Triticum dicoccoides; assembly: GCF_002162155.2. Lineage (NCBI taxonomy): Eukaryota > Viridiplantae > Streptophyta > Magnoliopsida > Poales > Poaceae > Triticum > Triticum dicoccoides. The sequence goes on from NC_041392.1 coordinate 676,707,343, forward strand.
ATTGACCGGAGACGTGTCTCGGTCATGTCTGCATTGTTCTCGAACCCGTAGGGTCCGCACGCTTAATGTTACAATGACCTTTTCATTATGAGTTTATATATTTTGATGTACCGAAGTTTGTTCGGAGTCCCGGATATGATCACGGACATGACGAGGAGTATCGAAATGGTCGAGACATAAAGATTGATATATTGGAAGCCTATGTTTCGACATCGGAAGTGTTCCGGGTGAAATCGGCATTTTACCGGAGTACCGGGAGGTTACCGGAACCCCCCGGTAACCTAATGGGCCTTAATGGGCCTAGTGGAGGAAGAGGAGAGGAGGCCTAGGGGCTGCCGCACGCCCCTTCCCCCCCAAGTCCGAATTGGACAAGGAGGGGGGGGGGGGCGGCGCCCCCCTTTCCTTTCTTCCCTCTCCTCCTTCCCCCCAAGTCCTAATCCAACTAGGGAAAGGGGGGGAGTCCTACTCCCGGTAGGAGGACTCCTCCGGCGCGCCTCCTCCTAGGGCCGGCCGCACCCCCCTTGCTCCTTTATATACGGGGGCAGGGGCACCTCTAGACACACAAGTTGACCTTCAAGATCGTTCTCTTAGCCGTGTGCGGTGCCCCCCTCCACCATAGTCCTCGATAATATTGTAGTAGTGCTTAGGCGAAGCCCTGCGACAGTAGAACATCAAGATCGTCACCACGCCGTCGTGCTGACGGAACTCTTCCCCGACACTTTGCTGGATCGGAGTCTGGGGATCGTCATCGAGCTGAACGTGTGCTAGAACTCGGAGGTGACGTAGTTTCGGTGCTTGATCGGTCGGGCCGTGAAGAAGTACGACTACATCAACCGTGTTGTCACAACGCTTCCGCTGTCGGTCTACGAGGGTACGTAGATTACACTCTCCCCTCTCGTTGCTATGCATCATCATGATCTTGCGTGTGCGTAGGAATTTTTTTGAAATTACTACGTTCCCCAACAGTGGCATCCGAGACAGGTTTTATGTGTTGATGTTATATGCACGAGTAGAACACAAGTGAGTTGTGGGCGATATAAGTCATACTGCTTACCAGCATGTCATACTTTGGTTCGGCGGTATTGTTGGATGAAGCGGCCTGGACCGACATTACGCGTACGCTTACGCGAGACTGGTTCTACCGACGTGCTTTGCACACAGGTGGCTGGTGGGTGTCGGTTTCTCCAACTTTAGTTGAACCAAGTGTGGCTACGCCCGGTCCTTGCGAAGGTTAAAACAGTACCAACTTGACGAACTATCGTTGTGGTTTTGATGCGTAGGTAAGATTGGTTCTTGCTTAAAAGCCCGTAGCAGCCACGTAAAACTTGCAACAACAAAGTAGAGGACGTCTAACTTGTTTTTGCAGGGTATGTTGTGATGTGATATGGTCAAGACATGATGGTAAATTTTATTGTATGAGATGATCATGTTTTGTAACCGAGTTATCGGCAACTGGCAGGAGCCATATGGTTGTCGCTTTATTGTATGCAATGCAATTGCGCTGTAATACTTTACTTTATCACTAAGCGGTAGCGATAGTCGTGGAAGCATGAGATTGGCGAGATGACAACGATGCTACGATGGTGATCAAGGTATCGCGCCGGTGACGATGGTGATCATGACGGTGCTTCGAAGATGGAGATCACAAGCACAAGATGACGATGGCCATATCATATCACTTATATTGATTGCATGTGATGTTTATCTTTTATGCATCTTATCTTGCTTTGTTTGACGGTAGCATTTTAAGATGATCTCTCACTAATTATCAAGAAGTGTTCTCCCTGAGTATGCACCGTTGCGAAAGTTCTTCGTGCTGAGACACCACGTGATGATCGGGTGTGATAGGCTCTACGTTCAAATACAACGGGTGCAAAACAGTTGCACACGCGGAATACTCAGGTTATACTTGACGAGCCAAGCATATACAGATATGGCCTCAGAACACGGAGACCGAAAGGTCGAGCGTGAATCATATAGTAGATATGATCAACATAGTGATGTTCACCAATGAAACTACTCCATCTCACGTGATGCTCGGACATGGTTTAGTTGATTTGGATCACGTGATCACTTAGAGGATTAGAGGGATGTCTATCTAAGTGGGAGTTCTTTAGTAATATGATTAATTGAACTTAAATTTATCATGAACTTAGTACCTGATAGTATCTTGCTTGTTTATGGTTGATTGTAGATAGATGGCCCGTGCTGTTGTTCCATTGAATTTTAATGCGTTCCTTGAGAAAGCAAAGTTGAAAGATGATGGTAGCAATTACACGGACTGGGTCCGTAACTTGAGGATTATCCTCATTGCTGCATAGAAGAATTACGTCCTGGAAGCACCGCTGGGTGCCAGGCCTGCTGCTGGAGCAACACCAGATGTTATGAACGTCTGGCAGAGCAAAGCTGATGACTACTCGATAGTTCAGTGTGCCATGCTTTAAGGCTTAGAATCGGGACTTCAACGACGTTTTGAACATCATGGAGCATATGAGATGTTCCAGGAGTTGAAGTTAATATTTCAAGCAAATGCCCGGATTGAGAGATATGAAGTCTCCAATAAGTTCTATAGCTGCAAGATGGAGGAGAACAGTTTTGTCAGTGAGCATATACTCAAAATGTCTCGGTATAATAATCACTTGATTCAATTGGGAGTTAATCTTCCAGATGATTGCGTCATTGACAGAATTCTCCGATCACTTCCACCTAGCTACAAGAGCTTCGCGATGAACTATAATATGCAAGGGATGAATAATACAATTCCCGAGCTCTTAGATGCTGAAAGCTGCGGAGGTAGAAATCAAGAAGGACCATCAAGTGTTGATGGTCAACAAGACCACTAGTTTCAAGAAAAAGGGCAAAGGGAAGAAGAAGGGGAACTTCAGAAAGAACAGCAAGCAAGTTGCTGCTCAGGAGAAGAAACCCAAAACTGGACCTAAGCCTGAAACTGAGTGCTTCTACTGCAAGCAGACTGGTCACTGGAAGCGGAACTGCCCCATGTATTTGGCGGATAAGAAGGATGGCAAGGTGAACAAAGGTATATGTGATATACATGTTATTGATGTGTACCTTACTAATGCTCGTAGTAGCACCTGGGTATTTGATACTGGTTATTGTTGCTATTATTTGCAACTCAAAACAGGGTCTATGGATTAAGCGAAGATTGGCTAAGGACGAGGTGACGATGCGCGTGGGAAATGGTTCCAAAGTCGATGTGATCGCGGTTGGCACGCTACCTCTACATCTACCTTCGGGATTAGTATTAGACCTAAATAATTGTTATTTGGTGCCAGCGTTGAGCATGAACATTATATCTGGATCTTGTTTGATGCGAGACGGTTATTCATTTAAATCAGAGAATAATGGTTGTTCTATTTATATGAGTAATATCTTTTATGGTCATGCACCCTTGAAGAGCGGTCTATTCTTATTAAATCTCGATAGTAGTGACACACATATTCATAATGTTGAAGCCAAAAGATGCAAAGTTGATAATGATAGTGCAACTTATTTGTGGCACTGCCGTTTAGGTCATATCGGTGTAAAACGCATGAAGAAACTCCATACTGATGGACTTTTGGAACCACTTGATTATGAATCACTTGGTACTTGCGAACCGTGCCTTACGGGCAAGATGACCAAAACACCGTTCTCCGGTACTATGGAGAGAGCAACAGATTTGTTGGAAATCATACATACAGATGTATGTGGTCCGATGAATGTTGAGGCTCGTGGCGGATATCATTATTTTCTCACCTTCACAGATGACTTAAGCAGATATGGGTATATCTACTTAATGAAACATAAGTCTGAAACATTTGAAAAGTTCAAAGAATTTCAGAGTGAAGTTGAAAATCATCGTAACAAGAAAATAAAATTCCTACGATCTGATCGTGGAGGAGAATATTTGAGTTACGAGTTTGGTGTACATTTGAAACAATGCAGAATAGTTTTGCAACTCACGCCACCCGGAACACCACAGCGTAATGGTGTGTCCGAACGTCGTAATCGTACTTTACTAGATATGGTGTGATCTATGATGTCTCTTATTGATTTACCGCTATCATTTTGGGGTTATGCTTTAGAGACGGCCGCATTCACGTTAAATAGGGCACCATCAAAATCCGTTGAGACGACGCCTTATGAATCGTGGTTTGGCAAGAAACCAAAGTTGTCGTTTCTGAAAGTTTGGGGCTGCGATGCTTATGTGAAAAAGCTTCAACCTGATAAGCTCGAACCCAAATCGGACAAATGTGTCTTCATAGGATATCCAAAGGAAACTATTGGATACACCTTCTATCATAGATCCGAAGGCAAGACTTTTGTTGCTAAATTCAGAAACTTTCTAGAGAAGGAGTTTCTCTCAAAAGAAGTGAGTGGGATGGAAGTAGAACTTGATGAGGTAACTATACCTGCTCCCTTATTGGAGAGTAGTACATCACAGAAACCGGTTTCTGTGACACCTACACCAATTAGTGAGGAAGCTAATGATGATGATCATGAAACTTTAGAACAAGATACTACTGAACCTCGTAGATCAACCAGAGTAAGATCCGCACCAGAGTGGTACGGTAATCCTGTTCTGGAAGTCATGCTACTAGATCATGATGAACCTATGAACTATGGAGAAGCGATGGTGAGCCCTGATTCCGCAAAATGGCTTGAAGCCATGAAATCTGAGATGGGATCCATGTATGAGAACAAAGTGTGGACTTTGGTTGACTTGCCCAAAGATCGGCAAGCAATTGAGAATAAATGGATATTCAAGAAGAAGACTGACGCTGACGGTAATGTTACTGTCTACAAAGCTTGACTTGTCACAAAAGGTTTTCGACAAGTTCAAGAGATTGACTACGATGAGACCTTCTCACCCATAGCGATGCTTAAGTCTGTCCGAATCATGTTAGCAATTGCCGCATTTTATGATTATGAAATTTGGCAGATGGATGTCAAAACTGCATTCCTGAATGGATTTCTGAAAGAAGAGTTGTATATGATGCAGCCAGAAGGTTTTGTCGATCCAAAGGGAACAAACAAAGTGTGCAAGCTCCAGCGATCCATTTATGGACTGGTGCAAGCCTCTCGGAGTTGGAATAAACACTTTGATAGTGTGATCAAAGCATTTGGTTTTGTACAGACTTTTGGAGAAGCCTGTATTTACAAGAAAGTGAGTGGGAGCTCTGTAGCATTTCTGATATTATATGTAGATGACATATTACTAATTGGAAATGATATAGAATTTCTGGATAGCACAAAGGGATACTTGAATAAGAGTTTTTCAATGAAAGACCTCGGTGAAGATGCTTACATATTGGGCATTAAGATCTATAGAGATAGATCAAGACGCTTAATTGGACTTTCACAAAGCACATACCTTGACAAAATTTTGAAGAAGTTCAAAATGGATCAAGCAAAGAAAGGATTCTTGCTTGTGTTACAAGGTGTGAAATTGAGTAAGACTCAATGCCCGACCACTGCAGAAGATAGAGACAAAATGAAAGATGTTCCCTATGCTTCAGCCATAGGCTCTATCATATATGCAATGCTGTGTACCAGACCTAATGTATGTCTTGCTATAAGTCTAGCAGGGAGGTACCAAAGTAATACAAGAGTGGATCACTGGACAGCGGTCAAGAACATCCTGAAATACCTGAAAAGGACTAAGGATATGTTTATCGTATATGGAGGTGACAAAGAGCTCATCGTAAATGGTTACGTTGATGCAAGCTTTGACACTAATCCCGACGATTCTAAATCGCAAACCGGATACGTGTTTACATTAAACGGTGGAGCTGTCAGTTGGTGCAGTTCTAAACAAAGCATTGTGGCGGGATCTACATGTGAAGCGGAGTACATAGCTGCTTCGGAAGCAACAAACGAAGGAGTCTGGATGAAGGAGTTCATATCCGATCTAGATGTCATACCTAGTGCATCGGGTCCAATGAAAATCTTTGGTGACAATACTTGTGCAATTGCCTTGGCACAGGAATCCAGATTTCACAAGAGAACCAAGCACATCAAGAGACGCTTCAATTCCATCCAGGATCTGGTCCAGGTGGGAGACATAGAGATTTGCAAGATACATACGGATCTGAATGTAGCAGACCCATTAACTAAGCCTCTTCCACGAGCAAAACATGATCAGCACCAAAGCTCCATGGATGTTAGAATCAATACTGTGTAATCTAGATTATCGACTCTAGTGCAAGTGGGAGACTGAAGGAAATATGCCCTAAAGGCAATAATAAAGTTATTATTTATTTCCTTATATCATGATAAATGTTTATTATTCATGCTAGAATTGTATTATCCGGAAACATAATACTTGTGTGAATACATAGACAAACTAAACGTCACTAGTGTGCGTCTACTGGACTAGCTCGTTAATCGAAGATGGTTATGTTTCATAACCATAGACATGTGTTGTCATTTGATTAACGGGATCACATCATTAGGAGAATGATGTGATTGACATGACCCATTCCATTAGCTTATCACCCGATCGTTTAGTATGTTGCTATAGCTTTCTTCATGACTTATACATCTTCCTATGACTATGAGATTATGCAACTCCCGTTTGCCGGAGGAACACTTTGTGTGCTACCAAACGTGACAACGTAACTGAGTGATTATAAAGGAGCTCTACAGGTGTCTCCAAAGGTACATGTTGGGTTGGCGTATTTCAAGATTAGGATTTGTCACTTCGATTGTCGGAGAGGTATCTCTGGGCCCTCTCGGTAATTTACATCACATAAACCTTGCAAGCATTGCAACTAATGAGTTAGTTGCGAGATGATGTATTACGAAACGAGTAAAGAGACTTTCCGGTAACGAGATTGAACTAGGTATTGAGATACCGACGATCGAATCTCGGGCAAGTAACATACCGATGACAAAGGGAACAACGTATGTTGTTATGCGGTTTGACCGATAAAAATCTTCGTAGAATATGTAGGAGCCAATATGAGCATCCAGGTTCCGCTATTGGTTATTGACCGGAGACGTGTCTCGGTCATGTCTACATTGTTCTCGAACCCGTAGGGTCCGCACGCTTAACGTTATGATGACTTTTTCATTATGAGTTTATATCTTTCGATGTACCGAAGTTTATTCGGAGTCCCGGATATGATCACGGACATGACGAGGAGTCTCGAAATGGTCGAGACATAAAGATTGATATATTGGAAGCCTATGTTTGGACATCAGAAGTGTTCCGGGTGAAATCGGCATTTTACCGGAGTACCGGGAGGTTACCGGAACCCCCCGGTAACCTAATGGGCCTTAATGGGCCTAGTGGAGGAAGAGGAGAGGAGGCCTAGGGGCTGCCGCACGCCCCTTCCCCCCCAAGTCTGAATTGGACAAGGAGGGGGGGGGGGGCGGCGCCCCCCTGTCCTTTCTTCCCTCTCCTCCTTCCCCCCAAGTCCGAATCCAACTAGGGAAAGGGGGGAGTCCTACTCCCGGTAGGAGTAGGACTCCTGCGGCACGCCTCCTCCTAGGGCCGGCCGCACCCCCCTTGCTCCTTTATATACGGGGGCAGGGGGCACCTCTAGACACATAAGTTGATCTTCAAGATCGTTCTCTTAGCCGTGTGCGGTGCCCCCCTCCACCATAGTCCTCGATAATATTGTAGTAGTGCTTAGGCGAAGCCCTGCGATAGTAGAACATCAAGATCGTCACCACGCCGTCGTGCTGATGGAACTCTTCCCAAACACTTTGCTGGATCGGAGTCCGAGGATCGTCATCGAGCAGAACGTTTGCTAGAACTCGGAGGTGTCGTAGTTTCGGTGCTTGATCGGTCGGACCGTGAATACGTACGACTACATCAAACGCGTTGTCACAACGCTTCCACTGTCGGTCTATGACGGTACGTAGATTACACTCTCCCCTCTCGTTGCTATGCATCACCATGATCTTGCATGTGCGTAGGAATTTTTTTGAAATTACAACGTTCCCCAACAGGTATCGTAGCATAGGCATAGCAAAAGAGCGAGCAACTAGCAAGCAAAGATAGAAGTGATTTCGAGGGTATGGTCATCTTGCCTGAAATCCCGCAAGGAAGAAGAACGAGTCCATGAAGAAGACAAACGGACGTAGATGAACAGGTCCTCACAAATGCGACGTTAACGGAACCAACCCGAAGGAGCAACACCGGAAAGAAGCACACAACATAGTAAACAACCAACACATGAAGATGGTATGATATGCAGGAGGCGGTATGCGGTGCATATGCATGATTTGACAAGGAATGATTGAACCTGGCCTCAACTTGGGAATATAAGAGTGCCACTGGAAAGGTGAGGTGATTTCGGTTGAAATCGATATAAAGATCACCGGAATCGGATGCACGGTTTGGAAATGGCAAGCAAAACAAATATGGCACCGGTCTGCGATAATCAACAAGTTACCAACTAAATGCAGCAAGATAAATATGCTACAACACTCAAACATGTAAACAAAATACATGGCAGGGATCCACTGAATATGCTTGACAAAAGATAAACACTGAGCTACGGCTAATTCATCCATTACAGGTTCAAACAAGCATGGCAAAAGTGCAAATGATAACAGGTTTCAGACTTAGTGAAATAACATGTCAGGAATTTATCATCAGGAAGCATACTTTAGAGCATCAAAACTACACGCTACAGGAACATAACATGGAAAATCAAGGCATGGCATGAAGCTACTAAAAGCACTTAACAAAAGTCCCTTAGTGACCTTGAGACAAAAGTGATCAGAAAATACAATTGCAAGCGTGTGAACATGGCAAAAACATAAACAGATTCAGACTTAGTGAAAAACTGGAGCATAGCAAAATAGTTAACGAGTAGGCATGTTTACGAGCTCGATGCACTCACTACAAAGCATGGCATGACAATCTAAGCATACACCCATCAAGAAGACATGGCATAGAAGCTAGACATGGCAAAAAAACATCATAGCATGCATGGATCAAAAGCAACAACCTCGGCAAAATCGCTAAACATGTCAACGATCTGCCAAGAACATTTTATAGCAAAAGTAGAGCTCGATTGACTCAAGCTAGGTTGCTCCATAATTGCAAACAAAGACACGGATGGATAGAGCACCACAATGTTAATAAAACATCCTTACTAATCATCCTCAAAAGAGGTACGAATCACTAGGAAACAACATGGACATATGGCATAACAATAAAATCAGGACAAGGACTTAGTGAAATTCTAAGTCCCTAAAATCAGCATTACCGATTACGCTACTTTGCAAGCTTGTGCTAGTCACCACAAATATCACAAAAATACATGGCAAGCACCTTTGCAAAGATGGCATGGCATATAACAAAACACATGTAGATATCAGGATCATATCATGCATACATTAATCATGGCAAAAATGACAAAAAGCTATTTGATAAAACAGATCTGACAAATTACTCACATAGCCCTATTCCAACAGCATTTCGGGCATCAAGATGAGCTCAAATGAAAATGACGCAATGAGATGAAATGATGTACTCGTTGAGACGAACATTTTGATATGCTACCCGCACAAATCAGAGCTACGGATGCAGAGTTATGGCATGTCAAAGATTGCATAAAATTACTGGAAACTGGGACTTGGTAAAAAAACGACCTCCGGGAAAAGTCAACGGACGGGGATGGGCCGAATCGGCGAAGAGGCAGGCCGGTGTTGGAGGGGTTTTGGGCCTCGGCGGAGATGGGCCATAGGGAAGCCAACGGAGGCGCGTGCGCAGTCAACGCGGCTGCATCGTCGTCCTCCTCGATCCCTCCTGGATCGAGGGAGCCAGGGGCGGTGGCGCCCGGCGAGTGGAGGCGACCGGCAGGGCGGGAACTGGCCGGATCCCGACGGCTCAGGGGCTGCCGGATCCGTCCCCGGTGACAGTAGGCTCGGCGGTGCCGGACACTCCGGGCGGCGGCGGGCGCTGGAAGTGGCGCGGGCGCCATGGCGTCGGGAGGTGCGCAAGTCGCGCGCGGCGCGGCTAACACTACTAGGAAAAACCTTATACACAGAAGCTTATCAGCAGCGAGGTCTAAAAGGGGCGCTACTGCTAATTAGTAGTAGCGAGGGGTATAAAACCCGCTCTACTACTAACTTGATAGTAGTAGCGAAGGTTATAAACCCACGCTGCTACTAAGTGATCTCCACTAATGCCCCCGGTACAGGCCATAGTAGTAGCGAGGGGTATAAAACCTGCGCTACTACTACGTACATAGCTATAGCGCTGGTATGACCCCCACACTATTACTAATCCTGTCCACTCCCACCCCACCCCGGCTGGCCCGATCCACTCCCACCCCACCACTCTCTCTCTCTCTCTCTCTCTCTCTCATCCCAAAAAAAACTCTCTCAGGAACTCACGATCTCCTCACGATCCAGCCCAGCTCCTCTCCCCACGATCTCCTCGCCACCGCCCCCA
>NC_041392.1:676718035-676743920 GCF_002162155.2 Triticum dicoccoides
TCCTCCCCTTGTCGACCGCTTCGGCTTCGACGACGACGGCACCGCCATCCGCATCCTCTTTGATGCCGACCCGGCCGCGCCACGGCAGCAGCAGCCCACGGGCGCCAACATCCTCCGCGAGCTCGCGCGCCTCATCGCCGACGCGCGGCCCGGGGACTCCCTCTTCTTCCACTACAGCGGCCACGGCACGCGCCTGCCCGTCGAGACCGGCCAGGACGATGACACCGGCTACGACGAGCGCATCGTCCCCTCCGACTTGAACCTCATCACAGGTGCGCAGATCCGGAGACGCCCTTCCGTTTTCGTTTTGTCTCGTGCCATGTTGCTCCTGTAGCTGTTGTTCTGTCTCAAACTACCGGTTAGATCTGAGAGAGGTTGGTGAGATCTGAGAGAGGGACGTTATTTGATTGATTGTCATGTTTCTACGGCTTAGCGGATTTAGCACTATGGTAATTTCTGAATTTCTGATTGGATTAGTTTTTAGGTGACTATGATTTTGGGTTTGCTGACCCTTTTGACCTCAAGTACTACTACAAAGCAGAAAGGATCCCTGTAAGTTACTTTGTGGTAGCTTTGTACAAGACCACTGGCAGCTAGACTTTGTGTTGTGGTAAGGACTTGACAGCAGCTAAAAACCCTTTTTTGGGGAATGCTTAGTGTGCCAAGACAAGTTTTTTGTGGGATGTGGGTGGACGCAACAGATCGAATTTGGTAGTGTTCGTCTTATTTTACGGTTTAGTACTCAATTGTCAGCATACCTCTCTAGTCTCTCTGGTTCGTCCAACTGCAATTTCACATAAAACGCATATGCACATTATGTTGCTGTTGTCTGCATGAATGAATTTGATATGCACTATGTGTTTTTTGCCATGCATTATGCTGGTCTCAGCTGGAAAGAGTTTCTTACCAAATCATATGGCCGCAAGCAACTAGGAGCAGTTCCTGCCCAATGCCAGCCAGCATGCAATTTCACTCTGATAGGATATATGTACTCTGATGTCAGCTTTATGGAGTTCTTAAGTTCACAGGCGAAGTAGCCTGTATACTCTGATAGACAAATGAGCTTGAGCGCTTTATAGATTTATCAGCCCAAGATGAGCAGCTCATATATAGTACTCGTAATAATAGTTTGGCCATAGGATATATATCAGAATTCAGAGAACACATCAATTCTGTTAACGGTGTTGATTAGCCATCAAGCAGATCATACTACAAATTAAGCTTCTCGTTAATTAATGAAATTAAGGTACATAGTCATGCATGTGTCTCAACTCGTACGAACTCACTACTCATGCTCACTCCTCTCTTCTCTCTACCATGTAATGGCACTGAAATTATTCAATCTCTGTATAAAAGGACTCACCAGTATATGCCACATTAAACTCCAACAGTATATATGTGTATAGTGTACTACAGGTTTAGCATAAAAAACAAAACTGCATTCCAGCAGCCTTCAGTAGGTTTCTTTCTACCTACCTCAATTAACCTTTCTGAACATATGAAGATCCAACATCTAATTTATTTCTCATAGATGAGTGATGGACGATGCAGCGGAGGAGGCATACCGATGGCAGGTTGTAGCAAATCAGGAGGTCGCCGCCGTCGGGGGACGCTGCCGAGTGGAGAAACTACGTGGACGGTGGACGCTGCCGAGTGGAAAAACTACAGCGGACTGGTGAGATAACTGAAATTTCATAACAGCGACTCCATGCATGGTATGTTCCCCTTTTGCCATATTTTACATACACATCTTATATATTCTTTGAGATCTAAGCCCTTAGAGACAATAGATTCTGATCTTCTGGTCTTTGCCTACGGATGCTTTTATTATTCAAAGTGGTTCAGTTCCAGTACGTACACACTAGCCATATTATGACTTGCAGGATTTTTTTTTTACTTTTTGTACATTCCCATTTAAGTTTTCTTGCGATAGCACACTAATTAACAGAAAAACCTTATGTCATATGACCTTTTCTATGTGTGACGTATATGTAAAGTTAGTTTTCTCTTAAAAAAATCATCCGTCGATAAGCTGAATTAGAGGGAAATTCATGGAAAGTGAACCAGCATACAAACCATAGTAATAATCCCAGTGAACTAGCTCTACAGAGTAGCATACATGTTATTTAGAAATAAGGGGTTTGCCATGCTACAACAGATTCCTGACTAAATTTATCTATTCTACTTGATCTTTTGATTTGAAACATCTATATATTCCTCATAAACATATTGGTTTTGCTACCAGCAGTAGGTGCTTTCTTTGTTCTGCAGCTGGGATTTCAGTAAAAAAATGTTTAACCTTTAGTGAAATGCACAGTACCAAGACTTTGTTCTGCAGCTCGCACGCCGCATCCGTGGCGAGAGGGCCTAGGCTGCTCTGTGCGCGTCGTCATCTTAGCCAGTTGTGTTAATCGGTGGAAATGCGAGAGGGCCACGCCTCACTAGTAATCTTGTTGATTGCCTCTGAACCTGAATGAACAGCCTTGCTCGTTTAGTTCTGTGTGTCCATATGATTTATGCTTTACTGTTTTATTCTGTTGTTCTTTTTGATCCCTGTGACTGTTGCAATCAACTCTCACATGTACCATGATGCTAACTGGTAAATTAGGAAAAGAGATGTTTCTATTTTGCACTGCTCATACTGTAGATACTGTGATTCATCTGATGGGTTTCTTGCACCTGCAAATGACAGCGTCATGATGTTGTCAACGGTGTGGCTGAGGCAGAAGGTGTAACCAAATATGATGCAGGTGAAGTTGCTGCAGATCAGAAAGGTGAACACATGTTTGGCTGTATTAAGATATTTTCAGTAATTTAAAGCTGAAATCATATCCTGCGGTGAACTAGGATTATGGTCTGTCTCTTAAACTATCTTTGGTCTTGTCCATAATGCTTCCCTGCAGAGCAAAAAGGTTCAACAACCATGAAATCCTAGCTGAGGACGTGCGAGACTGGGATATAGCCAGTGACCGGGGCAAGGGCAGCGTGCGCATGTGCTTTCTTTGTTTTCAATCTAATTGTTGTGTGTTATTATCTTGAATACATTTCTCTTTTAATTTATTTTCAATCTGCCAAGCCTGGACATAGTTATTGTATCTTATTATCTTCTTTGGAAGTGGTCAGACCCTTCCGTGAACCCTGCGCAAACAGGAGCTAATAAATAAGTTTTCACTTTCTCGACTGGGTGCCGGGTGATCGACGAGGACTACTGCGGCCCGATGGGAATCGTGCTCTTCAACTACTCGGAGGCAGACTTCACCGTGAAGCCCCGCGACCGCGTCATACAGATTATCGTCCAGGTGATTGCGACGTAGGAGGTCCCCGGGTTGGAGGACCTCGACGCCACCGTCCGGACGTCACCGAGGTGGAGGACGACGCCACCGTCCAGAGTTCCTCAAGGTGGAGGACCTCGACGCTTTGTACATACATCTAGAGAAGTGGTCTGGTTAGGTTGGTGGTGAAACGCTAGGGAAGGTACCAACCTTTTGATGATGGTTGTGTGTGTCCTCGTGATCTCTTCGAGTTGAGATGTTGAATGATGCATCCATGAACACTACAAGTGTTAACATGGTTCTGTGAAATTTATTTTGCATTGGACGTGTCTCTGATCTCCATTCATGAATACTGCATCTATTTTTATTTTTTTAATTCCTAATTTGCTACTAGTAGCATTGGGAAAAAAGTGCCCTACTAGTATTTAGGATACTAGTAGCGCTGGTATTGTAGGCAAGCTACTACTACTTCATTAGTAGTAGCATGAGTCTGTAATAGCAGTAGCGTGGGTGGCACACGCTAGTAGCGCGGGTTCCTACCACGCTACTACTAACTATTAGCTGTAGCGCCTTATTAGTAGCACCGGTACCCGCGCTACTGATACACCTAAAACCCGCGCTGCTGCTAGCCTTTTCCCTAGTAGTGTTCCGGTGGCGATGCAGGGAAGCGCCGGGCGGCGGCGGTCCCCGGCGGGAGGTGCATGGCGGAGTTGCGCTCCGGCGCGGAGGCGGCGCCTCGGGCATGGCGGCGGGGAGGAACAGGCGCGAGGCGACGGCGGTTAGGGCCGGGCAGGCCCGCGATGGGCTCCGCCGGGCCGCACGCTGGGAGGACGCCGCAGGGACAGGTGGCGCGGTCCGGTTGGGCGAGGGCGGCGGCCGGCTGATGTGGCGGCTCGCCATTGGCCGGGGTGAGGTGGCCGGTGGAAGCGTCCGGTGCGGACGGACATGTCCGGCGACGCGGAGGGAAGTGAGATCTAGGGTTTCGTCCGTGAATTTGGAAGAGTTGCACATATATATAGGTAGAGGGAGCTAGGAGAGTCCAAATGAGGTGCGGTTTGCGGCCACGCGATCATGATCGAACGACCGAGATGATGGAGAGGTCTTAGGTGGGTTTTGGGCCACTTTGGAAGGGTGTTGGGCTGCAACACACACGAGGCCTTTTCGGTCCCTCGGTTAATCGTTGGAGTATCAAACGAAGTCCAAATGGCACGAAACTTTACAGGAGGTCTACCGGTAGTAAACCAAGGCCGCATGGCAAGTCTCGGTCCAATCCGAAAACGTTTAACACCTGCACATGAAAGGATGTAGAAAGGGACACCGGGTGACATAGGAGCGCCGGATTGCAAAACGGACAACGGGGAAAATGCTTGGATGCATGAGACGAACATGTATGCAAATCAAATGCACATGATGACATGATATGCAATGCATGACACTCAAGCAATGACAAGGCAACAGCAGCGAATAACTGGAGGACACCTGGCACATCGGTCTCGGGGCGCTACAATACTCCACCACTATGAGAGGATCTCGTCCCGAGATCTAGAATGGCACCGGATGGACAATGGAAGAGGAATAGAAGAGGTAAAACTAAGTTGCTTCTTTGACAAACGAGTGAGACCAAAGAACCTTGAAAAGGTTAAGCCATTCGAGAAAAGAATACAACGGAGATGACAAAGCTGAAAACACTCCGTTAGAAAAGAGGAACAAGGGAGAACAACTTCGGGCAGCACTCCGATTGAAAAGAAAAGGAATTGAATAAGAACTTGGTAAGAAGAGGAGATACTTGACGAAATCACAACATACTGCCTCCGGAACAAAAGAATAGACGATAAATAATTGAAATAGGAGAATGGAGAAGAAAATGCCAACTTCGGCCACAAGAGAGCTTGAAGATCACCCTTCCAAGAAAGTTAAACGGAGTTGTTGGAAAACCAACAACGAAAAGATTATGCTTGTTGTGGGCTTATGGAAAACATCTCAAATTATGAGGTGACCACCTGCCACTCACGGGAAAAAGAATTAGATTGATATGAACGAGGAGACGAGAAACTTATTTCACCGCTAGGATAAAAGAAGAACTTGGGTCATTTATGAGCACCACAGATAGCAACAATCCTTAGGGAAGGCTTTAGGTGAAATATAACCCAAGATAAATCCAACGAAGAGGTTGATGGATTTAAAATCTCATTCTTAACAACCTGTGAATCATGAAACATGAACTCAAATTATCAAGAATGACATAATACCACCTCCAATGACATGGAGGAAAGAATTGCACTCCGGATAGCAAGATGAAGAATGTTTGAGCTCCTATGAAAAGAATCTCGATGAACACTTCGAGAATGAATTAGCTCCTTGCTGAACCATCATGTAGAGCCTCCATGAAGAACTCCAGTAAAGAATGATCAAACGAAAGGAAAGAGAAGTTGAAGACCCAAGGTGACACCTTGTAATAATTTAAATGGAGCTTCGCGACAAGATAAAGTGGAAACTTGGAACTCCGGAAAAGGAAGATGAGCAAAAGAAACCAAGAATTTTGATGAACCTCCGAACTAAGGAATTAATCACTTGGATGAACAAGAATAAGGATTACATTATGCGTATCCTTCACCAATTTAAGTTGATGACAAACAACGGATTTGGCATACTACTTATTCTCGAAGAAAGGATTAAGATAGATATCGCGCCAACTTGATAAGGTCTTCAACGAAACACCAGTGGAATCGAAACAACGAATGAATTGATGTGATAACGAAAGAAGAGGAATCTTGCACGAACCATCGTAAGAATTAAAATGACCGAAGGGAAGATAAAGGAACACCGGGAAGAATTATGAAATGAACGAAGATACTTGAGATAATTTATATATGGGAGAACGAAGAGATCATGAATTGATTAGAGAAACTTGAACGAAGCACCGGTAAGATTGGAAAATGATAATTGACAGCTGAGAATGAATAAACCTGAATTGATGGACTCCGGATAACAAACTGAGAACACTATTGAATTGCTCGGAAGGATGAAAAGATTTCTCACAATTGAAAACAATTTTGAGAGGATAGGCTCAAACTAGAATCACAAATCTCCGAGAGAATGGAAAGATATGGAGGAAAAGTCTTCTTCGGTCTTCAAAACCTGAGAATGACGACGAGAAACACCAACAAAAATTGTTGAGGCACTCCGGAATGAAGAATAGAAAGGTTGAGCCAACGATGAAAAGAATTTGAAAGATCTTGGAGAAAGACATTTGACTGATGATAATTCATTCTTACGTCAAACTTTAAAAGATTTGAGAATAGCTCCGGTAAAAATTGGAAGAGTCAGGTAAGATCCTGGGAAAAGACCTGTGGGTTAGGGCCCACTCAAAAGAAACACTGTTGAAAAGATTACTTGAAAAGGAGAATGCACCTGTTGAATTAAATGGCTTGAATGAGATAACATCCTCAAAATAGCTTGAATGGATTAAGAGTGGAAACATGAATCTTCGAGATATCTTGAGCACTCGGAACAATAGAATAGCGAGTGGTGAAAAATTATGAGGTGCACCGGCATGGAAAAAAACATTGAAATGAGGAAAGGATATACTCAACAAAGCTTGAATTGAAACCACCGGAGAAGAAAAGAACGAATAATGATAACTTGAAGCTCCGTCAGAATCTTCATGAGAATCACCGGGTAAGAACATGAAGGAAAAGAATGGAGAGACTTCACATGAATAAAACGATACTTGATTAAGAAATCTGAGTCCTTGAAGAAACAAGGGTGGGAGGGTGGGAAAAACAAAGGCAACTTGGAGACGGATGAAACAAACACCGTTGAGAAGAACTGATAATTGATCTTGCGAATGTTGAAGTGATCGGATTCACTTGAAGAGAAACACGCCGGTAGAGAAGAAATTTAGATGACAATATCGACGATCACGAAGGATTTGTATTCACATAGAAATATGAGAAGACCGCTTGGAAAAGGTATGGAATCAACATTTGACTTCGAAGCAACTCGAATACCACAACTCAAAACAAAACAAAGGATTGGCTTGCAAAATAAGCCGGAACAAAGATATGATAGAGATTTCGTCCGAAGTTTTCGTGGTGGGGCCTACACGGGCTCGATCGTACAACGCCATCATGTACAAGGCAGTGCACATGACATACGAAGCGTCCCCGATTCGGCAAAGCCAAGGACTCTTTAAGACACAACGAGACCACTGTAAAACCAACCGTGGATAGGCGGACCACTAGACGTCGAACCCCAATTTCATATCATACATCTGTCGGAAAGATATCCTAAGAGCTACTTGAATTCCCACTTATAAACTCCCGAAAGTTTCCGGTTATGCAATCAGGTGTTGGGGATACAGGGGAAGCATAATATCTCACCCAAAACTAGCAAATCCTACATCCAGCTGTATCCATCCTTCAACGCATAACCAAGAAACCTTCGGAAATCGTCTACCTCAACCTTCGAAAAGCATCCATTATACGAGTTATGGCAATACTCCCGAACTCCCGCCCCAGTACTGGGTGGCGTCGAGGTTATCTCACCAACAACTGCATAAAAAAGATTTTCAATGTCGGCGAAACTAAACTCAGGTATTCCAGAACTGCAACGATAAAATTGTGACGACAACACCTCGGAGCTCAACTCCCCGGGAAACTGCCATAACCCCTAAATGACAGGAGGCACCAAGAATAATGTTCTCGTCACAAATTGATCGGAACGATTCCAAGATACCCGCGTGATCCTAAATTTTTTTAGTGAAATTTAAGAAGAGAAGAGTCAAAACTCTATGTCAGGATGCCTCACCAGAGCAACGAAGGGGCTGAGGAGTAAAAAGAATTCTTAACTCTCCGATATATATAATCCTAAATGACTCAAAACATTTTTCTAGACTCAACAATGCCAGCTATTCGATCAGGCAGGGGGCTCCTAAGGTCGGGGAAGGCTCTGATTACCAACTTATAACTCCCTCGATGCGGCTATATCTCCCACGTGTCGAAGCACGGCTTAGAGGCATAACTGCATTGAAAGCAATGTCGCAAGTGAGGTAATCTTCACACAACCCATGTAATACATAAGGGAAAGAGATACATAGTTGGCTTACAATCGCCACTTCACACATTTACATGAATAAAGCATTACATCAACCAGGTACAATCAAGGTCCGACTACGGAACCAAAATAAAAGAAGACTACCCCAAATTCTACACAGATCCCCGATTGACCCCAACTGGGCTCCACTACTGATCAACTGAAAACGGAACAACACAAAGGACAAGATCTTCATCAAGCTCCTCCTTGAGCTCGGTTGCGTCACCGGCACGGTTTCATCGGCACCTGAAAACTGGTTTTGGAAGTAATCTGTGAGTCACGGGGACTCAGCAATCTCACACCCTCGTGATCAAGACTATTTAAGCTTATAGGAAGGGTAAAATGTATGATGTGTAGCTGCAGCAAGCGACTAGCATATATGGTGGCTAACATATTCGCAAAAGAGAGCGAGAAGAGAAGGCAAAGGCACGGTCGAACAACTATGATCAAGAAGTGATCCTAGAACAACCTACGTCAAACATAACTCCAACACCGTGTTCACTTCCCGGACTCCGATGAGAAGAGACCATCATGGTTACACACGCGGTTGGTGCATTTTAATTAAGATCAACTTCAGGTTTTCTACAACCGTACATTAATAAATTCCCATCTGCCCATAACCGCGGGCACGGCTTTCGAAAGTTCAAATCCCTGCAGGGGTGTCCCAACTTAGCCCATCACAAACTCTCACGGTCAACGAAGGATATTCCTTCTAGCAGGAAGACCCGATCAGACTCGGAATCCCGGTTACAAGACATTTCGACAAAGGTAAAACAAGACCAGCAACACCGCCCGAATGTGCCGACAAATCCCGATAGGAGCTGCACATATCTCGTTCTCAGGGCACACTCAGATGAGCTCTCCATACAACTAAAACTAAACCTCGAGTTTCCTTGAGGGGGCGCTGCACAGGGCTCTAGTTTGGACCAACACTCAGAGGAGCACTAGCCCGGGGGGGTAAAATAATGATGACCCTCAAGAGCGCGACTCCCAAGGGAAAATAAAAAGTCTAGGTGGCGAATGGTAAAACCAATGTTGGGCATTGCTGGAGGAGTTTTATTCAAGGCGAACTGTCAAGGGGTTCCCATTATAACCCAACCGCGTAAGAAACGCAAAATCCGGGAACATAACACCGATATGATGGAAACTAGGGCGACAAGAGTGGAACAACACCAGGCATAAGGCCGAGCCTTCCACCCTTTACCAAGTATATAGACGCATTAATTAAATAAGAGATATTGTGATATCCCAAAAAGTAAACATGTTCCAACAAGGAACAACATCTCCATGTTCCAACAAGGAACAAACTTCAATCTTCACCTGCAACTAACAACGCTATAAGAGGGGCTGAGCAAAGCGGTAACATAGCCAAACAACGGTTTACTAGGACAAGGTGGGTTAGAGGCTTGGCTTAACAATATGGGGGCATGATAAGCAAGTGGTAGGTATCGCAACATAGGCATAGCAAAAGAGCGAGCAACTAGCAAGCAAAGATAGAAGTGATTTCGAGGGTATGGTCACCTTGCCTGAAATCCCGCAAGGAAGAAGAACGAGTCCATGAAGAAGACAAACGGACGTAGACGAACGGGTCCTCACGAACGCGACGTTAACGGAACCAACCCGAAGGAGCAACACCGGAAAGAAGCACACAACATAGTAAACAACCAACACATGAACATGGTATGATATGAGGGATGTGGTATGCGGTGCATATGCATGATTTGACAAGGAATGATTGAACCTGGCCTGAACATGGGAATCCAAGAGTGCCACTGGAAAGGTGAGGTGATTTCGGTTGAAATCGATATAAAGATCACCGGAATCGGATGCACGGTTTGGAAATGGCAAGCAAAACAAATATGGCACCGGTCTGCGATAATCAGCAAGTGACCAACTAAATGCAACAAGATAAATATGCTACAGCACTCAAACATGGCAACAAAATACATGGTAGGGATCCACTTAAGATGCTTGACAAAAGATGAACACTGAGCTACGGCTAAATCATCCATTAACAGGTTCAAGCAAGCATGGCAAAAGTACAAATGATAACAGGTTTCAGACTTAGTGAAATAACATGTCAGGAATTTATCATCAGGAAGCATATTTTAGAGCATGAAAACTACATGCTACACGAACATAACATGGCAAAGCAAGGCATGGCATGAAGCTACTCAAAGCACTTAACAAAAGTCCCTTAGTGACGTTGAGCCAAAAGGGATCAAAAAATACAATTGCAAGCATGTGAACATGGCAAAAACATAAACAGATTCAGACTTGGTGAAAAACTGGAGTATAGCAAAACAGTTAACGAGTAGGCATGTTTACGAGCTCGATGCACTCAGTACAAAGTATGGCATGAAAATCTAAGCATACACCCATCAAGAAGACATGTCATAGAAGCTAGACATGGTAAGAACAACATCATAGCATGGACGGATCAAAAGTAACAACCTCGGCAAAATCGCTAAACATGTCAACGATCTGCCAAGAACATTTTATAGCAAAAGTAGAGCTCGATTGACTCAAGCTAGGTTGCTCCATAATTGCAAAAAAGGCATGGATGGATAGAGCACCACAATGTTAACAAAACATCCTTACTAATCATCCTCAAAAGAGGCACGAATCACCAGGAAACAACATGAACATATGGCATAACAACAAAATCAGGACAAGGACTTGGTAAAATTCTAAGTCCCTGAAATCAGCATTACCGATTACGCTACTTTGCAAGCTTGTGCTAGTCACCACAAATATCACAAAAATACATGGCAAACACCTATACAAATATGGCATGGCATATAACAAAACACATGTAGAGCTCAGGATCATATCATGCACACATTAATTATGGCAAAAATGACAAAAAGCTATTTGATGAAACAGATCTGACAAATTACTCACATAGCCCTCTTCTAACAGCATTTCGGGCATCAAGATGAGCTCAAATGAAAATGATGCAATGAAATGAAATGATGTACTCGTCGAGACGAACATTTTCATATGCTACCCGCACAAATCGAAGTTACGGATGCGGAGTTATGACATGTCAAAAATTGCATAAAATTACTGGAAACTGAGACTTAGTAAAAAAACGACATCTGGGAAAAGTCAACGGACGGGGATGGGCCGAATCGGCGATGAGGCAGGCCGGCGCTGGAGGGGTTTTGGGCCTCGGCGGAGAAGGGCCGCAGGGAAGCCCACGGAGGCGCGTGCGTAGTCAGCGCGGCTGCATCGTTGTCCTCCTCGATCCCTCCTAGATCGAGGGAGCCAGGGACGGTGGCGCCCGGCGAGTGGAGGTGACCGGCGGGGCGGGGACCGGCCGGATCCCGACGGCTCAGGGGCTGCCGGATCCGTCCCAGGTGACAGCAGGCTCGGGCGATGCCGGACACTCCGGGCGGCGGCGGGCGCTGGAAGTGGCGCGGGCGCCATGGCGTCGGGAGGTGAGCAAGTCGCGCGCGGCGCGGCTTCCGGTGGCGACGCAGGGAAGCGCCGGGCGGCGGCGGTCGCCGGCGGGAGGCGCACGGCGGAGGGCGCTCCGGCACGGAGGCGGCGCCTCGGGCATGGCGGCGGGGAGGAACAGGCACGGGGCGGCGGCGGTTAGGGCCGGGCGGGCCCATGATGGGCTCCGCCGGGCCACGCGCTGGGAGGACGCCGGAGGGACAGGTGGTGCGGTCCGGTTGGGCGAGGGCGGCGGCCGGCTGACGTGGCGGCCCGCCATTGGCCGGGGTGAGGTGGCTGGTGGAAGCGTCTGGCGCGGACGGACATGTCCGGTGGCGCGGAAGGAAGTGAGATCTAGGGTTTCGTCCGCGAATTTGGAAGGGTTGCACATATATATATAGGTAGAGGGAGCTAGGAGAGTCCAAATGAGGTGCGGTTTGCGGCCACACGATCGTGATCGAACGACCGAGATGATGGAGAGGTCTTAGGTGGGTTTTGGGACACTTTGGAAGGGTGTTGGGCTGCAACATACACGAGGCCTTTTCGGTCCCTCGGTTAACCGTTGGAGTATCAAACGAAGTCCAAATGGCACGAAATTTGACAGGCGGTCTACCGGTAGTAAACCAAGGCCGCATGACAAGTCTCGGTCCAATCCGAAAACGTTTAACACCCGCACACGAAAAGATGTAGAAAGGGACACCGGGTGACATAGGAGCGCCGGATTGCAAAACGGACAACGGGGAAAATGCTCGGATGCATGAGACGAACATGTATGCAAATGAAATGCACATGATGACATGATATGCAATGCATGACACGCAAGCAATGACAAGGCAACAACAGCGAATAACTGAAGGACACCTGGCACATCGGTCTCGGGGCGCTACACACGCGCAGACTTGAGAAGGTCACCCAACATCGAAGGACAGCTTGTCGCCAAGACAGCACCAAGAACACTAGGCTGGTTCAGGTGTTGCCACTTCGCCTCCAACACAGAAAGCCCCTCACGTTGTAACTAAGACAATGAGATGGTACTTAGTTTCCTCACGCTGTTCTGAAAGTTGATGTGACAATGTGTTCAAAAGATACAAGGTAAAACAAACACAAGAATTGTGTGGCTGCAGGCTGCAACTGAGCAAATCATGTCTACACACTCTGAATAATCCTACCATTAACAACACTGAAATAGCATATTTTTACCAAGCTGGGCACACATATGTATCAGCCTGTGCAAATATTGACAAGCACAGAAGAAGAGAGATACTAAATTCTGGACCATTTAGCATTAAATTAGATCGAATTGGAGAGGAAATGCAAGCAATAAGTTGGTCATAACATAAGTAGATGAGCATAAGTTTTTCAATTTGAGGTGAATACAGACACAGGGTTCTTACTAGACCACACATGCATGGCAACCATAAACAGAGACTACAGGCATGATAAAATCTTGCATCATTAGCAGTATTATGGTTACCCTTCAACTCTTTCTGCCCCGCGCAGACTTAAGAAGCTCAGGCAACACCATAGGACAGCTTGCCTCTAGATGCTTATATCCATCCGTCGCCAACACAGCATGAAGAATCTCAGGAGTACTAACTATGAATTCAACGCACTTCACCTTGAGTTTGGGGCAGTTATGCTGCTCAGCTAAAGCCAGAGTTGTCGCTGCCGTGTCGATACTGATGCCATCAGAGAGCTTACCTTCACAGATCTCCTTGAGCCTGTCCAGTCCATACTTGTCAGCAGCTGCAAGTAAATGCTGAGCCAACATCGTGACCGCCTCATGCTGAACATCGAATTCCAGTACAGAGTCGGTGTAGATGAAGTAAAGTAATGGTTTGAATACCACCGCATCAATGTCCTTGATCTCGACGCACTGAGAGCTCGTCTCCTTCATGTGGCCAAAGAACTCGGCCATCAGTACAGGGGACCTTGCAGCCAGGATGACCTTGTGTGCAGCGAAGGACTTGCCGGACACGAGAAATGTGACATCTGCTTCCAACCCAGTGTGCAGGAGCTCAGCAAGGTGCTTCTGCAGACTAGGTGATGATCCAGGCACTTCTTTACCTGGCACTGTTGTTGCTCGTGCTGGCAAATCCTCCTTCAGCACGGTGACGACGCATAGCACGGTAAAAGAATCATTCCTGAGATAACCGGATGATGCCAGGGTGCCCGTCGACATGAGACGAACTGGAAGCGAACAATCTTCACCGACGAAAGGCAAGAACATCTGCAGACAACGTGATACCCATGAACGGTTGAATATACATGACACACTCTTTTCTTCAGACGGTCGAAGCACGCTTCTCGGATCAACCAGACGACAGCTCAGGTTCGCCCTCACGATGGACGGGCAGGTCTCGCTGAGGAACACGAGCTTCACCGCCACCCACGGGGTGCCGTCGCGTGCGCGCGGCATCATGGCGGGGTAGATGCAGATCTCCCACTCATACCCACCAATGATGTAGGTGGACTTGATGCAGTCCTCGTTGCCCATGGTCTTGGTGGTACAGTAGCCGTCCACCTTGAGCAGCTTCATGGAGGGCACGACATTGGTGACGCTTTTGCTGGCGGTTTCCATTGTGAAGACTGGATAGGGAACACAGGGGAATGTTTCGGTTCAGATAAAAGGTTTGTGCGTGGGAACAGTTGTGGATTAGTGCAGGTGAGACAGGCAGGGTTACAAGATTCAGAGCGCGGCTGAGAGCGAGCACGAGGCATAGTGGGGCTGACCGTGCTGCCGGAGATGAAGGGCCCGCTCGGGACCTGCTTTCTGGGCGCGGCCTTGCTTGCGAGTACCTGGCGCCGGCCGGCGGAGGAGGCGGCGAGGGCAACCGCTAGCCTCCCAGCATCCGGCAAGCGGATCCGGACAGATCGGTGCTGCGGCAGCAGGATTCGGGTGCCAACGATCCTGGCCAGCCGTGTCTAGCGGAGAGCGGTGGCGATAGAGGGGGCAGAGGATGACGGCGCCGCCGCAAGGATAGGGGGCGCGGGGTGGTTTCGGTGGGGGAGGTGCGGAGGCCAGCGCGGTGGGAGAAGTGTGCTCACCCGCCGTCCGGCAAGATGAACACTTGGCTGCGGCGGCGACCGGCGTTGACGGCAGGAGACTCGAGCGGAAACATGAGCATCTACAGACGGGCGCCTCTCAATACCCATTCCAAATATGAGACTGATAAAAAGCATAGCGCGTCATTCATCAAATTTGAGATCTGTTTTATTTTTGTTTTGAAAGGGAAAAAAAATTTAAGATACAAATTTAATTTTTTAAATACATACTCTCCCTCTGTCCCATAATATAAGAACGTTTTTAACACTACACTAGTGTCAAAAACGTTCTTATATTATGGGACAGAGGGAGTAGTAAATATTTTTTTACACATATTTATCATTTTAAATACTTGTTTAATATATTTTAAATACAGGATTAACATTTTTTGAATACATGGACAATATTTTTCCTGTACACGCTTGAAACTTTTTCAAATGCTTGATTAACATTTTTCTTATACATGGTCAACATTATTTTCTATGCAAATTTAATATTCTTTAAATGCTTTATCAACATTTTTTGAATGCAAGATTAACATTATTTTGAATGCATGGTCATTATGTTTTCTATACACATTTAATAGTTTCCAAATGCTTGATCAATATTTTTAAATACTTGTTCAACATTTTTTCAAATGCTTGATTAAGATTTTTATATACAATGATAAAAAATAATTATTTTTAATGCATGGCCAACATTTTTTCTATACACATTTAACATTTTTCAAATGTTTGGTTACTTTTTTTTCCAATGCTTGGTTATCCTTTTGTATATATTTCTTAAACATTTCTCCAGTTTTTTGATTTCATCATTTTTAAAATATGTGATCAACATTTTTTTCTATACACATTTAACATTTTTAAATTCATGATTAATATGTTCTAAAACATTATGTAAAGTATATTTTGTGATAATATATGTTTTGAATATTTGAAAGTGCGAACAAAAGTAAAACATGGAATAAAAAAACCAAATAAAAACGTGAAAAAAAACAAAAACAAAACAAGGCAGTGTCCTCCCGCACACTGGGCTGGCCCATATGCTCGCGCTTCAGCGAGTTGGAAGCTCAACTCGCTGAACGTGAGACATAGGCGCGCCCCTCACCACCACCTAGCAGTCCCAATTTCGTGCTCGACCAGCAACACCTTGGCGCGGATGAGAGGGCATGCCATCGGAGCCGGCTACCCATGCCAAAACGCCGGCGCCACAGCCACCGAGGGGGCAGTCCGCCATGTGCAAGGGCCAAGGCTACCACATTTCGATGTAGCAATGTTACATTAATTATATACTCTATGTTTTAAGTTTTGTTGGAAAGAGTAAATTGTTTAAATTTCTGAAGAAACAAATTCCAAATGTTGAAATTCTGATTTGGAGAGTTAAATTTGGTAAAAAAAGAACAAGGAACTAAAATGTTTAACTCCTTCAAAAAAATTGAAACAAACTCCTTCAATTTGAGACGTTGAAAATTTGAGAAGTTGAATTTTTTTTTGTTATAAAAACACTCCTTTTCCTAGCCCAGAAAGGGGTACACACCCACCACCACCAGGGACACCACCCAGCCACACCAAGTGAAAGGAGAGGCATTTTCCCTAGGGATTGCAATGAGTGGGGTATGGACGGATACAACCTCCTTCTGCCCAAACCCACACCCACAGGAATTTTC
This sequence comes from Triticum dicoccoides, assembly GCF_002162155.2. Lineage (NCBI taxonomy): Eukaryota > Viridiplantae > Streptophyta > Magnoliopsida > Poales > Poaceae > Triticum > Triticum dicoccoides. The sequence goes on from NC_041392.1 coordinate 676,734,555, forward strand.
TATACCCACCCACTTCATTAACCATGGGGTATCCTGTACCGAATGGGTATCCAGTGGGTACTGAAGGAAATATGCCCTAGAGGGAATAATAAAGTTATTATTTATTTCCTTATTTCATGATAAATGTTTATTATTCATGCTAGAATTGTATTAACCAGAAACATAATACATGTGTAAATACATAGACAAACATAGTGTCACTGGTATGCCTCTACTTGACTAGCTCATTGATCAAAGATGGTTAAGTTTCCTAACCATAGACATGAGTTATCATTTGATCAATGGGATCACATCATTAGGAGAATGATGTGATTGACTTGACCCATTCCGTTAGCTTAGCACTTGATCATTTTTGTTTACTGCTATTGCTTTCTTCATGACTTATACATGTTCTTATGACTATGAGATTATGCAACTCCCGAATACCGGAGGAACACTTTGTGTGCTACCAAACATCACAACGTAACTGGGTGATTATAAAGGTGCTCTATAGGTGTCTCCGATGGTACATGTTGAGTTGGCATAGATCAAGATTAGGATTTGTCACTCCGATTGTCGGAGAGGTATCTCTGGGCCCTTGATAACCCACAAGTATAGGGGATCGCAACAGTTTTCGATAAGTAAGAGTGTCGAACCCAACGAGGAGCTAAAGGCAGAACAAATATTCCCTCAAGTTCTATCGACCACCGATACAACTCTATGAACGCTTGATGTTCGCTTTACCTAGAACAAGTATGAAACTAGAAGTACTTTGTAGGTGTTGTTGGATAGGTTTGCAAGATAATAAAGATTACGTAAATAAAAAGTAGGGGTTGTTGTAAGTAAAGAAGCAATAAAGTAAATATAGAGAGTGTGGAAAAGTGGTGGTAGGAGTTGCGAAATTGCCCCTAAGCAATTGACTACTTTACTAGACCAATAGCAAGTATTATGTGGGAGAGGCGACTGCTAGCATGTCATCCCTGACTTGGAATTCTATGCACTTATGATTGGAACTATTAGCAAGCATCCGCAACTACTAATGTTCATTAAGGTAAAACTCAACCATAGCATTAAGATATATTGGTCCCCCTTCAATCCTGTATGCACCAATTTCTATGCTAGGTTGAAGCTTCTATCACTCTTGCCCTCCAATACATTGTCCTATCAACATACAACTAACCCTATGGTGTGATCCACGTGCGCGCTCATATGTAACCCTCCAATACATAGTCCTATCAGCAAATTAAATCAATCATAGCAATTCATCAACCACCGATAGGACAACGAAAATCTACTCAGACATCATAGGATGGCAACACATCATTGGATAATAATATGAAGCATAAAGCACCATGTTCAAGTAGAGGGTACATCGGGTTGCGGGAGAGTGGACCGCTGTAGATAGAGGGGGAAGGTGATGGAGATGTTGGTGAAGATCGCGGTGATGATGATGATGGCCACGGCAGCGTTCCGGCGTCACCGGAAGAGAAGGGGAGAGGGGGCCCCTTCGTCTTCTTCTTCCTTGGCCTCCTCCCTAGATGGGATAAGGGTTTCCCCTCTGGTCCATGGCCTCCATGGCATGGGAGGGGTGAGAGCCCCTCCGAGATTGGATCTGTCTCTCTGTCTCTCTCTGTTTCTGTGTTCCGTTCTGCTGCCCTTTCACCGTTTCTTTTATATCCGGAGATCCGTAACTCTGATTGGGTTGAAACCTTCACCCAGATCTTTTTCCAAAAAATAGCTTTCTTGCGGCCAAAGTAGAGCATCAACCGCCTTACGAGGAGCCCACGAGGGTGGGGGCGCGCCTGCCTGTAGTGGTCGTGGGCCCCACCCTCGTGGCCACCTCAGGCACCGTCTCGTGTTGATTTTCCTCCAAAAAATCACAAATATTCAAAAATAATTCTCTGTCCGTTTTTATCCTGTTTGGATTCCGTTTGATATGGATATTATGCGAAACCAAAAACATGCAACAGACAAGAACTGTCACTGGGCACTGGATCAATATGTTAGTCCCAAAAATATTATAAAAAGTTGCCAAAAAGTATATGGAAATTGTAGAATATTGGCATGGAACAATCAAAAATTATAGATACGATAGAGACATATCAGCATCCCCAAGTTTAATTCCTACTCGTCCTCAAGTAGGTAAATGATAAAAAAGATAATTTTTGATGTGAAATGCTACCTAGCATAATCTTGATCATATGTCTAATCATGGCATGAATATTAAGATACGAGTGATTCAAAGCAATAGTCTATCATTTGGCATAAAAACAATAATACTTCAAGCCTACTAATAAAGCAATCATTTCTTTTCAAAATAACATGGCCAAAGAAAGCTATCCCTACAAAATCATATAGTCTGGCTATGCTCCATCTTCACCACACAAAATATTCACATCATGCACAACCCCGATGACAAGCCAAGCAATTGTTTCATACTTTTACGTTCTCAAACCTTTTCAACTTTCACGCAATACATGAGCGTGAGCCATGGACATAGCACTATAGGTGGAATAGAATGGTGGTTGTGGAGAAGACAATAAGGAGAAGATAGTCTCACATCAACTAGGCGTATCAACGGGCTATGGAGATGCCCATCAATAGATATCAACGTGAGTGAGTATGGATTGCCATGCAACGGATGCACTAAGAGCTATAAGTGTATGAAAGCTCAAACTGAAACTAAGTGGGTGTGCATCCAACTTGCTTGCTCATGAAGACCTCGGGCGTTTGAGGAAGCCCATCATTGGAATATACAAGCCAAGTTCTATAATGAAAATTTCCACTAGTATATGAAAATGATAACTCAAGAGACTCTCTATATGAAGAACATGGTGCTATTTTGAAGCACAAGTGTGGTAAAAGGATAGTAACAATGCCCCTTCTCTTTTTTTTAATATTTTTTTGGGCCTTCTCTTTTTTTATTCGTCCGGAGTCTCATCCCGACTTGTGGGGGAATCATAGTCTCCATCATCCTTTCCTCACTGGGGCAATGCTCTAATAATGATGATCATCACACTTTTATTTACTTACAACTCAATATTACAACTCGATACTAGGACAAAGATATGACTCTATAATGGATGCCTCCGGCGGTGTACCGGGATGTGCAATGATTCAGCGTAGCAATGACATCAAAAAACGGACAAGCCATGAAAACATCATGCTAGCTATCTTATGATCATGCAAAGCAATATGACAATGATGCTCAAGGCATGTATATGATGATGGAAGTTGCATGGCAATATATCTCGGAATGGCTATGGAAATACCATGATAGCTGGGTATAGTGGCTGTTTTGAGGGAGGTATATGGTGGGTTTATGGTACCGGCGAAAGTTGCGCGGTACTAGAGAGGCTAGCAATGGTGGAAGGGTGAGAGTGCGTATAATCCATGGACTCAACATTAGTCATAAAGAACTCACATACTTATTTCAAAAGTCTATTAGTCATCGAAACAAAGTACTACGCGCATGCTCCTAGGGGGACAGATTGGTAGGAAAAGACCATCGCTCATCCCCGACCGCCACTCATAAGGAAGACAATCAATAAATAAATCATGCTCCAACTTCATCACATAACGGTTCACCATACGTGCATGCTACGGGAATCACAAACCTCAGCACAAGTATTTCTACTATCCACAACTACCCACTAGCATGACTCTAATATCACCATCTTTATCTCGCAAAACTATTGCAAGGAATCAAACATATCATATTCAGTGATCTACAAGTTTTATGTAGGATTTTATGACTAACCATGTGAATGACCAATTCCTGTCATCTCTCTAAATAGATATAAGTGAAGCAAGAGAGTTTAATTCTTTCTAAAAAAAAGATATGCCCGTGCTCTAACAAATATAAGTGAAGCAAAAGAGCATTCTACAAATGGCAGTTGTCTATGTAAAGAGAAACAGGCAATCCAAACTTCAAATGATATAAGTGAATCACATGAAGCATTCTATAAAGCCATACTCAAAGGATATAAGTGAAGTGCAAAGAGCATTCTATAAATCAAACAAGGACTATCTCATACCAGCATGGTGCATAAAATAAAAATGAAAACTAAATGCAAAAGATGCTCCAAGATTTGCACATATCGCATGAACGAAACGAATCCGAAAACATACCGATATTTGTTGAAGAAAGAGGGGATGCCTTCCGGGGCATCCCCAAGCTTAGACGCTTGAGTCTCCTTGAATATTTACTTGGGGTGCCTCGGGCATACCCAAGCTTGAGCTCTTGCCTCTCTTCCTTCTTCTCACATCGAAACCTTCTCGATCATCGAACACTTCATCCACACAAAACTTCAACAGAAAACTCAGTAAGATCCGTTAGTATAATAAAGTAAATCACTACTCTAAGTACTGTTGCAAACCAATTCATATTTTGTTTTTGCATTTTGCCTACTGTAACATAACTTTTTTCATGGATTAATCCATTAATATTAATTGATAGTTTCATCAAAACAAGCAAACTATGCATCAAAAACAGAATCTGTCTAAAACAGAACAGTCTGTAACAATCTGAACATTCACCATACTTCTGATACTGGAAAAATTCTACCAAAATTAGGAAAAATAAACAATTTGTATAGGAAGACAGTGAAATAAGAATCAGAACCATTTGACGTTCCAACTAAGAATGTAAAATCTTGCACTACAGCCATAGTTTCTGTCCTCCACCGTACAAACCATCAAGCAAATGTAAACATCCTAAAGGCAAACCTTGGCACACTATTTTTATAATACAATGGAATTGTACAAGGGGATAATTATTTTTGTTGAAAATTTTTTGTAATCAAGATTCACAGAGTTTCAGTGAGCATGAACAAAGTTCTAGGAGCTCTCCCACTTCAACAATCACTACTAGGGAAAACCTTATACACAGAATCTTAGCAGCAGCGTGGCATAAAAAGAGGCGATGCTGCTAATTAGTAGCAGCGCGGTTACGGAAAGCGCGCTACTGGTGCAAATTTAGCAGTAGCGCGTGATGTTTAAACCGCGCTGCTACAAAAATCCACCGACAGTACACAACGACCTAAGTTTACCAGTAGCGCGGCATCAGGAAGCGCGCTGCTGCTAATGCCATAGTAGTAGCGCTCTTTTTAGTCACGTTGCTGCTGCTAATTTTGAAATTGTCCACACGGTTGGCCCGTTTAGCAGTAGCGCGTGATAGGAAAGCGCGCTGCTGCTACGCTCTTAGCAGCAGCGCACTTTTGCTCCCGCGCTACTGCTAAGACGCAGCACCCACCACCTTTTTCCACCTCCCCCTCCCCATCTCCTGTCCTCCCTTTCCCCTACCTCCCACATCCTACCTCTCTCACTCTTCTTCTTCCTCAATACTTATCCCCCCATTACTCTCCCTCTTCTACCTACCTTCCTCTCTCTTCATTACTTCTAGCTATAACTACACCACCTCCATTAATGCATCTCCTTTCTCTTTTTCCTTCCCCCTCCCCTAGTTGAAGTTGTCTCCTCCCAAATTAGGTAGCTAGGTATATGTAGCATTTAGTTAAGTGACCTATTTGCCCCTAGCTAGATCTATCTTTGTCAAGAAGAGCTTCGTGCACTTTTGATCTCCCTACAACATCATCTCCACTGTGTGCTCGATCTCGAGATAGAGGTGATTAAAATTTCATGCTTTTGCAAAATGGAAATATGTTTATGTGTGTGTGATATGTTTATGGAAATTTTGTGTGTGGCATGAGTTGACGCCAAATTGTGCTTTTGAGTTGCCTATGTTTTGCCGAAATGTCGATTTATTTCCGTTTCGGCTAATTTCGGGCAAACTCTAGATCTATATATGTCCTATTTTTAAGAAAGGTCATGCCGAATTTTTGTATGACATTGATGAATGCACGCATTTTTATAATCAATTTGTTTATTATTACCGTGCAGAGTTGACGATGGTCAGTGGAACAATGGTGGACAGGTGGTTGCGGTCGGCGGTGCAGGACATGAAGGAAAATAACCTGACAGAGGTTTTATGTCCGTGTCGAAAACGCAAAGGAATAGTTTGGCTCGACCCCCATGATGATGGTCGTGTCGAAGCGCACCTGCTCATGACTGGTGTCATGGATGGCTATACTCGGTGGATAATTGAAGATGAGGATGACGATGTTGAGGATGCCGATGGGGCAGGCAATGATGACACGGGGCAAGATGAAGAGATGATCGATAATGGCGGCGGGGAAGAGGCCGGACATGGCGGCGGAGAAGGGGCCAGACATGGCGGCAGAGAGAACGACATGGACTCCACGCAGCAGAGTTCGTCGGTACTAAGTTCCGTCGTGCGGGACCCTCATGTTCAAGCATTGCTTCGCAAGGAGACGAGTACTGAGAGAGCTGCTTCTAGAGAGGAGGCTAAGCTGGAGCAACTGGTGGTAGACTCGAACACTCCATTGTATGATGGTTGCAATCCTGAGGTGACCCACTTGAGTTTCGCGCTCCAACTCCTGAAGACGAAGGCTAAAAACAAATGGACCGACACTAGCCTCGATGAGCATCTCAAGTACCTAAAGGATGTTCTTCCCGCGGGTAATCTATGTCCTAGTAGTGTTGATGAGGCCAAGAAGATCGTGTGCCCTCTTGATCTGGCACACGTTAGATACCATGGATGCATCAACGATTGCATAATTTGTTGGAAGGAGCACGCGGAAAAAACAAACTGTCCGGTGTGCAATGCTTCTCGATACAAGAAGGCTGGGAAGAAATGTCCCCAGAAAGTGGTATGGTTCTTACCAATCACTCCCCGTCTCCAGACGTATTTTGTAGATCCCAAGGAAGCAAAGCTAATGCGCTGGCACGCGGAGAGGAAGAAGCCCGACGATGGAGATGATCCGAAGCTGAGACACGTCAAGGATGGAAGCCAGTGGACAGCGTTGAACAGCTTCTATCGGTATTTTGGATGTGATGCAAGGAACATCATGCTCGGCGCGTGTACCGATGGCATGAATCCATTTGGCAATCAGAACACCAACCATAGCACATGGCCCGTGTTTGTATGGATGTACAACCTCCCCCCTGGTTGTGCATGAAATCGAAGTACATTCACATGAGCATGCTTATTCAAGGGACGAAACAACCAGGAAATAATATTAATTTGTATCTGGGGCTACTTCAAGAGGAGTTAGACACATTATGGAAAACACCAGCCAAGACATGGGACGCCATCAAAGGCGAGTATTTCAACATGAGAGCCGCGCTGATCATGACAGTGCAGGACTATCTCAGTTACGGATATGTGGCAGGCCACGTGTGCCATGGATATTGCGGATGCACGCGGTGCATGGATGATACGACGTCTCAACAGCTAACGTCAAGGAAAGATGGCAGGTCTGGGAAAATCGTGTACATGGGGCACCGAAGATGGCTCGAACAGGACGAACCGTGGAGATCTATTCAATGGTCATGCTGAGCATCGAGGACCTCCACGTAAGCAGAGTGGTGCCGAAATCGATGAGCTGTTGAAAAACTGGAAGGAGTGCCCCGCGTCGGGAAAGACGATGAGAAAGGCGCCGGAGCCGCTGCTGAAGGTATGGAAGACGAGGTCTGTGTTCTGGGACTTGGAGTACTGGCACAAACTCGATACAGCTCATTGCCTTGATCAAATGCATATCTGTAAGAATGTCCTTGAGAGCTTGCTCGCAACACTGATGAACATGCCGAATAAGACCAAGGATGGGCCGAAGGCAAGAAAAGACTTGCAAGATTCGAAAATCAGGGAAGATCTGCACATGCCGCCCCGTAAAATGTCAGACAAGACAGAGACAGAGACAGAGGCACGGGAGAAGAAGGGCAAGAAAATAAAGAAAGAGGATTATTGCCCCCCTTCTTGCTTCACCTTAAGTCAGGCTGAGATCCATCAATTCTTTAAGTGCCTTACCGGAGTCAAAGTTAGTTCCGGTTACTGTGCCAAGATAAGCAGATATCCAGACACGGACAAGAAAAGGTTCAGCGGGATGAAGTCCCATGACTGTCATGTGATGATGACGGAGATACTACCTGTTGCCCTTAGAGGGATAATGGACAAGCACGTCCATGACACGCTTATTGGTCTCTGCAACTGTTTCGACGTCATCTCTCGAAAGTCGATCTGTGTGAAGCAGCTTCGAAGGCTACATGAAGAGACCGTTGTGATACTGAATGAGCTTGAGATGTACTTCCCGCCCGCGTTCTTTGACATCATGGTGCATCTGTGTGTCCATATTGTGGATGACATAATAGATCTGGGGCCGTCATTCCTGCATAACACGATGCCATTTGAGAGGATGAATGGGATCATCAAAGGATTCATTCGTAACATGTCTCGTCCGGATGGAAGCATCGTTCAGGGCTATTTGACACAAGAGTGCATCTCTTTCTGTGAGAATTTTCTATATGGCGCAGACCAGCCGCCTGGTGTTAGTATTGGTTTGCCCGTTAACAAGCACGATGGGAGGCTCGAAGGAGAAGGTCACTGCAACGATCGCAGGGAATTGCACGTAGCATACTCAGATCGACGCAACGACTTTGACAGAGCAAACTTGGTAGTGCTACAACATCTAGACGAGGTAGATCCTTTCGTGGCACTGCATAAAGAAATTATCGCAAAGAAGTATCATGACCGGGGGGTATGCAAGACAGACGCGGAAGTTACTAGAGAGCACAACTCCACTTTCCTGCATTGGTTCAAAGAGCATATTATTGCTAATCCCCCGGAGGAGGGCTCTAAGGATGGATTGCTCATATACGCCTTAGCACATGGCCCCTTGCCCAACCTCGTAACCTATCAAGCATATGATATCAACGGATACACGTTCTACACGGAGGTCAAAGATATGGAGAGTGATGATCAGAACTCAGGGGTGACGATGGAATGCATGACCGGCAGCGACAACGGCGCAACTGAACGATTTTATGGAAGGGTCAAGGAGATCTGGGAGCTTGACTACTCTGGACTGCACAACACGACGATGTTTCATGTCAGATGGGCTAAGAATGTCGAAAGAGAAAACAAGATTTTCACTACCATGACTATACCCGACGCCAAGAGCGCTACCGTGAACGCTATCACAAAAAACGAGCCATGGGTACACGCTAAGCACGTGACACAATGCTTCTTCATAACCGACCCATGCAATCCCAGTCGTGTTATCATGAGGAGAGGCAAAAGGAACATCATTGGAATGGATGGAGTCGCCAACGAGGAAGACTATGATCAGTACGGCAACCCAATGAGGGAAGATGACGATGATGATGAAGTATACGTCAAAAGAAGAATCAATACTACATTACCTAAGAAAAATCGTACTCCATGGAAAAGGCAAAGTCACAATGAGGGGCTCAATTATTCTTCGACGAACAAGAAGGGAAAGAAGCTGACTCAAAAACGAAAATGTCAGC
>NC_041392.1:676744488-676759900 GCF_002162155.2 Triticum dicoccoides
AGATGACGATGATGATGAAGTATACGTCAAAAGAAGAATCAATACTACATTACCTAAGAAAAATCGTACTCCATGGAAAAGGCAAAGTCACAATGAGGGGCTCAATTATTCTTCGACGAACAAGAAGGGAAAGAAGCTGACTCAAAAACGAAAATGTCAGTGCTGAGGAATCGGTCAAATGATGTAATATATATATATATATATATATATATATATATATATATATATATATATATATATATGTTCCTATTTTGTATACACACTTAGCCATTATTATGCATGGGTCCAATGATGTAATATATATGTTCCTATTTTGCATACATATTTAACCGTAAAATGATGCAATATATATCGCCTTCCCTTCATTCACTGCTCTCGGAAAAAAAGAAAAGTGAGAAAAATAAAGGAAAAGAAAAAGGGAAACTGGTTATAGCAGTAGCGCTTTACTGAAAAAGAGCTACAGCTAGTCAAGGTAGCAGTAGCGGTTTCTGTATAAAACCGCTATAGCTGCCTTTAATAGTAGTAGCGCGTTTTGTCTAAACGCGCTACTGCTATGTCCACTTAACCCAAAATTCTCACTCTTCCTGCTTCATCCCGCCTCTTTTCCCCCAAATCCCCACTCTCTTCTCCCTGTCGCACCGCCGCGCCCGACCCGGCCCCGGCGCTTGCCCCCGGCGCCGGCACTCGCCCCCGACCCAGGCGCTCGCCCCTGACCTGTCGGCCCTCACCTCCCTCCTCTGCTTCCTCCCCTCCCAACCTCGGCCGTCGTCGGGCCTGCCTCCTTGCCCCTGCACCCTCTGTAAACCACCCCCCCTCTCTCTCTGCTAGCTAGGGTTCTTCGGTTAATTTACTTAGGTTTTAGTTATGTTAATTAGGTTATCTATTTAGTTATGAATTTAGATAGGTTTCAAAATTAGCTGAATTTATATGCAAATTTGAACTGGACATGTGATATGTGGATATGTCATGTTTTGGACATGTCATGTTTTGGTAAATGATCCGAGTGGCCTATGTTACGCCGCAATGTTGATTCATTTCCATTCCGGTGAATTTCAGGCGCTCGATATGTCCATTTTTTAGCAAAGGTCATGCCGAAATTTCCCGTGAATAAAGGCATGATTTGTGCTACATAGTTGGCATATCGAGTGCTGGCACATAGATTTCTTTTTTATGTCATTTCTCATTTATTCATACTTTTAGAAATAAATGAGGACACTTAATCATAGGAAACATGTCGAACAACGAAGAAACTGGGCCTTCTGACCAAGATGCATACAAGATGGATTATCAGGGTGAACAAGACTACCTCGACTATTTGACTGCTAAGCAAGGTTTGCAGGTCCGCCTCGATGATGGTACTAACGCCGACATCGACACCGACGGCGCCGGCACCGATGGCGGCGCCGAGACCAGTGGGGAAGGTACCGACGGGGAAGATACCGGCGGGGAAGGTACCGGCGCCGATGCCGGTACCAAAAAGAGGAAGCATAAGAAGCAGATGATACGAAAACCTAACAAACTAGGGATTGGATGACTTGTGATCACAAAGATGGCACCTGGCAAGTTTGAGCCGTTAGAGCTGGAAGAACCTCGCAAGTGCTATGGGAACCAAGTAGAATGCATCCTACGGGAATGCGCGAGCATCAACAACGATGACTTACGGAGTAAAGAACATTTGACGCAGTTGCTCCTAACGAAGTTGCACAAGAGATTCAAGTTCCCCGACCGGGATGATAACATAGAACAACCGTGGGATGATCCGAAGATGAAAAAGATTAACAATCACACCATGGGCATGTTCAACAATGATTTGGCCTCCTGGAAAGGGAGGGTGAAACGAGCTATTGAGGCTGAGGAACCCGTGTCCAAGATTCTGGAGGAAAATCCGACACTTACGGAAGAGGAGTTCGAAAAGTTCAAGGACACTTGGGCTACCGAGGACGCCAAGGCTAAGGCTGCGAAATTCAAGAGCCTTCAGCAAAGGAACACGGGGAAGCATCGCCTCGGAAGCCATGGCTACCTTAGTAAAAGGCCCATATGGGATAAGGAGGACGCGGGACGTGAAGCCCCGGGTCTCCCAGACCCCTTCTCGAAGTTCACCAACCCCTTGGAGCATGACTTCATCAAGGCCCGCTACAAGTGGGACAAGGAGAAAAAGGTTTTTTACACGGACCAGATCACAAGGAAATTTATTAGACTACTGGAGAAGCAACACCAGCTTGCAGCTGAAAGCCCTACTTCTCCGATGAGGTCCAAGTGGGACACCCCTCTCAACCGGGCCTTGAACGAACTTAAGGGACTCCCTTTGGGCCAGCTGCCGCAATATGGTCGTGTGCATGGCGCTAGAGACGGCGCCACATAGAAGGTGTTTTACAACGAGGGCCCGGAGGCCAAGAAGTAGAAAAAGAAGTTTAGTCAGGCAGACATCAACGCGAAGGTGAAGCTTGCAGTCGAGAAAAAAGCAGCAAAGGACGCGAAAAAAGCAGCCGAGGACAAATATGAGTTGCTACAGCAGGCAGTCAATGCAGCTGTAACTGCCTGCAAAAATGATTTCGCTATTAACTTGGTTCCAGTTATCATCAACTGGATGAAGGAAAATCCAGACAAGATGGTACATGATTTCCCGTTGCCCAGTTTCGTCGGGAGCAACTCCATGAACAACAACACCATCGCACCATCACTTGCCCACGCAACCGAGCCTCCTCTCGCAGCCGCTCCCGCTCATAGCAGCCCGTCCTCAGTCTCTGACACGCTTGGTGGGCCTTCGTCTTTGGCTGAGCTCGACGCCATCACGGTAATTACATGTCGCACCAACATATATATATATATATATATATATATATATATATATATATATATAATATTCCATTTTTGTTGCCTTTCGGATGTTTCACGCCACAGACATATGTGTTTGCAGGCGAAAGAAACCCCGTGCACCATACTCTACTTGATCAAAGGCCAGAAGGTGGACGTGGGAAAGGGGATGATAATGGACCCCTTGCAACCCACGTTCCACAACCAGCCGATCCCCGCTGGGCACTTCAGGGTTAGTTTGTCCAGTGTGAAATCTGGGCACGAGGATTTGCCTCCTCCAGTACAGCATGTGGGAGTGGACGACGAGACCCTGCCACGGATTGGAAGCTGCAAGGGTTGGGTGCTGCTATGGCCGAAGAATCTTATTCGTCTGGAGCCGGCCGAGAGCACACCAATAACCACACATCAACAAGCATGTGCGGAGACCACCACCCCGCCTACGCAATTACCAGCTCCTATAGTGCCGGGTGAGAGCGGCGGACGACATGATGAAGGGGGTGCAATAGTACTGGCTGATGTAATTTGTCCTGTAGAACAGAGAATGGATGATGAGATGGAGGTCGACCCTGTGGATTTCCTCAATACAAACGCACATGACTGTGACATAGAATTGATGAGTCAACCATATGATGAATCGGGCTATCAGCTTGCTAATGAGGATATGGATGATATGCCCGGGCAGGAAGGTCGTAGCAGGGATTGCAAAAAGTCTCTCTTCATGAAATCCTCACAGGAAACGCCTGAAGATGCCGCCTCAACACAGGCTCAACTAGCCGGGCGCGAGGGTCGTACAGTACTTAGTCCGGGAACACTGGGGCAGGGGTTAAGGAAGGGTCTAGAAGGTGTGCCCAAGAAAAAGGAGAGAAAGAGATCGGGGAAGATAACTGCCTCCAAACAAGCCAGAGCACATAGCAGCCAGACGATGCATTCTGAAGAGCGTGTACCCATGAAAGGTGCGGCCATGTTCCATCTCACGGGCGAGCCGATGCTACCATCGAAACCGCTGGAGGCACTATCAGGGGATCTCAGGAGACTGCACGACCATGTGCTGTCGACTGAGAAAAGCCTACTAGCCTCAAAGGATCCAGGATATCCGACATACGCGGCTCGTGTGCCTAAGGGGAAGTGCTACGTCGAGACACAGCCCGCGGAGGTGTTCTTCCTGCGGTTTGACCATATCTTTGAGATGTTTCTGACAAGGCGGCTCGATTTTACAATCGTCCGCCTTTTTGCGCTACATATGAGCTTCGTCATGAAGAGTGAAGAAGTCTCGCAAATCTGTGTGGCGGATCCGTACTACATGCACGAGTCTTTCTTGAGTCTCGGCGACTTTGAGCGTGAAACTGCTAGGGAGTACCTCCAAAACTTCATGGTACAGAATAAGGACCGGGAAATTGTCCTCGTGCCTTATCGTCCAAAGTAAGTCAGTTCCGGACAACCCTTTCATACATTTCAATCATTCCTTCTCTCTCTATGGGGAATAATTTGAGGTGTCTTTTCCCCGCAGCAACGGGCGCGCCGTCCTTATCGTTCTTTACCCGCAAGTCTCCCACGCCGTGTATTTTGACCCTTCCAGGGACTACGAGAAAAAAGACTACACCCACATAATGAATATTCTAGATGATGCTCTCCAAGGCTTCAGCATTAGAGGTGGCCACATGCAGATCAGGAAACAAAGGAACAAGAAGATGGGTTTCGCGCATAAAACTAACTTCTCCTACATCCATGTCTCAAAACCAAGCAAGAAGGATGGATTCTACATCGTCCATCTCATGATTCAGTTCAACACGGATCACCAAAAGCTTCGCATGAGAAGCAGAAATGATGATCATATCCACAAGTGGCTAGAATCTTATGGAGAAGCGGATTATAAACTTAGAGATGACTTCTTTCGCATCCAAAGCGACATTGCGACGATCATCATGAAAGAAGTCGTCGATGAGAAGGGGATGTTCCACCACGGCCCTATATCGCGAGCTGATGTCCGAACTCGCATAGGCATGCAACGTCTAGACCTCACGCCGTTCAAGAAGCTAGGGTCCATCCTCGATGATATGGAAGGATGGAACTTCTAGTGATTTATGATGCCGATGATGATGATATGTGTCGGTTGAACTTGTATACTTTTTGTAGCGATGAAACTTTGTGATGTACATGGTCCCTGCCGAACTTGCGTAACGCTATTTTGTTAGTTTGCGTACGATGAACTGCGTACCTCTAGTTAATTAATTTGCGTACTATATGATGCATCTAGTTGCTAACCCTTTCTTTTTCGGTGTTGCTCTTGTATATTTTGTTGCATATATATGATTGTACATCCTCTTCATGAACATGCATCTCTAACAGGTACCTAGTTTCTTGATGGCGAGATGGAAGTGCTATGTCGTGTACAAAGGGAAGGTTCCGGGGGTGTACAACGAGTGGCATCAGTGTCAGGCGCAAGTGAATGGGTTCTCGGGCGCCAGCCATAAAGGCTGCAAAAGCATACAAGAAGGAGAAGCTAGTTCCTTGAGGTTCACGCTAGTGCGAGAGAGGACTCGTAACCGCCACCTCATGTACTGCATAGTTCCGCTCTCACTCATAGTGATAGCTCTTCTCGCGTATACCTTTGTTTAGATGGATGACGTTGTAGTTGCAAGTATTCGAGACTTGCATGTATCGCTATTTTCGAGATGATGACAAGATACCACTTTGTGTTGGATGATGATTATGATGAGACTATTTGTATGTATATGCTATGATTACATTTGTGGTCTCGCAGGCATTTGTATGTGTATCATGATGACATTTTTATGTGCTAAAGATTCTTCTATAAAGCCTGTTCAAATACAAAACAAATATGCCGATTTTTTTACTAAAATTAGCAGTAGCGAGTGGAGAAAAGTTAGCAGCAGCGCTGTAGTAGCAGTAGCGCGTACAGGAGAAGCACACTATAGCTATTAGCAGTAGTGAGCTTCCACTAGGAGCGTTGCTGCTACACTTGTGTAGCAGTAGCGCTTGTGAGCACGCGCTACTGCTACGTGTTAGCTGTAGCGCCTTATTAGTAGCGCCGGTACCCGCGCTACTAATACACCTAAAACCCGCGCTGCTGCTAGCCTTTTCCCTAGTAGTGAATGCTTGTCTTTCTCACTTTCACTTTCCTTTTTGAAAAAGTTTTGGGTTCCCCTCTTTTTTTTCTTGTTTCTAAACTATATGAAAGCACTCTGCAGAAATAAATGACTCCATAAAACTTCCGGGTTGTCTCCCTGGCAGCGCTTTCTTTAAAGCCATTAAGCTAGGCATATAGTGCTCAAGTAGTGAATCCACCCGGATCCCAAGGTATATGAAAGCCAATTTTAATTAACAATGATTTATAATTTAGTAGTGAGCATAGAGTAACATATATCATGTAACAACGTAGTCTAACTCTCTTCCTATGCATCAGCATGTCATAACAGAACAATTCATGCACACATAGTAAAGGCCAATGCATAGCATAAGTAGTTTCTTGCAATTTTATCATATTGGAAACATAGAGGGGTGGAGATATAGTTCCTCTCTCATAATAATTGCAAGTAGGAGCAGCAAGCACATGCATATTATATTGATCAAAATCATCATGTGCAACCGTAAAAGGCAACCCATCAATATAATCCTTAATAAGTGCAAACTTTTCCGATATAGTGTAGTCGGGAGAATTCAAAAAGATAATAGGACTATCGTGTGTGGGTGCAATAGCAACAATTTCATGTTTAACATAAGGAACTATAGCAAGTTCATCTCCATAAGCATAATTCATATTGGCATCTTGGCCACAAGCATAGCAAGCATCATCAAAAAGGGATATTTCAAGAGAATCAACGAGATCATAACAATCATCATAGCAATCATCCTTCGGTAAGCATGTTGGAAATTAAACAATGTATGAGTTGAAGAGTTACTCTCATTAGAAGGTGGGCACGGGTAGCTAATCCGCTCTTCCTCCTTTTGTTCTTCGCTCTCCTCCTCATCTTTTTCATCCAATGAGCTCACAGTTTCATCAATTTCTTCCTCCATAGACTCCTGCAAAATATTAGTCTCTTCTTGGACAGCGGGGTAGTCCTCAATATATAGTTCAACATAGGCATTAGAAGCATAATTATCATAGCAATGTTTAAGTATTTCAAAATTTTCAGATTTGTAAAGAGTAGCATCATACGTTTCAATCAAAGAAGCAATTTCATAAGCACCCTTAAAATCAACAAATTCTTCAATTTGTTGAACATCATAGTAACTATAAACACCCTTAGCATACAAAGATACAATTCCATTATCACTAAACTCACATTGATAGGGAAGGTGTTTCTTAGGGTTTTTAGAACAACAAGTAATATCATATATTTCGAATAAATTCCAAGCATAGCATTGCAAATGATGAATTTGACCCAGTAAAATTTTCAGATATTCGGCGTCGCACATAACAAGCATGCTCATCTAAAGATTTTCCCTCAACTAAGCTAGTTGGGGTTTCAGCACAAGCACATAGGGATCGAAGATGATCCAAGTAATAAGCTTTAGCAGTGTGATAGATTTTGAGTGGTTCTTCAACCATTGGTTTATAAGGTACAACTAATTTTTTTTGGTATTTTCTGTTTCCTACCCATAACTAAAGATAGAGAACAACTATGAACAACAAATAAAAATTACTTAGTGATAAAGCAAACAAGCACACACGAGAATATTCACCCCACGCTATTGCTCCCCGGCAACGGTGCCAGAAAAAGGTCTTGATAACCCACAAGTATAGGGGATCGCAACAGTTTTCGATAAGTAAGAGTGTCGAACCCAACGAGGAGCTAAAGGCAGAACAAATATTCCCTCAAGTTCTATCGACCACCGATACAACTCTATGCACGCTTGATGTTCGCTTTACCTAGAACACGTATGAAACTAGAAGTACTTTGTATGTTGTTGGATAGGTTTGCAAGATAATAAAGATTACGTAATTAAAAAGTAGGGGCTGTTGTAAGTAAAGAAGCAATAAAGTAAATATAGCGAGTGTGGAAAAGCGGTGGTAGGAGTTGCGAAATTGCCTCTAAGCAATTGACTACTTTACTAGACCGATAGCAAGTATTATGTGGGAGAGGCCACTACTAGCATGTCATCCCTGACTTGGAATTCTATGCACTTATGATTGGAACTATTAGCAAGCATCCGCAACTACTAACATTCATTAAGGTAAAACCCAACCATAGCATTAAGATATATTGGCCCCCCTTCAATCCCGTATGCATCAATTTCTATGCTAGTGCTTCGGTCACTATTGCCCTCCAATACATAGTCCTATCAACATACAACTAACCCTATGGCATGATCCACGCGCGCGCTTATATGATGGGAACCAAAGCACATCAACTTAACCATAAGCAAATTAAATCAATCATAGCAATTCATCAACAACCGATAGGACAACGAAAATCTACTTAGACATCGTAGGATGGCAACACATCATTGGATAATAATATGAAGCATAAAGCACCATGTTCAAGTAGAGGGTACAGCGGGTTGCGGGAGAGTGGACCGCTGTAGATAGAGGGGGGAAGGTCATGGAGATGTTGGTGAAGATGGCAGAGGTGTTGGTGTAGATCGCGGTGATGATGATGATGGCCACGACAGCGTTCCGACGCCACTGGAAGATAAGGGGAGAGGGGGCCCCTTCGTCTTCTTCTTCCTTGACCTCCTCCCTAGATGGGAGAAGGGTTTCCCCTCTTGTCCATGGCCTCTATGGCATGTGAGGGGCGAGAGCCCCTCCAAGATTGGATCTGTCTCTCTGTCTCTCTCTGTTTCTGCGTTCCATTCTGCTGCTCTTTCACCGTTTCTTTTATATCCGGAGATCCGTAACTCAGATTGGGTTGAAACCTTCGCCTAGATCCTTTTCCAAAAATTAGCTTTCTTGCGGCCAAAGTAGAGCATCAACCGCCTTACGAGGGGCCCATGAGGGTGGGGGCGCGCCTGCCTATAGTGGCCGTGGGCCCCACCCTCGTGGCCACCTCGGGCATCGTCTTGCATTGATTTTCCTCCCAAAAATAACAAATATTCCAAAATAATTCTCCGTCCGTTTTTATCCCGTTTGGATTCCGTTTGATTTGGATATTCTGCAAAACCAAAAACATGCAACAGACTGGAACTAGCACTGGGCACTGGATCAATATGTTAGTCCCAAAATAGTATAAAAAAGTTGCCAAAAAGTATATGGAAATTGTAGAATATTGGCATGGAACAATAAAAAATTGTAGATACGACGGAGACATATCAGCCCTCTCGGTAATGCATATCACTATAAGCCTTGCAAGCAATGCAACTAATGAGTTAGTTGTGGGATAGTGCATTACGGAACGAGTAAAGAGACTTGCGGGTAACGAGCTTGAACTAGGTATTGGAATACCGACGATCGAATCTCGGGAAAGTAACATACCGATGACAAAGAGAACAACGTATAGTGTTATGCGGTTTGACCGATAAAGATCTTCGTAGAATATGTAGGAACCAATATGAGCATCCAGGTTCCGCTATTGGTTATTGACCGGAGACATGTCTCGGTCATGTCTACATAGTTCTCGAACCCGTAGGGTCCGCACGCTTAAAGTTCTGTGACGATCGGTTTTATGGGTTTATATGTTTTGATGTACCGAAGGTAGTTCGGAGTCCCGGATAAGATCACGGACATGAAGAGGAGTCTCGAAATGGTCGAGACATAAAGATTGATATATTGGAAGCCTATATTTGGACATCGGAAGAGTTCCGGGTAAAATCGGGATTTTACCGGAGTACCGGAGGGGTTACCGGACCCCCCTTGCGGAGGCTAATGGGCCTTGTTGGGCCATAAGGGAAAGAGAGAGGGGCCGGCCTAGGGCAGGCAGCGCGCACCCTCCCTCTAGTCTGAATTGGACTAGGAGAGGGGGGGCGGCGCCTCCTTTCCTTCTCTTTCTTCCCCTTCCTTTCCCCCTCCTAGTAGGAGTAGGAAAGGGAGGAATCCTACTCCTCTCCCCCTTGCTCCTTTATATACAGGGCAGGGGGCACCTTTAGACACACAAGTTGATCACAAAGATCTCTCCCAGCCATGTGCGGTGCCCCCCTCCACCATAATCCACCTCGGTCATACTGTAGCGGTGTTTAGGCGAAGCCCTGCTGCGGTAGCTTCATCAACATCATCACCACGCCATCGTGCTGACGAAACTCTTCCCTGAGCTCTACTGGATCGTGAGTTCGCGGGACGTCACCGAGTTGAACATGTGCTGAACACGGAGGTGCCGTACGTTCAGTACTGAGGATCGGTCGATCGTGAAGACGTACGACTACATCAACCGCGTTGTCATAACGCTTCCGCTTAACGGTCTACGAGGGTACGTGGACGACACTCTCCCCTCTCGTTGCTATGCATCACCACTAGTAGAAAAAGGGTCAAATGTGAAGCACATTAGTGCCGGTTTGAATTTGAGCCGGCACTAATGTGTCCATTAGTGCCGGTTCCAACGGCTAGGCAGGCGGACATCATTAGTACCGGTTCGTGGCAAACCTTTAGCACCGGTTTGTGCCACGAACCGGTACTAAAGTGAGTGGTGGCAGGATGTTGTCAGTCCGGGGCCCCTCCAGCACCTTTAGTACCGGGTCGTATCACGAACCGGTACTAAAGGTCGTCCTACATACACCCTTCGTCCACCTGAGCTCGCTCTGTTCTTCCCCTTTCCCCTCTCCTTTGTGTTCTTTCCCTCTTCCTCTCAAGCTCATCACACATTTTGCCCAAAATTTGTCTAGATTTGAAGGCCCCCATCCATTGAAATGATCACAAAGGTTAGCAACTTTGTCCTTTCATCTCTCATTGCTAGATTAGCTCGTGCAATGCTTTATATAGTGATTGATTTTTGAGTTTAGTAATTTGGGAGGAATTATATATATGTGCTAGTATTTGATTTATATGCAATTTGAGGTCAAAAATAACACTTAGTTTGCATATGTAGGTGTGGTTTACTTAGTTCCTTCTAAATCTCTGTCGTAACCACCATCGATCGCCCGCAACGTCCCGCCGCCGGCACCACCTTGTGGTGAGCCTCTTGTTCATGAATGTTTTATATAAAAAATTTGATCTTTGTGTGATTTGGATATATAGTTACTTGTATAATTATCTTACCCATACGTTGTTTGTTATACATAGTGCCATGATTTTGATATCCGTCCCCGTCGGCCCTCGTCCGGGTTATGATTCGGATGTGGTATATTCTCTTTTAAAACTATTTGTTGCATTTAATGTTTATGACAAATTATTCCCATCAAGTTGACATAGATATTTGTATGTAGGAGGTAGTTGAACCGGAAATTCCAACCGACCCTATTGTTGAGAGGTTAAATTTAGTTGAAAGAGAAAATGAGGATTTGAAGGAAAAATTGAAAAGAATTGAGGGGGAGAAGATGGAATTGGAGTTGCATGTTGCCGATGTCATCGATGATCACAAGATTAAGATGGAGAAAATGCGCTTGAAGATTAGACAGATTAGAAAATATGCCATTCATAGTGAGGCTTGGTATCATTATGCTATTGCATCAATTGTTACCTTAGTTGCAATCTTGATCGCATTTGTTGTTGCATTTAAATTCTTTAGCTAGAGAGTTATTTGTTTGTTGCATTTAAGTGTTGTATGAACTTTATGTATTAACTTTATGTATTGTATTAATTTGGTGTTTTCGGTGTTGTGTATTGAAGATGAGCTGTCAATGGATGTACGATGACCGATGCTCTCCCGAGTTCATTAATGGTGTGCATACTTTTCTGCTTGCGGCTGAGGCAAACAAGCAGGCGTATGGTTTTATGCCTTGTCCATGTGTTGGCTGTAAGAATGGTCACAATTACTCTACGTCAAGAACCATTCATGTCCACCTGTTTGAGTCCAGTTTCATGCCCCACTATAATGTTTGGACCAAGCACGGAGAAAGAGGGGTTATGATGGAAGATAATGAAGAAGAACAGGACGACGACAGCTATCCTGGCCATGGGTTCCCTAAATACGATGATACAACAATGAGGGAAGAAGCTGAGCCGGTAATGCGGGAAGAAGTTGAGCCGGCAATGTGGGAAGAAGCTGAAGAAGAGAAACTGGGCAAGTGATTTGGAGAAGAAGAAGTTGCAGCGCATGTTAGAGGATCACAAAAAATTGTTGTACCCGAATTCCATAGGTGACAAGAAAAAGCTGGGCACCACACTGGAATTGCTGCAATGGAAGGCAGAGAATGGTGTATCTGACAAGGGATTTGGAAAGTTGCTGGTAATGATAAAGAATATGCTTCCAAAGGACAACGGATTGTCCGAGAGTACGTACGAAGCAAAGAAGGTTGTCTGCCCTCTAGGGTTAGAGGTGCAGAAGACTATGAAAAATTTGATAAAATTGCTCCATTCACAGTGAATATTGACCCGAGCACCCAGTTAAATGATGAAGATTTTCCATGGCTACGACACAAAGGGACACACGCGAAGAAAAAGTTTCACACCCAAATATCCGGGATGTGATTGGCTTCACTATCATCACTTTCTTCTGTGTTTCACACCCAGGAGGGAATCTCTATAATAGTTAGGGCAGTTATGTGTTTTGGCATTTGAAACGCGAAGAAATTTATGTGCAAACAAATTCTTTCATGCATTTACTGATTTTTTCAGCTAAATGACCCTGAAATTGAAAAGCATTTCAAATGAACTCAGAAAAGGTTGAAAGTTGGCATGGTATCATAATTTCACCCAAATAGCATGTGCAAAAAAGTAGAGAGGGTTACCGCAAAAACTGGATGCACTTCATGTACAAAATGGACAATCTCTTTCGAAGTATCAGGGTTTCAGAGGAAAACTCATCCCTTACAAAGGCATTTCATTTTTTAAATAACCTAAGCATTACCAAATTGAATATAATGATAAAACACACTAATATTAAACACAAGAAAAAAGAATCACTGGAAAATCTATTTTCAAAGTTAAGTTATTCACAAACTAGTGATTCACACAAATTTCAAATAATTCAAAATTTAAACTATTCAAATTTGTAAACTACCGGCACTAACAGAAAGTTTTTAATTTTTTGTACCTAAAGCAAAAATATTAACAAAGAAACTCTAAATACAGCAAAAACAACTCAAAAATAAATAAAACAAAAATAAATAAAGCAAAAAAAAAGAAAATAAAAAAGCCCGCCTACTTCGCCACAGCGACCTGCATACGACTAGAAACCCAACCTGTTGTTGGGCGAGGATGCAGGCCCGCAAAGGCTCAGTAGGCCCACAGGGCAGCACAAAATATTTTGGCCCAGTAGGCCTGCTTTGGAGAGGAGCTCGAGAGAGCTACCGCACTGGGGCTTATAAACCAGTGCGGACGCCCCTCGGCTAGCGTGGTGGGACTAAACATGACACACCGCACCTGCACCAGCACACCCCCTTTAGTACCGGGTGGTGGCTCAAACCGGTACTAAAGGGGGGGGGGTCTTTAGTACCGGTTGGAGCCACCACCCGGTACTAAAGGGGTGCTGTCGGTGTCAAAACCGGCGGATCTCGGGTAGGGGGTTCCGAACTGTGCATCTAGGCCGGATGGTAACAGGAGGTAGGGGACACGATGTTTTACCCAGGTTCAGGCCCTCTTGATGGAGGTAAAACCCTACGTCCTGCTTGATTAATATTGATGATATGGGTAGTACAAGAGTAGATCTACCACGAGATCGGAGAGGCTAAACCCTAGAAGCTAGCCTATGGTATGATTGTATGTTGTGGTTGTTGTCCTACGGACTAAAACCCTTCGGTTTATATAGACACCAGAGAGGGTTAGGGTTACACAAGGTCGGTTACAAAGGAGGAGATATCCATATCCGTATTGCCTAGCTTGCCTTCCACGCCAAGTAGAGTCCCATCCGGACACGAGACGAAGTCTTCAATCTTGTAACTTCATAGTCTAACAGTCCGGCCAATGGAGATAGTCCGGCTGTCCGGAGACCCCGTAATCCAGGAATCCCTCAGTAGCCCCTGAACCAGGCTTCAATGATGATGAGTCCGGCGCGCTGTATTGTCTTCGGCATTGCAAGGCGGGTTCCTTCTCCGAATGCATCACAAAAGAATTTGAATACGAGGATAGTGTCTGACCCTGCAAAATAAGTTCCACACACCGCCGTAGAGAGAATAATATTTTCGCAAATCCAATTTGCTGAATTGTTTTGGCAGCATGACATTATGTCATGGCCCGGCGATTATTCGAACCGTTTTTCGTCAACCAGCTCCACACATAACGCGAGGCGGTTTCTTGACACGTCTTGTCAAAGCAGAGATTGTGTTCCCCCAATTATGGGATTCTCATTAATGCGGTCGTGGGTAACCCAACCATGTCTAGGACTCCTAGATTATAGGCAAGTCCTAAACGGCTACGGAGAGGACGCTTGATATTCACCCTCTTTATAAAGGGACAAGGTTTTCACTTTTTCCCTCTCGTGCTAAATCGAACCCTTCCCCCGCTTCGAGTTCTAACACCGAAAGCCCAGGTTAGGTGCTCCGGATCTTCAATCATGTCCGGATCCAGCCTTCAAGGCCGATGGACGCCCTCCTCCATTACGGAAGAGGACATTAAGAAGATGAGGGAGGCCAGATACCTGACCGCCGAGGTTTCACATCGGCTGCCTGCTCGAAGGCAGGTCGTCCCCACTCACGAACCCAACGAGAACGTCGTGTTCGTCTCCCACTTCCTTCGAGGCCTAGGCCTCACTCTGGATCCCTTCGTCAGGGGTTTGATGTTCTATTACGGGCTAGATTTCCATGATCTAGCTCCGGACTCCTTTCTCCACATCTCGACATTTATTGTCGTGTGTGAGCCTTCCTCCGCATTACCCCTCACTTCGACCTGTGGCTCAAGACCTTTGAAGTGAAGCCGAAGATGATCGAGAGGCAACATGCAGCGTGCGGAGGTGCATCAATAGGCAAGATGGCAGGAGCTCCATGGCCGAAAGGTTCCTTTCCAGAGGTGTACGAATTATGGCAACGGGAGTGGTTTTACGTCACGGCTCCCAGAAGTGCCAAGTGGGCGGCTGCCCCCACTTTCCGCTCGGGCCCCCCACCACAACTGATGTCATGGATTAGCAGGGGTCTGAGCTGGGGTCCAGCCAAGGACGTGCCTATACTGCAAAGACGCATTCGAGATCTCTTCATGGGGGATTTTAATTTGGTTGTGGTAATACAAGTTATGCTGGTTCGTTAAGTCCAGCCTTGCAAACGCCGGCCCCTTCGCTTGTGGGAGTTCAACCCAGAGGGACCGCGTGCCATTCAAAGTTTCCTCGGCCTGACACACGAGGAGATGTACAAGTCATTCTTCGGACCTCAAGTAGAGTGTCCAGATATTACCGAGGACGTGGGCCTGCGCAGTAACCGCGCCACCGAACAAGTAAGAAATCCTCTGGCCGAACACACTGTCTTTCATTCATCATGAAGTTATTTCTGAGAGTTCGCTTTTTGACCAGGACTGGCTAACAAAGGCGAAGATGATTCGGTGTTTGGCCCCCCTCCCTGAGGGTTTGGAAAATCCGGTATTGGAAAAGATGCTCGAGGTCGCACCTTGCCTGGAGCCCTCGAA
>NC_041392.1:676760047-676769696 GCF_002162155.2 Triticum dicoccoides
ATAATACGGGCGGACGCGGGCCCCCATCGCTACCAATTTCAACCGAGGGAATGAGCGTCTCCATGAAGGAGGATAACTGGGGGAGGAAAAGGACTGCTTCCGAGGATCCGGAAGCCGAAGCCTCCAAACGGGAGAAGAAGTCTCCCACAGAGGGTCCTGCCTCGGGGGGTGCTTTTGCCGCACAAAGTCTGTGGGGGGATCAGCCCTCCAACGAGTCGTAAGTGATCCAAAATACTTTAATAGTAAAGGTGTGCTATCTTTTTCTGAGAAAATAACCACCGCATATATCTTGCAGTTCGGGCCTTAGCCCCTCTTAGCTGAGCTCGTCTTCGAGGGATCTTCTTCCAGAGATGATGGAGAGCGAAACGCCTCCCCCGGACTCCTCTGCTCAAGAAGCAGGCGACCCCGAAGTGTCGTCACAGAGGGCCTCTCCGGATCCGGTGAGGCCAGAAGATAATCCCGTAGACCCCCAAAGTCCCCAGTGTCCGTCTCCTGAAGAGAGCAAACAAAAGAGTCTGGCACCGTCTGGTATGCGGTCGGACGTTCTGAGGGAGCTAGTGGGGCGAGCGGCCATCTCAGAAGAACACCGTACGCTGATGGGTACGGTGATGGAGAGAATTTCGTCCGCCGAAAGCAGATTACATGAAGCCTTTATGAGTCTACTGATAGGCTTTGAGGTACGTGAGATAATATGTGATAGTACTGCACATGTTAGGTGTGCCCTGTGTAGATAGTAGCCCCTGAGACTCTGGTTGTCGTCGAGAACGGCGGTGAACAGAGGATCATAGTCCCAGGCAATAACTAGACTGCCCCTACGTGCAGGTGGTGGAAGCTTCGGTGGCTAGCCGGACTAGTGAGTTTGCCAGGCTAGACGTCGACATCGAGCTTGTTAACAAGAGGCTTGACGAGGCACAAGGTAAGTGTTATTATCTGGTGAACGCCACATAGTAAGAGCAGCATGATGCCAGTATCTTTAATATGTTGTGACTGCAGATGGAGCTGCCACTGTGGAAACCTTGCGGGCAGAACTTGCCAGAGCCAAGGAACAAGAGAGGAATAGTAATGTGGCTGCTTTGAAGGCGGCCGAAGAGTTGAAAGCCGAGAAGTCCGCACATTGCGAGAGCCAAGAGAAGATGGCCAAGATGGCCGTAGAATTAAAAGACACTGCCGACCGTTGCCGGGTCCTTGAAAAAGAAAACCGAGCGAAGGCAACAGACCTTGAGAAGGCCACGATGGCGGACAAAGACACCCGTTCTGCTATGAGAGTGAAGAAGGAGGAGCTGCGGGAAGCCGGGGATATTGCGGCTAGGAATCCCTTCATGTTACGAAGGAAGTTCGGAGATCCATGGTATGCCCCTCTGAATCGGCTGTGGAGTTCGGCATATGCGTATATGGATTTGGCGGCGAGCGCTGCCGATGCGGCCAAGTACTTCCAAGGTCAAACAAATCGTGAAGTGGACAGGATGTTCTGGTCGCAATTCAACGTTCCAGAGCGTCCGCTTTCATTGACTGACCAGCTAGTCGAATGGCCGAATTGAATAGGTTGTCCGGACTCGCCATGAGGTCTGTTGTGGATCAGCTATGGCCGGAAAAGCGAAAGTCGAACAGCTATTTCAGCTTAGTGCAACAGTTCCTTGGTGTAGTGCCGCGCATTAATGCGATGAAGAGGTCGGCATGCATAGATGGCTCGCCGATGGCCCTTGCCCATGTTAAAGCATACTGGGCGGAGATGGACGCTACCATTGTTGCGGCACAGGGTTCGGCCATAGGCCGAGTGGCTGCCGAGCACTATTTCGAGGAGGTTCTCGAGGGTGCTCGTTTGATAGAGGCCCAGTGCCCGAAGAATATTATGTTTGAGTGATATGTATTCTCATTGTAAACACAATGCTTTTATGAAATTTTATAAGGCTATGTTTATACTTTTGCCTGAAAGTAGTATGATGCCTCATGTGCGGCTGCTTATGTATACATGTGTATAACCTGAAAGATTGCAGCCGTCGGCTTCAACCCCCACGCATATAATGCGGAGGTGCTCGCGAAAAACGCATGTTCACACTTAACCCAACGTCTTGGTCCTATTAAGGAGGTGATAGTGTAGCGAACGAGGCAACCGGACTATAATGCTTTAACACTTTCACTTAGCCATAGGAGTTTGACAGTGGGGCTACTAGATAGCCCCTGGTGGCTCCGCACTCTCCCGATCTCGGGGTGCGTGCTGGGTTTCGTAGCAATTTCAAAAAATTTCCTACGCACACGCAAGATCATGTGATGCATAGCAACGAGAGGGGGGAAGTGTGATCTACATACCTAGTAGATCGACAACGGAAGCGTTTGGTTGATGTAGTCGTACGTCTTCACGATCCGACCGATCAAGCACCGAAACTACGGCACCTCCGAGTTCGAGCACATGTTCAGCTCGATGACGATCCCCGGCCTCCGATCTAGCAAAGTGTCGGGGAAGAGTTCCGTCAGCACGACGGCGTGGTGACGATCTTGATGCACTACAGCAGCAGGGCTTCGCCTAAACTCCGCTACAGTATTATCGAGGACTATGGTGGCTGGGGCGCCGCACACGGCTAAGGAATAGATCACGTGTATCAACTTGTGTGTCTCTGGGGTGCCCCTGCCTCCGTATATAAAGGACTAAGGGGGGGAGGCTGGCCGGCAAGGAGGGTGCGCCAGGAGAGTCCTACTCCCTCTGGGAGTAGGATTCCCCCCCAATCCTAGTTGGAATAGGATTCGCGGAGGGGGAAAAGAGAGAGGGGGGGCCGGCCAACTCTCCTTGTCCTAATAGGACTAGGGGAGGGGGGAGGCGCGCAGCCCATCTTGGGCTGCCCCTTCTCTTTTCTACTAAAGCCCACTAAGTCCCATATAGCTCCCAGGGGTTTCCGGTAACCTCCCGGTACTCCGGTAAAATCCCGATTTCACCCGGAACACTTCCGATATCCAAACATAGGCTTCCAATATATCAATCTTTATGTCTCGACCATTTCGAGACTCCTCGTCATGTCCGTTATCACATCCGGGACTCCGAACAACCTTCGGTACATCAAAATGCATAAACTCATAATATAACTGTCATCGTAACCTTAAGCGTGCAGACCCTACGGGTTCGAGAACAATGTAGACATGACCGAGACACGTCTCCGGTCAATAACCAATAGCGGGACCTGGATGCCCATATTGGCTCCTACATATTCTACGAAGATCTTTATCGGTCAGACCGCATAACAACATACGTCGTTCCCTTTGTCATCGGTATGTTACTTGCCTGAGATTCGATCGTCGGTATTCCAATACCTAGTTCAATCTCGTTGCTGGCAAGTCTCTTTACTCGTTCCGTAATACATCATCCCGCAACTAACTTATTAGTTGCAATGCTTGCAAGGCTTAAGTGATGTGCATTACCGAGAGGGCCCAGAGATACCTCTCCGACAATCGGAGTGACAAATCCTAATCTCGAAATACGCCGACCCAACATGTACCTTTGGAGACACCTGTAGTACTCCTTTATAATCACCCAGTTACGTTGTGACCTTTGGTAGCACCCAAAGTGTTCCTCTGGTAAACGGGAGTTGCATAATCTCATAGTTATAGGAACATGTATAAGTCATGAAGAAAGCAATAGCAACATACTAAACGATCGGGTGCTAAGCTAATGGAATGGGTCATGTCAATCAGATCATTCACTTAATGATGTGATCCCATTAATCAAATAACAACTCATTGTTCATGGTCAGGAAACATAACCATCTTTGATTAACGAGCTAGTCAAGTAGAGGCATACTAGTGACACTTTGTTTGTCTATGTATTCACACATGTATTATGTTTCCGGTTAATACAATTCTAGCATGAATAATAAACATTTATCATGATATAAGGAAATAAATAATAACTTTATTATTGCCTCTAGGGCATATTTCCTTTAGTCTCCCACTTGCACTAGAGTCAATAATCTAGATTACACAGTAATTATTCTCACACCCATGGAGCTTTGGTGCTGATCATGTTTTTCTCGTGGAAGAGGCTTAGTCAACGGGTCTGCAATATTCAGATCCGTATGTATCTTGCAAATCTCTATGTCTCCCACCTGGACTAGATCCCGGATGGAATTGAAGCATCTCTTGATGTGCTTGGTTCTCTTGTGAAATCTGGATTCCTTTGCCAAGGCAATTGCACCAGTATTGTGACAAAAGATTTTCATTGGACCCGATGCACTAGGTATGACACCTTGATCGGATATGAACTCCTTCATCCAGACTCCTTCATTTGCTGCTTCTTAAGCAGCTATGTACTCCGCTTCACATGTAGATCCTGCTACGACGCTTTGTTTAGAACTGCACCAACTGACAGCTCCACCGTTTAATGTAAACACGTATCCGGTTTGCGATTTAGAATCGTCCGGATCAGTGTCAAAGCTTGCATCAACATAACCTTTTACGATGAGCTCTTTGTCACCTCCATATATGAGAAACATATCCTTAGTCCTTTTCAGGTATTTCGGGATGTTCTTGACCACTGTCCAGTGATCCTCTCCTGGATTACTTTGGTACCTCCCTGCTAGACTTATAGCAAGGCACACATCGGGTCTGGTACACAACATTGCATACATGATAGATCCTATGGCTGATGCATAGGGAACATCTTTCATATTCTCTCTATCTTCTGCAGTGGTCGGGCATTGAGTCTTACTCAACTTCACACCTTGTAACACAGGCAAGAACCCTTTCTTTGCTTGATCCATTTTGAACTTCTTCAAAATTTTGTCAAGGTATGTGGTTTGTGAAAGTCCAATTAAGCGTTTTGATCTATCTCTATAGATCTTAATGCCTAATATGTAAGCAGCTTCACCGAGGTATTTCATTAAAAAACTCTTATTCAAGTACCCTTTATGCTATCCAGAAATTCTATATCATTTCCAATTAGTAATATGTCATCTACATATAATATCAGAAATGCTACAGAGCTCCCACTCACTTTCTTGTAAATACAGGCTTCTCCAAAAGTCTATATAAAACCAAATGCTTTGATCACACTATCAAAACGTTTATTCCAACTCCGAGAGGCTTGCACCAGTCCATATATGGATCACTGGAGCTTGCACACTTTGTTAGCTCCCTTTGGATCGACAAAACCTTCTGGTTGTATCATATACAACTCTTCTTCCAGAAATCCATTTAGGAATGCAGTTTTGACATCCATCTGCCAAATTTCATAATCATAAAATGCGGCAATTGCTAACATGATTCGGACAGACTTAAGCATCGCTACGGGTGAGAAGGTCTCATCATAGTCAATCCCTTGAACTTGCCGGAAACCTTTTGCGACAAGTCGAGCTTTGTAGACAGTAATATTACTGTCAGCGTCAGTCTTCTTCTTGAAGATCCATTTATTCTCAATTGCTTGCCGATCATCGCGCAAGTCAACCAAAGTCCATACTTTGTTTTCATACATGGATCCCATCTCAGATTTCATGGCTTCAAGCCACTTTGCGGAATCTGGGCTCACCATTGCTTCTTCATAGTTCATAGGTTCATCATGATCTAGCATCATGACTTCCAGAATGGGATTACCGTACCTCTCTGGCATGGATCTTACTCTGGTTGATCTACGAGGTTCAGTAGTATCTTGTTCTGAAGTTTCATGATCATTATCATTAACTTCCTCTCTAACTGGTGTAGGTGTCACAGAAACAGTTTTCTGTGATGTACTACTTTCCAATAAGGGAGCAGGTACAGTTACCTCGTCAAGTTCTACTTTCCTCCCACTCACTTCTTTCGAGAGAAACTCCTTCTCCAGAAAGTTTCCGAATTTAGCAACAAAAGTCTTGCCTTCGGATCTGTGATAGAAGGTGTATCCAATAGTTTCCTTTGGATATCCTATGAAGACACATTTCTCCGATTTGGGTTCGAGCTTATCAGGTTGAAGCTTTTTCACATAAGCATCGCAGCCCCAAACTTTTAGAAACGACAACTTTGGTTTCTTGCCAAACCACAGTTCATAAGGCGTCGTCTCAACGGATTTTGATGGTGCCCTATTTAACGTGAATGCGGTCGTCTCTAGAGCATATCCCCAAAACGATAGCGGTAAATCAGTAGGAGACATCATAGATCGCACCATATCCAGTAAAGTACGATTACGACGTTCAGACACACCATTACGCTGAGGTGTTCCGGGTGGCGTGAGTTGCGAAACTATTCCACAATTTTTCAAATGTACACCAAACTCGTAACTCAAATATTCTCCTCCACGATCAGATCGTAGAAACTTTATTTTCTTGTTACGATGATTTTCAACTTCACTCTTAAATTCCTTGAACTTTTCAAATGTTTCAGACTTATGTTTCATTAAGTAGATATACCCATATCTACTTAAATCATGTGTGAAGGTGAGAAAATAACGATATCCGCCACGAGCCTCAATATTCATCGGACCACATACATCTGTATGTATGATTTCCAACAAATCTTTTGCTCTCTCCATAGTACCCGAGAACGGCGTTTTAGTCATCTTGCCCATGAGGCACGGTTCGCAAGTACCAAGTGATTCATAATCAAGTGGTTCCAAAAGTCCATCAGTATGGAGTTTCTTCATGCGCTTTACACCGATATGACCTAAACGGCAGTGCCACAAATAAGTTGCACTATCATTATCAACTCTGCATCTTTTGGCTTCAACATTATGAATATGAGTATCACTACTCTCGAGATTCAATAAGAATAGACCACTCTTCAAGGGTGCATGACCATAAAAGATATTACTCATATAAATAGAACAACCATTATTCTCTGATTTAAATGAATAATCGTCTCGCATTAAACAATATCCAGATATAATGTTCATGCTTAACGCTGGCACCAAATAACAATTATTTAGGTCTAATACTAATCCCGAAGGTAGATGTAGAGGTAGCGTGCCGACCGCGATCACGTCGACTTTGGAACCGTTTCCCACGCGCATCGTCACCTCGTCCTTAGCCAATCTTCGCTTAATCCGTAGTCCCTGTTTCGAGTTGCAAATATTAGCAACAGAACCAGTATCAAATACCCAGGTGCTACTGCGAGTATTGGTAAGGTACACATCAATAACATGTATATCACATATACCTTTGCTCACCTTGCCATCCTTCTTATCCGCCAAATACTTGGGGCAGTTCCGCTTCCAGTGACCAGTCTGCTTGCAATAGAAGCACTCAGTTTCAGGCTTAGGTCTAGGTTTGGGTTTCTTCTCTTGAGTAGCAACTTGCTTGCCGTTCTTTTTGAAGTTCCCCTTCTTCTTCCCTTTGCCCTTTTTCTTGAAACTAGTGGTCTTGTTGACCATCAACACTTGATGCTCCTTCTTGATTTCTACCTCCGCAGCTTTTAGCATCGCGAAGAGCTCGGGAATAGTCTTGTTCATCCCTTGCATATTATAGTTCATCACGAAGCTCTTGTAGCTTGGTGGCAGTGATTGGAGAATTCTGTCAATGACGCAATCATCTGGAAGATTAACTCCCAATTGAATCAAGTGATTATTATACCCAGACATTTTGAGTATATGCTCACTGATAGAACTGTTCTCCTCCATCTTGCAGCTATAAAACTTATTGGAGACTTCATATCTCTCAATCCGGGCATTTGCTTGAAATATTAACTTCAACTCTTGGAACATCTCATATGCTCCATGACGTTCAAAACGTCATTGAAGTCCCGATTCTAAGCCGTAAAGCATGGCACACTGAACTATCGAGTAGTCATCAGCTTTGCTCTGCCAGACATTCATAACATCCGGCGTTGCTCCTGCAGCAGGCCTGGCACCCAGCGGTGCTTCCAGGACGTAATTCTTCTGTGCAGCAATGAGGATAATCCTCAAGTTACGGACCCAGTCCGTGTAATTGCTACCATCATCTTTCAACTTTGCTTTCTCAAGGAACGCATTAAAATTCAACGGAACAACAGCACGAGCCATCTATCTACAATAAAACATAAACAAGCAAGATACTAATCAGGGACTAAGTTCATGATAAATTTAAGTTCAATTAATCATATTACTTAAGAACTCCCACTTAGATAGACATCCCTATAATCCTCTAAGTGATCACGTGATCCAAATCAACTAAACCATGTCCGATCATCACGTGAGATGGAGTAGTTTCACTGGTAAACATCTTTATGTTGATCATATCTACTATATGATTCACGCTCGACCTTTCGGTCTCCGTGTTCCGAGGCCATATCTGTATATGCTTGGCTCGTCAAGTTTAACCTGAGTATTCCGCGTGTGCAACTGTTTTGCACCCGTTGTATTTGAACGTAGAACCTATCACACCCGATCATCACGTGGTGTCTCAGCACGAAGAACTTTCGCAACGGTGCA
Organism: Triticum dicoccoides; assembly: GCF_002162155.2. Taxonomy (NCBI): domain Eukaryota; kingdom Viridiplantae; phylum Streptophyta; class Magnoliopsida; order Poales; family Poaceae; genus Triticum; species Triticum dicoccoides. The sequence continues at coordinate 676,768,404 of NC_041392.1, forward strand.
TACTCAGGGAGAACACTTCTTGATAATTTAGTGAGAGATCATCTTATAATGCTACCGTCAATCAAAGCAAGATAAGATGCATAAAAGATAAACATCACATGCAATCAATATAAGTGATATGATATGGCCATCATCATCTTGTGCTTGTGATCTCCATCTTCGAAGTACCGTCGTGATCACCATCGTCACCGGCGTGCCACCTTGATCTCCATCGTAGCATCGTTGTCGCCTCGCCAAGCTTGTGCTTCCATGACTACCGCTACCGTTTAGTGATAAAGTAAAGCATTACATCGCGATTTCATTGCATACAATAAAGCGACAACCATATGGCTCCTGCCAGTTGCCGATAACTCGGTTACAAAACATGATCATCTCATACAAGAAATTTCAGCATCATGTATTGACCATATCACATCACAACATGCCCTGCAAAAACAAGTTAGACGTCCTCTACTTTGTTGTTGCAAGTTTTACGTGGCTGCTACGGGCTTAAGTAAGAATCAATCTCACCTACGCATCAAAACCACAACGATAGTTTGTCAATTTGACTCCGTTTTAACCTTCGCAAGGACCGGGCGTAGCCATACTCGGTTCAACTAAAGTTGGAGAAACTGTCACCCACAAGCCACCTCTGTGCAAAGCACGTCGGGAGAACCGGTCTCGCGTAAGCGTACGCGTAATGTTGGTCTGGGCCGCTTCATCCAACAATACCGCCGAACCAAAGTATGACATGCTGGTAGGCAGTATGACTTATATCGCCCCCAACTCACTTGTGTTCTACTCGTGCATATAACATCAACATATAAAACCTAGGCTCGGATGCCACTGTTGGGTTTCGTAGCAATTTCAAAAAATTTCCTACGCACACGCAAGATCATGTGATGCATATCAACGAGAGGGGGGGAAGTGTGATCTACATACCTAGTAGATCGACAACGGAAGCGTTTGGTTGATGTAGTCGTACGTCTTCACGATCCGACCGATCAAGCACCGAAACTACGGCACCTCCGAGTTCGAGCACATGTTCAGCTCGATGACGATCCCCGGACTCCGATCTAGCAAAGTGTCGGGGAAGAGTTCCGCCAGCACGATGGCGTGGTGACGATCTTGATGCACTACAACAGCAGGGCTTAGCCTAAACTCCGCTACAGTATTATCGAGGACTATGGTGGCTGGGGGCGCCGCACACGGCTAAGGAATAGATCACGTGGATCAACTTGTGTGTCTCTGGGGTGCCCCTGCCTCCGTATATAAACGACTAAGGGGGGAGGCTGGCCGGCCAAGGAGGGTGCG
>NC_041392.1:676769973-676797729 GCF_002162155.2 Triticum dicoccoides
GGGGGGCCGGCCACCTCTCCTTGTCCTAATAGGACTAGGGGAGGGGGGAGGCGCGCGGCCCATCTTGGGATGCCCCTTCTCTTTTCCACTAAAGCCCACTAAGGCCCATATAGCTCTCGGGGGGTTCCGGTAACCTCCCAGTACTCCGGTAAAATCCCGATTTCACCCGGAACACTTCCGATATCCAAACATAGGCTTACAATATATCAATCTTTATGTCTCGACCATTTCGAGACTCCTCGTCATGTCCGTGATCACATCCGGGACTCCTAACAACCTTCAGTACATCAAAATGCATAAACTCATAATATAACTGTCATCGTAACCTTAAGCGTGTGGACCCTACGGGTTCGAGAACAATGTAGACATGACCGAGACACGTCTCCGGTCAATAACCAATAGCGGGACCTGGATGCCCATATTGGCTCCTACATATTCTACGAAGATCTTTATCGGTCAGACCGCATAACAACATACGTCGTTCCCTTTGTCATCGGTATGTTACTTGCCCGAGATTCGATCGTCGGTATTCCAATACCTAGTTCAATCTCGTTGCCGGCAAGTCTCTTTACTCGTTCCGTAATACATCATCCCGCAACTAACTTATTAGTTGCAATGCTTGCAAGGCTTAAGTGATGTGCATTACCGAGAGGGCCCAGAGATAACTCTCCGACAATCGGAGTGACAAATCCTAATCTTGAAATACGCCAACCCAACATGTACCTTTGGAGACACCTGTAGTACTCCTTTATAATCACCCAGTTTCGTTGTGACATTTGGTAGCACCCAAAGTGTTCCTTTGGTAAATGGGAGTTGCATAATCTCATAGTTATTGGAACATGTATAAGTCATGAAGAAAGCAATAGCAACATACTAAATGATCGGGTGCTAAGCTAATGGAATGGGTCATGTCAATCAGATCATTCACTTAATGATGTGATCCCGTTAATCAAATAACAACTCATTGTTCATGGTCAGGAAACATAACCATCTTTGATTAACGAGCTAGTCAAGTAGAGGCATACTAGTGACACTTTGTTTGTCTATGTATTCACACATGTATTATGTTTCCGGTTAATACAATTCTAGCATGAATAATAAACATTTATCATGATATAAGGAAATAAATAATAACTTTATTATTGCCTCTAGGGCATATTTCCTTCAGTGCGTACATGCTTGGCCGGAAAACGGCCCTTCGTTAAGGCGGAGGAATTCTAACATTCCAATAGGTCATCGAGTCATTGACCAGTCTCACACTATATCATGACAGTCAGTTTTTGGCTTTCTCTACTAAGGTGCTCGTCCGGATGAACCAGGGCACAATCGCAGTAGTTCTCCTGGTGCTGCCTTAGCCGATAAAGCAGAACGTAAGGCACCAAAACACAGGAGCTGGGCAAACCCAACATTTGACCAAAGACAATGATTCGGAGTTGATGCATATAAGGCCAAACTCGCGACGCCGAACACTCCCTAAGGTATTCAGTCTTTATGGTATAAACCGGGCCTAAATAGTGCCCTTTGTAAGAAGTCCCTTGTGTCCAGGTACGTGCATTGTTCTGACGTGGCCACATGCCAAGACGTCAGCATCCTTCTCAATTGTGCTGAGAATTCGGTGGATGTGTATCAACAAGAGACAGTAAAAAAGGTTTACGCAGGGTCTTAATCTAAAAAGAATCCTTGGAACGGGTCCCTGCTGCACGTCTGCGCTTGTGTCTCCGTTGTGCCGTATCCTGGATGGGTGTAGCACGATGGTCATCTGTAAAAGAGAGGATTTTAGGTGAAAAAGTTGTCGTGCAGAGAGATAGTTTTTAAAGAAACCATGTATAATTCAAGATGAGTAAAAATTGCCACTTGTCTGCACGCGTTGAGCCCCTTGTAATTGTAATAGGAGTGTGATCTGTATGAATTACATATAGCTATGCCGGACTCATCTAACCGTGTCCGTGGTCTTGACGACCTGTTAAATGCTTTAGTTAGCGAGGCCGTTTTTAGTGTGCGGCTGCCAAGGCAGCCGCACTCTCTTCGGCGTGCAGAGATCTCTTAATACTTCCGTTCACTGTAATGATCCCATGTGGGCCGGGCATCTTGAGTGTGAGGGAAGCATAGTGCATTATTTCATTAAAGCGAGCGAAAGCTTCGCGTCTGAGTAGTGCTTGATAGCCACTTTGGAACAGAGCGATGTGGAAGGTTATCCTTTAGTAGCAGGGAAGTTATCGGGGAAGCCGAATATTACCTTTAGTAGCAGGGAGCCCGCGCAATGAGCCCCTGGGCCTGGCGTTACTCCTTTAAAGGTAGTATTGCTATGGCAAATTTTTGTTGGGTCTATCACCATTTCGTGGATTGTGTCCTGGTATATCAGGTTTAGACTGATGCCACCGTCCATCAGGACTCGTGTGAAGTGGTATCCGTCAATTATTGGGTCTAATACCAGGGCAGCCCATCCTGCACGCCGGATACTTGCTGAGTAATCATGATGGTCGAAAGTGATCTATTGAGACGACGAGTGGCAGGACTCCGCGGTGATAGGCCCTTGGGCATATTTTTCCGGAAGTGTCGTTTTGTTTCTTCCCTTGATCACGTGTAACACGTTTACTGTTTTTACTTCTGGTGGAAATTTCTTTTGCTCCCCAGTGTCTTGCTTGAGAGGCTCATCCTTGTCTTTTGTTGGTGTATCCTCCCCCTTGTGTACGTTGTTGAGCTTGCCGGACTGCTTAAATACCCAACATTCTCTGTGGGTATGATTAGCGGGTTTACCAGGGGTGCTATGGATCTGACATATTTGGTCCAGAATGTTGTTTAGGCTGGACAGTTCGTCTCTGGCGCCTTTGGAGGGTGGCTTTTGCTGACCTGGCCGAGAGCTTTTGAATCCGGCGTTTACTGGCGTGCTCTTCGTGCTGTCTTCTTTATTCCGGCGTTTGTTATTGTTGTTACACCGTGATTTCCCATTTCCATCTCTAACTTCGGATGTACTGGGGTCGCTGGTGCTGCATTTGGCTAGCCAGCTATCCTCACTCGCGCAAAAGCGGGTCATGAGGCTTGTTAATGCTGCCATTGTTCTTGGGCTTTCTTGGCCGAGGTGTCTGGCAAGCCATTCGTCACAGACACTATGCTTAAAAGCTGCCAAGGCTTCGGCATCCGGACAGTCGACAATTTGGATCTTTTTAGTAAGAAACCTGTTCCAAAGCTTTCGGGCTGACTCTCCGGGCTGTTGAGTTATATGACTCAAATCATCCGCGTCCGGAGGTCGAATGTAAGTCCCTTGAAAATTTGCTCGAAAGGCATCTTCGAGCTCTTCCCAACTTCCAATGGAGCTTTCGGGGAGGCTCTTAAGCCAGTGCCGAGCTGGCCCTTTGAGTTTGAGGGGTAAATACTTAATGGCGTGGAGATCATCTTCCCGAGCCATGTGGATATGGAGGATATAGTCCTCAATCCAGACCCCAGGGTCTGTTGTTCCATCGTATGCCTCTATGTTTACGGGTTTGAATCCCTCTGGAAATTCATGGTCCAGCACCTCATCGGTGAAACATAGGGGGTGTGCGGCACCCCTATATCTGGGTGTACCGCGTTGTTCGGATGTTTGTTGTGTTGCATCATATGCTGGAGCACGCTTGCGTGGTCCATAGATGGATCTGGTTTCGCCCTCCTTTTGATGCGAGCCCTCGCATAGACCGCGTATTGGTATATGTGTGGCGTTGCTTGCCGCTTTATGTTGGCTGTGAGGTCGTCTATACGGCCAGATGGCTGTTTTAATTTTTGGTTGTGGGGGGTCTGAGGCCTCCTCATCGAATTCAGGTAGCAACTTCCACTTTGGGTAGCTCTTGGTGGGGCGATTGCCGTCGTACTTCGCTGCTGTGTTGAGTACTTTACTCCATCTGATTTGGAGTGTGTCCTGCGCAGCCTTGAGCCTTTGCTTCTGCTTTTTCAGACTCCTCGCGGTGGCAACAAGCCTTTGGCAGGCATTCTGCTGCTCCGGGTGCTTGTCCGGCGTTATGTCGTCCGGACTATCATCTTTGACAGAATTGGCTTGTTCGGTTTGATTCTCCGTATTGTCATGGTCCGGCGGTGGTTCGCCTTGCTCCAGCGCTGGGTCTGTATGATCGTTATTTCTGCCGAGGCAGGATTTGGGGTGGCACTTACGCCGCCGCTTTGACTGCCTCTCGAGGGAACAAGCCTTCGTTGCGTCCTTCCGTTCCTCGTTGTCGTCTTCTTTTGGTGTGTCCACCATGTATACGTCATATGATGAGGTGGACGTCCAGCGCCCTGTGTGCGGTGGTTCCTCTTCACCTCCCGCATCGTCATCCATACCGTCGAGGTATTCGAAGTTGAAGTCGAGCATGTCGGTTGAGTCATCGACAGTGGCTATTAAGTGGGTGGTGGGTGGGCGTCAAATTTCTTCGTCGTCCGCATCCCAATCTTGTTGGCCATAATCCGGCCAGGGCTCTCCTGACAAAGAGAGAGACCTTGGTGAATTCAGAATGTCACCGAAGGGCGAGTGCTGAAAGATATCCGCGGCGGTGAATTCCATGATCGGGTCCTAATCTGATTCGATTGGCAGGGGCGGGTGGTTCGGAGTCAGAAAAAGTGTCCGGCACATTGGGGTCATGGGTTGCGCAGAGGATTAGGCTGGTGTTCGGCTCGATCGCTGTTGAGACAGCAGCCCCTGAGGCGGTGTCTAACTACCCGTCCTCGATTGGCGCAGTTGGCTGCGAGCTAAGGGTCGGAGCTGATGCGGGCGCGGCCTCTAGGTACTATTCAGCGGGAGAGCTAGGTCATACCCATCGTGACAGTGCGGCATGCCCGTCTGTGGCTCGAATCCATCGAAGATCAAGTCTCTGCGGATGTCGGCCGTGTAGTTCAAACTTCCAAATCTGACCTGACGGCCAACGGCATAGCTTTCAATCTGCTCCAGATGGCCAAGTGAATTAGCCCGCAGTGCAAAGCCGCCGAATACGAAGATTTGTCCAGGGGGAAAAGTCTCACCCTGGACCGCATCACTATCGATGATAGTAGGAGCCATGAAGCCTAACGGCGACAACACAGAGGAACTCTCAATGAAAGCACCAATGTCGGTGTCAAAACCGGCGGATCTCGGGTAGGGGGTTCCGAACTGTGCTTCTAGGCCGGATGGTAATAGAAGGCAGGGGACATGATGTTTTACCTAGGTTCAGGCCCTCTTGATGGAGGTAAAACCCTACGTCCTGCTTGATTAATATTGATGATATGGGTAGTACAAGAGTAGATCTACGACGAGATCGGAGAGGCTAAACCCTAGAAGCTAGCCTATGGTATGATTGTATGTTGTGGTTGTTGTCCTACGGACTAAAACCCTTCGGTTTATATAGACACCGGAGAGGGTTAGGGTTACACAAGGTCAGTTACAAAGGAGGAGATATCCATATCCGTATTGCCTAGCTTGCCTTCCACGCCAAGTAGAGTCCCATCCGAACAGGAGACGAAGTCACTACTAGGAAAAGGCATGCTAGTGGCGCACCGATTTTGCCTTCTAATGGCGCACTACCGGTGGGCCACTGGCATCACGCCATTAGAATTAAATTCTAATGGCGCACCACCGGTGCGCCATTAGTATCTGGTGTTCTAATGGCGCACCACGTAGTGCGCCATTAGAATGCCTCCCAGGGGGCCATATGTACCCATGTGCTTTGGCATTCTAATGGCGCACCAGCTGTTAATGCGCCATTAGTGTGATGATCACAGCGCACCATTAGTGTCTTGTGTGGTGCGCCATTAGTATGAATATTAGGTTTTTTTTGCTTTTCTGATTTTTGCACAGGTTACAAAATATATTATTGGACAGAATATAGACAACAACACACAGCAACATCAGATTCATCGAATACAATAGAAGATTAGTCTCCGAATACAATTCATCATATTAGTCTCCGAATTCAAAAGACCGAACAAAGATAAAACATTACAAGTCTCAAGACCGCGAGTATCGAGTTTGCCTTCACATTACAAGTCGATATCGATCATCTAAACTACCATCACATAGAAGAGAGTTGTGGTCATCACGATGAGCATCATCGCGATCAAACTGGTCTTCATCCGATTCCTCCAACGCTCCCTCCTCTCTCCCTCTAGATAGCGGGCGTATCTACATTCGGCCTCCGCCCTAGTGGTGTACCCTTTGTAACTGTTACCGTTGAAACGGTGAACCTGTCTTCGACACTCCTCCCAGTCGTCGTAGACTCCGGGAACCTTACCCTTGTACACGACATACGACGGCATCTCTATGCACAAGCCAAACAACAGACAATACATAAGCAATATGTAAGTATGCAACAAAAGGATCGGAAGAGAAAAGCAAGAAATTAATAGCACGATTCATGGTCCTACTAATAAATAGCATCGATTACATCTAAGTTGAACGACTGTCCAAACCAAAGAGACATACGAATTCATTAAAGTATAATTACAACATGAGCCAATCAATGTTCAGAACTACACATCACTACTTTCGACTCGACTCATCGGACAGGAACGTGGATGAAGCCGTCATCTGTCGTGATGGTCATGAAATCGCAGTCGTTGTCACCCTGCATTTGTAGCATTTCATCTATCTCACTGTTGGACGGTTGATATCTGAGGAAGAACTGCCCCGAGGTATGAAGGACATCTTGATGGATGATGTCCACAAACTCTGACTGGATGCGAAAGAATTCTTGTCTGAGGTCCGCGTCCTGGACTGCCGACAAGCTCGCGGCCCAATCTTTGAGATTATCTGGTAGCAGAAGTTGATGATGGTCCCTTACGATCGCCCGCATGTGATGGAGGGCGTAGTAGGCATCCTTCTGACCGCCAGGCGGCTGCTTGACGCAGCAGAACTTCGTATTGTGTGAGAACATGTGCTTGTCGTACTTACGAACTGCCCTGGTGAAGGTGCCTCCAGATTTGGCGTAGGCGGGGAGAACATCATCAAGAACTTTCTTGACATTTTTGTAGTCTATCTTGGAGTTACGGTTCGGGTCTAAATACGTGGCCATGGAATATTTCGGGCTTAAGAGGATGAGTGTGCAATGTGTGTCACTGCACAGAACACGGAATGTTAGAAAAAAAAAGAACGATCGAAATCTAAGAAACCATATGTTACGGGGCGGTTAAGGGATGACTCGGGAAAGTAAGCCACAAGGAAGTTATCCTCATCTGGGTTTGCCAGAATGACGCCTTCGAGGTGTGAACTCGCAACTTGGCAGTCCCCAGCGCTGCTCAAGTGCTTGGCACGCATGTAGAAGGGGTCGACTATCACGATGTCCGGGGTCTTGTCTCTAATGATCCGCATCTCCGTACTCAGCGAAAATAGCCGAACGAAGGTGTAGTGAAGCGGATGAAGGTTAAACATAGCAAAGATGTCAACAAACCGCAGGACGATCGTACCCCCGATGTCGCCATCCACAAAGCCCTTGCCCTCTGGCACCTTGGCCACGAAAACCGGGTATGCCACATCCTTCTCTCTGAGACGCCGCTTCTCCAAAGAATGAACACTGTCGTGCAGACTCCGCATAGCACCGGTTGCAGCATTCAGCATATTTGGCGGTAGCATCGCCCTACCCACCACGTGCACCCTCCTCGAGATATCCTTAGGTGAAGGTGGCCCGTCCTGAGCACGGATCGAACTCGTTGCTGGCTGGCTCGCACCGGCACCCTTGTTAGTCTTTCGTTTCCGTCCCTTCTTCTTGATCTCCTGTAATGGGACCGAGTTCTGCTCACAGACCGCCTTCTTGAGCGTGTTGGGGCTGATAATATTTCGCACCTCAGCTATCTGAGGCTCAGTGAAGGCGGGAGCTGGAGGCGTGTCCTGAGAACTGAACGCCAGACGACGCCTGTTGCAATTGGATTTCTCCGCCGTACCAGCTAGATCGCGGTCGTCTTGGTTGGTTCTTGAGAAAGAGGCGCGCAGAACTCGTCAGCGTACCCATGTTCGGCAAAGTACTTATCAACTTTGGTAAATGTACCGTCGTCGTTGTCGTCGCCATCCGGATCCTGTGCCATAGGGCTGTCCGGATCCTGTGCCATAGGGATGTCCGGCAGGTCCGGTAGCGTTGCGGCGTTCTTGCCATGGCTTGGTGCCGGCACGACTGGCGGTCTTGTCTGTGGGGTGGTGTCCCCCGCCCCCAAACGAATCTGGCCCTTCGGCCAAAGCAGGGGCCAGTTTACGCAGGTGCTGAGGGTTATCTCATCTTCTTCGTCGGCCCCAGCGGGTCGAATCGGAGGTAACAGCTCGTCGCAGCCTGGCAGCACCTGAACCACTTCAACCCTATACATTGTGGGTGGCATCGGATTACCGTGGAACATGGGGTTGCCCGGTTGAACGATTCTGCCCTTGGCAACATCGACCAACTCGGCGCCCACGAAGTGCAGAAGAGTGCAAGGAACGTCGGCGGTGCCCTGCGAAAACATGTACAGGGCGTCAGGGATGCCAGTCAAAGGCAAGGAGATGAAGTCATCGGCCGAGAGGCTTAGTTACCGTGATGCCGTCGAGCTCGGCTAATGTCGAGGCACCGCCAACGGCGGGCGTGCAACTGACGGAGGGGGCGCTTGTTGGCGAGGTGCCGGCCGGCGTACACTCGGGTGCATTAAGCTCCAATGCCCGTGCTGGCGCCGGAGACACGAATACCGCCTCCGCCGGAGACACCAATGGCGCCGCCGCCGGAGACACCAATGGTGCCGCCGGAGACACCAATGGAGCCGCCTGCGCGCTGTGCGAGTTGCTGGCCGTGAAGCTGGGAACCGGGGGAGGCCCTTGTTGGCCGCCCGCAATCCACGTCGTCAGCCCATGAATCAACGTAGGCACCATGGCATTGAGCGTTGTTCCAAGTTGTTGTTGCACTTGCTCTTGGACAAGCTCCGGAATCCACGCCACTTGTGCCTTGAGTTCTTCAACCTCGCGCTTCTGGCTTTCCGAGATGGTCTTTTTCTCCTTCCGCACACCAGCGGTATAGTATGACCCCCATTTTGTGGACAAGCCTTTGCCGGCCACACGACCAGCTGACGTCGGCTTAGTGAGCTTATCCTTGTTTTTCATTACGTTCAACGCCCTATATAAAGGGGTGTCAAAAGGGGAGCTCTTAGACGACCCGGCGCAACTGCTTTCAGTGTCCTACGAAAGGAACGTGAACCATTTAGAAATATTGGGGATTAATTAGAGTGCAACCATATGGAGCTAATTACGCGGGGGTGTATTCCTTACCAGAAGAAGCTCAAGCGCCATGGTCTTCGGATCCGTGGTAAGCTCCTTTGTTATCGGGTCCTCCTTGTACCGGGCCCTGACATAGTTCCTGTAAGTGCATCTAGTGCCACCCCTAGTTGGTTTTGGAGTATTGACGACAAACCTAGTTGAGGGACTAATGTGTTTGTGAGAATTACAGGATAACACAGGTAGAAGTCCCTCATTGATTCGGTTTTACTACCAGAGATGACCCCTAAAAATGTATGAAGACATTGAAGCCAAAGGTGGTATATGAAGATATTCACATTGAAGACTATGACAAAAGAAGACACGTTATGAAGCCTATGGAAGCTCGAAGACTTAGATCTTTAGTAGTTCTTTTTCTTTTGTGTTGAGTCATAGGAACCACCGTACTGTTAAGTGGGGTCCAGGAGAACCAGTCAGAATGACTGAACTGATGCCTAATCCAAAAACCTATGTCTTCGAGTGAAGACAATGAGAGCGAATCTTGTCCAGAGCCGGACAAGTCAGCTTTACTTGTAGCCCAAGTACAGTTGCCATGACAGTTTGAAATCTGACCGTTGAGACACGTGTCAGTTCCTTAGTGACCCAGGGTCATTTCGGACAAATCAGGTCGGGTTGCCAAGTGGCTATAAATAGCCCACCCCCTACAACCATCAACAGTTGGCTGCTCAGATTTCAGTGCACGGCTTTTGTCGTTTGAGAGCAACCCACCTCGAAGCCTTTGAGAGAAAATTCCTAGCGAGGAGAAAAGCCCTAACCACCCAGAGCCATAGCACATTGAGCATCACTTAAGTCTTCTTGTCTCTGTGATCTGAAGACTTATTACACTTGAGGACTGTGAATCCTCCAGACGGTTAGGCAACGCGTTCAGAGCATCCAAGAGACATTGTGGATTGCCAGTGAACGAAGTCTGTGAAGGTTTGGGAGTCTACCTTGAAGACTTACCAGAGTGATTGGGCGAGGACTATGTGACCTTAGCTCAAGGAGAATACGGTGAGGACTTGGTGTCCTGAGCTGCGTGTTCAGGACTGGGTGTCCGGGACTGTGTGTCCTAAGGTTTAAATACCTAGCCGCTCCAACCAGACGTACAGTTGTCATAGCAACTGGAATTGGTCCAACACATCATTGTCTTCAACGAGTCACTGGTTTCATCTTCACTTCCTTTTTCCTTACTGTTACTCATTGTGAAGCCATTGCATGCTTGCTCTATCTTTTGTCTTCACAACGTGAATGTATGATCTGTTTGGCTTCATAACTTCTTCCTACCTGATCCTTATTACACTACAGCTGTTTGTCTTTGTGCTTTCACTCTATTGAATACTTGACCATGGCTTGCCTAGTGTAATCTAACTTCCGCTGCATAGTAATAGGCAAAGTCTTCACTGTTTGTCTTCATAACTCCCACATTTTGAAGACTTTTATAAAAATCGCCTATTCACCCCCCCTCTAGTCGATATAACGCACTTTCACTTGGTATCAGAGCTAGGTGCTCCCTTGTTCTGTGTGATTCGGTTTAACCACCTGGAGTTTTAGCTATGTCGACTGCAGGGATAATCAAAGTCTCCGCTGCGTGCCCCATCTTCGATGGAACTGAATATCCCTACTGGAAGAATAAGATGCGCATGCATCTTGAAGCCATTGACGTCGACCTATGGTATGTTGTTGAGAACGGCGTTCCCAAGGCTGGAGAAGGTGTCACTGCTGCTGATGTCAAGAAGTTCACTCAACTGGACTCTACTGCAAAAAATATCATCGGTGGCCATCTGACAAAAGGACAGTATGGCCGTGTGAGTGCCTTGAAGACATCCAAGCTGGTCTGGGACTGGCTCTCTAAGGTCAATGAAGGCATCTCAACCCAGAAAGATCAAAGAATCAGTGTTCTTCGCAACCTCTTCAACCGCTTCAAGCGAAATGACAATGAGAATGTCCAGCACACATTTGACCGGCTCACTGACATCACAAATGAGCTTCAAGCCCTCGGCGCCACTGAGATCACCAAACATGAAGTCGTCAAGACGCTGCTGAGATCACTTGATAGTTCGTTTGACATCCTAGCCCTGATGATTCAAGAATGTCCTGATTTCAAGACACTCGATCCGTCTGACATACTTGAGAGGCTCAACACACATGAGTTTCAGCTTTCTGAGAAAAGAGATATCTACGGTCCAAACTATGGGCGAACTCGTGCCTTGAAGGCAAAAGTTGTTTCCTCATCCGAAGAAGAATCTGACAGCAGTTCTGATGATCCTGAAGACATTGGAAGGGAACTTGCAATGCTAGTGAAGAAGTTCCAAAAATTCACCAAGAAGAAAGGCTTCAGAAAATCTTCACGATCAAGCTCAAGGAATGATGAAGCTTCTTCTCATGACTACAAGAAGAAAACATGTCACAAGTGCAAAAAAACTGGACACTTCATCTCTGAGTGTCCACAGTAGCACAATGAGAACAGAAGGAAGAAGAAGAGCAAGGAATATGATTCTGACGACAAGAAGAAGAAGAAATACTCAAAGTCTTCTTCCAAGTCTTCCTCAAAGTCTTCATCACACAAGAAGAGCTCATCTGGCAAAGCACGTGCGTTTGTTGGCAAGGAAATGGATTCAGAGGAGGAGTCCGCTTCTGAAGAGGCAGAGGTGGAGTCTGAGGAGGAGTCTGATTCTGGCATTGCGAGTCTGGCTACAGCATACGTCGCCAAGTCCATCTTCAACACTGAAGACAATGACTGCATCACCGACACCGACGCAAATGACAAGAGCAACTCCACTCCTACCTACTGCTTCATGGCACGCGGTGCCAAGGTAAACACATGCACTACTCGCTATCAAACATCTAGTGATGACGACTCTCACTGTGATTCAAAACCCAGCTACAAAACACTTGCTAAAATTGCAACTGAACAACAGAAAGCTATGGAACATATTCAAAAACTGTTAGACAGAAGCGATGATCTGTTGGGTGCTGAAAAGACTCGATCTGAATCCTTAATTGAAGACATAAAAAATCTTCGCGTTAAGTATCAGGAACTTGAAGATCGTCTTGATACTCTCTCAATAACTCATGAAAAGCTTTCCTATGATTATCTTCAAAGGAAGCAAGAACTTGAGAAATTGAGAGCGGCTCATGAAGATCTTCAAAAGGAAAACGAGTCACTTCGCGCCGAACAGATCAGTTCCGCTCAGGAAGGATTTGAACCACCATGTCTTAAATGCATTGAGCGTGATAATGCTACTTCTGTTGCTGAATGTTCCACTGCTACTGCTGTTGCAATATCTTCAACTGTTGATGTGGTAACTAACCCCTCTGCTGAGGATACCACTGCTATTTCTGATGAGAATGCTAGGTTGAAGACATTGCTTGAAACAGGGATGTACAAAAGTCTTAAAGGACATCAGACATTATGTGATGTCGTCAAGAAGCAGATTCTGAATCGAAACCCTAGGAAAGAGGGTGTTGGGTTTGCAAGGAAAATAAATGCAGATGGCTCTTACTGGAAACCTGAGCAGTACCCCAAAACCACATGGGTTGCTGCAAAGGAACTTTCAGCAGATCCATCCAATTTATCTGGCTTCACTTGTGCTAACCCCATTATCATTGATGAATCCTTTGGTGCAAACTATAAACTGTTTAAGAATCAGAATGGTGAAGTGTTTGCCAGGTACATTGGTACTAACTGCAGGAATGGACCGCCTATGAAGAAGATCTGGGTTCCGAAAAAGTGTCTGGAAAATCTTCCTGTGAATGTCTTAATGACACCTCACTTGAAGAAGACAAACCTCAGACCAAAGGCTTCATACGGTCCAAAGGCTTCATACAAACAGAGGACTCACCTGAGTCACACTAACGCAAAATGTTTTGCAGGGAAACCATACTCAGGCATATGAATATGAGAGCGGTTCATCGAACCGTCATGTTCATATGACCAAAAATTATTCTGCTTATTCCTATGAGTATTATTGTCCACCTGCAAGACTGTTTTCTAAGGCTTCAAAGCCAAAATTCTCAGATGCTGCACTTAGACTTATTGCTTCTAAGCCACCCTTGAAGATGTGGATGGTTAAGAAAGCTTAACTCTCTTTTGCAGGGAAAGGAACAAAATCTTCTGACGCTATTGCTGGGGACCTTAAAAATCTTGTAGGGCGCAAGATAAAATGCCCGAATGGCATCATTATGTACTTCGTTCCTGAATCGCATGCTACTCTCCCTATTAGTCCTAATCTGGATCTAAGTTTTCATAACCCACTGGTTCGTCAAATGTTTTTGCTTCACAATTCTCTTCGTGAAGCCTATCCCCCTAACTGCACTGTAGGGTACGACACCAGCGCCTTCAAAGTCTTCAGAATGGATTATTAACAGTGGATGTACAAATCACATGACTGGCAAAAGAAGCCTTCTTATGGACTCAACCTTACGTCCATCCGACAAGAGCCACATCACATTTGCTGACACTGGTAAAAGTAAGGTATTGGGTCTAGGTAGAGTTGCAATCTCAAAGGATCAACACATGGATAAAGTCATGCTTGTTGAATCCCTTGGCTTCAACTTAATGTCTGTCTCAATGCTTTGCGATTTGAACATGATCGTAATGTTTGGAAAATATCGTTGCCTAGTACTAATGGAATCTGACAAGTCTCTAGTGTTTCAAGGGTATCGGAAAGATGATCTGTATGTGGTAGATTTCTCGGCAGGGCCACAACTTGCAGTATGTCTTCTTGCAAAAGCTTTAGAATGCTGGCTTTGGCATCGGAGGCTTGGGCATGCTGGCATGAGGAACCTCCACACCCTTGCGAAGAAGAAGCATGTCATAGGCATCGAGGGCATCAAGTTCAAGAAAGATCACTTATGCGGTGCCTGTGAAGCAGGGAAGATGACAAGGGAAAAACATCCTTCGAAGACAATCATGACTACTACTCAACCCTTCGAACTGCTCCACATGGATCTTTTTGGTCCCACTCACTACTCAACTTTTACTACTACTGCTTGCCTCTATGGCTTCGTGATTGTTGATGATTACTCTAGATATACTTGGGTGCACATAATCCTTTACAAGACTGAAGTGCAGGATGTCTTCGGACGCTTCGCCAATCGAGCTATGAACAATTTTGGTGCCAAGATAAAGCACATCAGAAGTGACAATGGCACTGAATTCAAGAACACTGGCCTTGATACTTATCTTGATATCTTGGGCATCACACATGAATTCTCAGCTCCGTACACGCCATAGCAGAATGGGGTCGTCGAACGAAAGAACAGAACACTCATTGAGATGACCAGAACGATGCTAGATGAATACAAGACTCCAAGAAAATTCTGGACTGAAGCCATTGACACTGCATGCCATACAATCAATCGTGTTTATCTTCACAAGCTTCTAAACAAGACATCTTATGAACTCCTAACTGGCAAGAAGCCAAATGTCAGTTACTTCAGAGTATTTGGCTCAAGGTGCTGGATCAAGGACCCACACCACACCTCAAAGTTTGCACCAAAAGCACATGAGGGCTTTATGCTAGGATATGGAAAGGATTCGCACTCCTACAGAGTCTTCAACCTCTTTCATTACAAAGTTTTTGAAACAGTGGATGTGCGGTTCGATGAGACAAATGGTTCACAAAGAGAGAAACTGCCAAATGTGCTAGATGAAGTTCCAGCTAGTGAATCAATCAAGCTTATGGGAACTGGAGAGATTATACCTTCTGAAGCTCATCCTGAAGAAGAACTTATCATCTCAGCACCTGATCAACATGAAGACAATGCTCAGCCTGAAGACATTCCTCCCAACAACAACACAGATCAGCAAGAGCAAAGTCTTCGCCCTGTACATCCTCGTGTTGCAAATGAAGTACAGATTGACAGAATAATTGACAGCATCAATGCACCTGGTCCACTCACTCGTTCAAGGGCAACTCAGCTAGCAAATTTCTGTGGGCACTTCGCATTCGTCTCAATATCAGAACCCAAGAAAGTTGAAGAAGCCTTCATGGAACCTGAATGGATTCAAGCTATGCAAGAAGAGCTTCAACAGTTTGAGCTGAATAATGTATGGGAACTGGTTAAGCGTCTTGATCCACGGAAGCACAACATAATAGGCACCAAATGGATATACCGCAACAAACAAGATGAGCATGGTCAAGTTGTCAGAAACAAAGCTCGTCTCGTTGCTCAAGGATATACTCAAGTGGAGGGCATTGACTTCGATGAAACATTTGCTCCTGTGGCTAGGCTTGAAGCCATACGCATACTGCTGGCCTATGCAAATCATCATAACATACTTCTATATCAAATGGATGTGAAAAGTGCCTTTCTCAATGGCAAGATTGAAGAAGAAGTGTATGTTGCACAACCACCTGGCTTTGAAAATCCAAAACATCCTGACATGGTATACAAGCTCAACAAGGCACTGTATGGCCTCAAACAAGCCCCTAGGGCCTGGTATGACACACTCAAATACTTCCTGAAGAGCAAAGGCTTCATACCTGGTTCCCTGGATCCCACTCTTTTCACGAAGACATATGATGATGAACTGTTTGTGTGCCAAATATATGTGGATGACATTATCTTCGGCTGCACCAATCAGAAGTACAGTGAAGAGTTTGGATATATGATGCAAGAGCAATATCAGATGTCCATGATGGGGGAGCTGAAGTTCTTCCTTGGTCTTCAGATACGACAACAACGCAATGGCATCTTCATATCTCAAGAGAAGTATCTCAAAGATTGCCTGAAGAAGTTCGGTATGCAAGACTGCAAAGGCTTCACAACACCAATGCCAGCCAAACATCATCTAGGTCCTGACGACAATGGTAAAGAGTTCGATCAAAAGGTATACTGCTCCATGATTGGTTCTTTGCTTTATTTATGTGCATCTAGGCCAGATATTATGCTTAGTGTTTGCATGTGTGCTCGATTTCAAGCGGCACCAAAGGAGTCGCATCACTTAGCTGTGAAGCGAATTCTTCCATATTTGGCTCACACCCCAACTCTAGGATTATGGTATCCAAAGGGCTCAGAGTTTGATTTGGTTGGATTTTCGGATGCTGATTATGCTGGTGACAAAGTTGATCACAAGTCTACATCAGGCACATGTCACTTTCTGGGACGATCACTTGTATGTTGGTCTTCAAAGAAGCAGAACTGTGTATCTCTCTCCACTGCTGAATCTGAATACATTACTGCTGGATCTTGCTGCGCTCAGCTTCTATGGATGAAGCAAACACTGAAGGACTATGGCATTCATCTGAAGCAAGTGCCACTTTACTGCGACAACGAAAGCGCCATCAAGATTGCCAACAACCCAGTTCAGCACTCGAAGACAAAGCACATTGAAATTCGTCATCACTTTCTCAGATATCATGTTGTGAAGGAAGACATTGATATCATACACGTCAACACTGAAGAGCAATTGGCAGATATCTTCACCGATCCCTTGGATGAGAAGAGATTTTGCAAGTTACGGTGTGAGCTAAATATCCTGGAATCCTCAAATGTCCTGTGATCAGGCACACATCCTAACACTTATGCATATTGATGACTTAGATGTGCAACACACAAAGTAAAGTATATCTTCAATCAATGAAGACATACATTCTAAGTGTGAATACATTAATGTGGAATTTGACTTCGGAGCGCCACGATAATTGTGCGCCGTGTCTGGGTCTAATACTTCCTATACGGTGGGTAACGCCACCACCAAATGTTCTATTTTGAAGTGTTTCACTCATGGCGTTACCTTGCAATATCTTCACATTTGGTTTGGCTTCGAACTCAACATGTCTTCATGATTATCTTCACTATGTTGATTATATAGATATATACATACTAGTGTTCTGTCCTCTACAGCATTCACTTATAGCTATGTCTTCTTGGTTGAATCTTTTGAACTAAGTGAATGTGATCGGACCCCAATCTCTCTATGCTTTCTATCACAAATTCTATCTCTCCAAGTCATATGCATTCTATTGAAACTGTCGAATGTCTTCACTGCGTCCTTGTCAGCAGAAGATAAAGAGACAACCATAAAGTCCGTTTTCAATGCTCATTCCTCCACATAAAATCCGGAGAAGCAGGAACGACCGCCCGACAATCCAGGCGAGCGTGGGACGTGGAACAAACCCAAAACTTCCACAAAATGGCCACGCGTTCCTCAGATGCGAATCGCCACGGGCACCTGTGTAATAGCACAGTGCCGCCCCTGAGCCTATAAATTCACACTTACCGCGGTCATTATCTCCTTCTTCCACCCTTGCACGAACCCTAGCGCCACCGCTAGCGGTCGACGACGCCGGCGACGAAGCGCTTCGCTGCCGCAACTTCTCCGACGCCATCTTCATGCCGATCGCGGACATCGTCCTCTCCGCCGTCGCCGTAGGTGTCTTCCGTCGCCAAGTTAGGGCACGGAGGACTGAACTGCTCGGCATCATCTCTCACTTCCGTCTAGCAGTTCCAAGTGTGGTAAATAAAACTTCTTTTTACAGCCTCTTTTGATCTCATGGTTCTGTCACTTTCTACCATAAGAAGTTTATCTTCACACAAGTTAGATCTCTCAATCTGCATCTCATAACATGCCTAGTATATTCACTTATGCTTCATGAAGTAGTTAGATTCCTCACTTGTACTGATCTGTGGGTTCGTACAAATCTGGAACCAACTTCTTATCTATGAGTGAATGTCTTCGCATGATGAGGTCAATGTCTTCTAAACTGATTAATCTTCAAAACCTTCTGAGAATGCATATGACCTCTTCCCCTTCCCTCGCACCTTAATGCTGTCACAGGTACATGTCCGTGGGAGAATCCTTCGGTTCTCATAGTCTGCATTCATTTGCAGAATTCCTACAGCATCACATAAACTCTCCTGAAGCCAGTTCCTGTTGGTCCAGTAAAAGAAAGGCTTTGAAGCCTTTGAAAGTTTTGAAGCCTTTCAAGTTAAAGTTTATGGCTTCAGAAGCAGCAGCAAGGAAAGGGGGCAGACAGAGACGTGAAGGGACTTCCAAAGATCTGCCTGAAGACCTGGCAGAAATGTATCAAACAAATCCTGAAGAGAACTATGGGCAGCGCAAGACTCGAATCCAATGGATTCGACGCTATTGGGAAGAACAATGGTTCAAATACCGCTTCGTCACCGAGGAGTATGCTGAGAAAAGTGCCATCAGGAGACCATGGGGGGACATCCATTTCAAGAATCTCATACCCAGGACCAGAGATGAAGCCATTGCTCAAGTCTTCTACCCATGCATGGTCCGAGGACCATAGCCAGATGATGCACATCCGTCGTCACTACTCTGGTGTCGTGACGACAATCTGTTCAAGCGCAACTTCCAGTTTGCTCAACAATCAGTGAAGCTGAACAAGAAGAAATTTGTGTTAGACTTCAACCCCGATCCCTCCGCACCAAGGGCAGATGGCACACACGACGCCGAACCCAATATCATCGGTCCGTTTGCCAACCTTGAAGGCCTCATGACCCACATCCTAGTCCAAGGGACTGCCGTGAATGACCCTCCAGCTGACTCTGAGTCTGATGAAGCTCCTGCTGTACCGAAGCCATAGCAGTCGAAGAAGCCAAAAGCTTCAAAGCCGGCCCCTTTGTCAAAAATCTCAAGGGCAAAGCCATTGGCAACTGCACCTCCTGAAGTCAGTGTGCAGTCTGAAGACATATCCCGCATCTCCAAGCCCCAGAAGGCCAAAGTGCCTCAGCCACACTCCGGCAAAGAGCTCACAACTGCTGCCATTCTGCGCAGCGAAGCCATTGATCTATCAAGTGATGAAGATCTTGGAGATGACGCTCTAGAGCAGCTCATCAAAAGCAAAGAAGAAGCTGAAATCTTCAACAATTTGCCTCTGTTTGATGTCGCCATCATCCACAATTTCATCGATGAATGGTTTGCCTCACCTGACATAAGCTTCGAAGATCTGCAGCTGCCCGTTGGCCTCAGCATCGCATTCCAACGCGCTATTGCTTCAGAACTTGCTATTGCCCAGCGCATAGTTGAACTGAAGCAGAAAATTGATCATGAAAAGGCTCAGTTCAAGAAGCATATGGCCAAGCTCAGCGTGCAAGAAGTGAAGAGCTTCAAGACCATGCTGCATGAGCTCAAAGAAAATTTTCTGAAGAAGCGTGCAGAAGCTCAGGGCTCACGTGAGCGGATGAAATCTCTGGCGGAAAGATGTGTACAAGCCTACAATGAGGCTGAAAAGTGCAAGGCACTTGGGCGTCCAGGCATTGACCCCAAGATGGCCGCGAAGAAGAAGAAGCCTGCTATGGCTGAACCAGAGGCATCTAGGCAAGAAGCGGTTCCAATTGTCTTCTCAACTGCAACGACTGGCTTGAAGCCAAAGAGCCGGTCAACAACTTCAGAGCTAAAGAAGACAAGAATTGCTGAGGCTGAAGCAAGGAAAAGGAAGAGCTCTGAAGCCTCTCCTACTGCCCCCAGCAAGAAGAAGCGCAAGATCAAGAAATCTCAGGCTGCTCCCATAGAGCCCTTGATAGTTGAACCTATCTCAATGGTTCACCCCAATGTAGAACACCAATTAACAGTTCATGAGCCTGCTTCCACAGAGGCTCCTGAAGCTGAAGACATACCAGCAGCCGACCCAATTGCTGCTGAAGACATTGGTCATCAGGACAATGTGCAAGATGATGCAGCCCTTCCTCAGTATGAACAAAGCGAGCTCATCAGCATTGGTCGTCCACTGACGCCAATTGCACAAGACGCGTCATGGGCGGATCGCCCTCAAGAGGAAGAGGACTTTGAGGCTCAGCCCACTCCAACCCCACAAGCATCGTCTGCATTCCACAGGCTTCGCAAAGGTCCAAGGCCTCAAGTCCATGCTGAAGACATTCCGGCTGCATCAGCCAAAGAAGAAACACCACAACAGCCCACTCCAATGCTCCATCAAGAAGCAGTTCTCCAGGAGAACGTGCTTGTGACTGACCCTCCAGCTAGTCAAGCGGAGGCTGAAAATGAGGCTGCCACAACACACACTGAAGCAAATGTGGAGCCCTCCCCACCAAAAGCTTCAGCAGACAGCGAAGCTACTGATCCAGACACTTCTGTTCCTGAGTCTGCTGCTGGTCCTCAATTTGATTATCATGTTGAGCACAGGCCTCATGTCCAGAAGCCAGTCCCAAGGCTCCCAAGGTTCCCAGGTCCTGCATCAGCACCTGGCTCCTTTGATATCAATAGCTTCAAGGCAGATAACACGTTCTTCAACAGCTCCAAGAACCCCTATTCAAGGGAAAGGATTGTATCAGATAGGTTCTGGAGCTATCCTCAGCGCAGCTACTACTCAAGCATCCTATACAACCAAGGTCGCATCTTCCCGCACAAGCGCCTTGAGGTTGAAGCCATTGTTGGCCTGCCATGTCTAGAGGAAGCTTTGGATTGCTTTAAGCAAGTGGGTCTGCTGCAGTTTGTCATTGATGAAGAGCACTGGAATGAAGAGCTTCTGCTTCAGTTCTATGCCACCCTCCACATTAAAGGATACAACAGAGATCCGAAGACTTGGGTCCTGGAGTGGATGACCGGCAATGTCCATCATGAAGCCAATGCATTTGATATCATTGAGCTCACCGGCCTGCCCACTCCTGGCGAATTCTTCGAGGAAGGCTATCAACTACATGCTGAAGCTATTGAGAGCATATTCCAGCGGCCTGAACCAAATATGAGTCAGATGCTCTCAATGATGAAGCCATTGCCCCATGATGCACCCTATCCAACTGAGTTCTTCGTTGAAGAGCTTGAGTACCTGCCTAGGACCATATATCACATCATCCGGCGGACTCTCTGGCCCATTAAGGGGCACTCTCCAAATGCAAATATTGAGGGTGCAATGAAGACTATGATATTCTGCATCCTTCATGGCAAATGCTTCAACGCACAGGATATCTTCATACGCCAACTTGCAGCGTCAGGCTCAGATTTATTTGGTTTGAAGTTCTATGCTCCTTGGGTGATGAGGCTGATCAAACTGCACTCTACGATCTCGTATCAGCCCTCAGCTCGAAACCATCGGATCTTCTTGCCAGATGTGGATACCTCTTTTGAAGCTATATATCCTGAGCCTGCCAAGCAACCGTTGAGTCTTCAGAATGCAGAACACCAGAGCTTCACTCAGAATGATGAAGGTGTTGAAGCCATCTCCAAGGTGTATCCTTTGGCTGGCACTACACGTGCGCCACACCCTGCTTCAACTGAAGCCACTGATAGTGCAACTGCTTCAAGACCCAAGAAGCGCACTCGTGTTCTCACTGACCAAGAGCTTCTTGTGGACCTTCATCAAAAACAAGATAGGCATCACGACTGGCTAAAGCGTCAGATGAAGAGCCTCTTGGTGGATGTAAATCGTCTTCGAAATCTTGCCACCAAGAATGCCTTCGTCACTCATGAAACCTGTCGTCGTACATGGAAAGGTCTCTCAATGATATGCACTGAAGCTGAACTTGAAGAGGATGGCTTCACATAGCGTTTCAAGTTTGACACCACACCTCCTAGAAGGGCTGTGATGCGAAACACACCATCACTTAAGACTCTGAGTTTTCTTCATTTGCTGCCACAGTCACTGCCAGAATCATTGATGAAGAAGACGATGCTACATCACCGCCACCTGCTTCAGCACCTCCAAGCTCTTCTGCACCGCCAAACACCTCCAATGACCCTGCTGCTCCTGGGAACGAGTAGACACTCTATGTCTTCAAACCTTTTTGGTCCTTGCTGACAAAAGGGGGAGAAGCATATGGGTTGATAGTCTTCAAGCGGGTCCATATGGGCGGGTGCTTTAAGTTTCGCTATATTTTGCTTCGTGCTTACAACTCTCGTTTTTTTTGCTTCATTTGGTTCTTTGAGTTGTAACACTAAAACTTGATGGTCGTCTGCTACCTGTTTGCCACCCTGTTTTGCGAAGATAAATTCCGCATGTGCGACGATAAATTCCGCACTTATCTCATTCCGCAGACGTCCATTTTCCATTATGCATGTCATTATCTTCATATACTTTCACATGCATAGTGGATTGTCATCATAAGCTGAAGTGGATCTCCAAGTACAACCTGCCATGTGCATTTGCATTCCAAAAGCAAATTAACTTATATGCACATCTTAAGGGGGAGCCCTTGCAACTTATGAAGACAATTCCTTATCCTTTACAATTTCACAGACTATATTCCCCATTGGAAACTTCAACTAGTTTGTCATCAATCACCAAAAAGGGGGAGATTGTAAGTGCATCTAGTGCCACCCCTAGTTGGTTTTGGAGTATTGACGACAAACCTAGTTGAGGGACTAATGTGTTTGTGAGAATTGAAGGATAACACAGGTAGAAGTCCCTCATTGATTCGGTTTTAGTACCAGAGATGACCCCTAAAAATGTATGAAGACATTGAAGCCAAAGGTGGTATATGAAGATATTCACATTGAAGACTATGACAAAAGAAGACACGTTATGAAGCCTATGGAGCTCGAAGACTTAGATCTTTAGTAGTTCTTTTTCTTTTGTGTTGAGTCATAGGAACCACCGTACTGTTAAGTGGGGTCCAGGAGAACCAGTCAGAATGACTGAAGTGATGCCTAATCCAAAAACCTATGTCTTCTTGTGAAGACAATGAGAGCGAATCTTGTCCAGAGCTGGACAAGTCAGCTTTGCTTGTAGCCCAAGTAAAGTTGCCATGAGAGTTTGAAATCTGACCGTTGAGACACGTGTCAGTTCCTTAGTGACCCAGGGTCATTTCGGACAAATCAGGTCGGGTTGCCAAGTGGCTATAAATAGCCCACCCCCTACAACCATAAACGGTTGGCTGCTCAGATTTCAGTGCACGGCTTTTGTCGTTTGAGAGCAACCCACCTCGAAGCCTTTGAGAGAAAAGTCCTAGCAAGGAGAAAAGCCCTAACCACCCAGAGCCAGAGAACATTGGGCATCACTTAAGTCTTCTTGTCTGTGTGATCTGAAGACTTATTACACTTGAGGACTGTGAATCCTCCAGACGGTTAGGCGTCGCATTCAGAGCATCCAAGAGACATTGTGGATTGCCAGTGAACGAAGTCTGTGAAGGTTTGGGAGTCTACCTTGAAGACTTACCAGAGTGATTGGGCGAGGACTATGTGACCTTAGCTCAAGGAGAATACGGTGAGGACTTGGTGTCTTGAGCTGAGTGTTCAGGACTGGGTGTCCGGGACTGTGTGTCCTAAGGTTTAAATACCTAGCCGCTCCAACCAGACGTACAGTTGTCACAGCAACTGGATCTGGTCCAACACATCATTGTCTTCAACGAGTCACTGGTTTCATCTTCACTTCCTTTTTCCTTACTGTTACTCATTGTGAAGCCATTGCATGCTTGCTCTATCTTTTGTCTTCACAACGTGAATGTATGATCTGTTTGGCTTCATAACTTCTTCCTACCTGATCCTTATTACACTGCAGCTGTTTGTCTTTGTGCTTTCACTCTATTGAATACTTGACCATGGCTTTCCTAGTGTAATCTAACTTCCGCTGCATAGTAATAGGCAAAGTATTCACCGTTTGTCTTCATAACTCCCACGTTTTGAAGACTTTTATAAAAATCGCCTATTCACCCCCCCTTTAGTAGATATAACGCACTTTCAGTTCCTGGTCTGCTTGTCACCGCTGTATTTCTCGAAGCGGGGCGGTAGGCCTTGCTCGGCATGCTCCACGTCCTCCTTGTCCCATATAGGCTCTGCCACTCTGTAACCGCCGGGACCGAGTTTGTGTTCCCCTAAGTTCAACTCCCGCATTTCTTTCCCCCACTGACTTGATTCGGAGGTTGCACTGCTCTTGCACTTGATCTTGAACTCCTTGTACTCATCTTCGCTCATCAAAGGATATTTCGCCTTGATCTTCTCATAACTATCACCTTTATCAATCATTCTCTTCACCGCGATTTTCCAAGTAGACAGGTCCGTGCTCATCTTCGTGAGGGCGGCACTGTTCACTTTATCCCTAAGAGGAGTGTGTTTTCAAATTCGGCGGGGAACTTGTATCGTTCGTGCAGCTTCGTGAAGAGGAGGTTACGCAAATTCCCTCGGTCCTTATGCCTAAGGTTCTCGGTGTTGATCGAGACGGTGCTCCGGAGAATGCACCCGAGCTGAACCGAGTACCCCTTGACTATATGTTTGGGCTCCGTTGGATTCCCGTCGAAGTCCACTTGAGTGAATTCCTCCTTGACGGTGCGGAGCACATTCGGGCGCCGGTCCTTCCTTTGCTTCCTCGGTTGGCTGCCATCTGTGTGTGCGCCGCCATCATCAGTGGTGGCATCCTCGGCGGCACCATCAGTGGTGTCATCCCCGACGCCACTAGGGGTTGTGTAATCAGGGTCGGTGTCTTCCGCGGCGTCCTCATAGCGGTGAGGTTGTTCCTCCATCTCCTGGGACAACTCCCAGAATTGCTTGCCGCCCGAACCACCGGCCTCATCGTTGTGGGCCATGTTTCGCTCTAAATAGGAAAAAAATTTGGTCAAAAAGTTGGTTATTGTCAAGGAACAAGATCATGGTCTCATCATTTAGGGTTTGTCGACACCGAGGCACCCTAAAAGCCTAAGCTTTCATCATTTAGGGTTTGTCGACGCCGAGGCACCCTAAAAGCCTAAGTGTACATCATTTAGGTTCTCATCGACACTGAGGCATCCGGGGCAGCCAAGTTAAGTTTTCATCATTTAGGGTTTATCGATGCCGAGGCACCCTAGGTTGGGCCTAATCACTTGGCACTAATCACTTGGCTCTATTGCCACCTATGGTTTAATACAGCAAGAATAAAGGGGCAGTTGATCCTACTTAATTAAGTACTAAGACACCCCGGCCCATGCATTAGTAGCAAGTATCTCATATGTCCGATTTTTAGCAAAGTCATGCTAAAATTCACGGAAAATTTCAGCATGACCTTTGCTGAAAATAGGACATATGGAGTACCCGAATTTGCCGAAACAGAAGTTAATCGACATTCTGGCAAACTCAAGGGCCTCTCGGGGTACCTGCAAAATCATCACGACACGAAGGGCCTCTCAAGGGCCTCAAGCAGCAGCGGCGTCTCCCAGGACCCCATTTTTTTGCTAAATTTATTTGAGCAGCAATCAGAGCAGAAAACTCAGCATATTTCTATACAACAACACTGTAAAGATGAAGAACAGTTCTACAGCAGCCCATCTTTGATCATCATCTTTGCATATCTTTCTCAATGTGATCACAAGTAATTCAGAGGCATCACAATTAATTCAGAGCATCACAAGGCATTAGTAGTTCAGTACATGAACAAGTTTTACAAAGCACATCAATATGTTACAGCAAACAAAAGTTCTGAAATTTGTGTGCCTAACTAAATTTTTAGTAACCGAATAAACTGAATTTTCAAAACTGCAAGAAGCAATTTTAAAAAAATCCTCTCATCTCATATGAGGAGTGTTAATCCTAAGACTAATAGTTTGTTGTCCCTGTCCATTTGTCCCTCCCCAACTAGATACTAGAGTAGCACTGTTGATGCCCTGTTCTTGCTGAACTTTATGACAGTATATACAACAACTTATCCTAAATGTGGCTAGAACTGCAGATTTACAAATTAAAGGACACAAACTCAAGCAAGCTTCCTGAACAATACCGTGACAAAAAACATAGGACAATCAATGAATTTATATAACCAGTAAGAACAAGGGGATGATTTTAGCAAGTGCAGCTCTAGCACCTGTGCATGAAATGTATCATGTATCAAACCATCAATTAGCTGCTGAAAAACATAAATGTACCATGTGAACATATAATACCTTCACGAGCGAACTCAATGAGTGTGAACCAACAGAGTGTGGGTCACCACACATTGTGTAGTCAAAAACCTTCAGGACAGAGTGAAAATAGTTACAATATGCTTGCAAGTAATTTGAGGAGGGAACTACACTACACAAGAACTAAACTTTGGTTAACTGAATGCATTAGCTACTAAGATGTCCAAATTAACAAACTACAGTGCACAAATCTCCTGTCATCATCAGTAAGTTCACAAATCTAATTAGGTAATGTTCCACTATGTAGTTCACAAACTATAGTTCACAAATCTGATTAGGTAATTTGATTAGGCCCCCCAAGCTTCTTCAAACTAGCCTAGTGTTCCAACCAGTGAGAGACTTGAGTAATAACTTAGTCAATAATATACTATTCTTAAACATCAACCACAAGATAACTGTAATCTTAAGAGGTACTTTAATAAACCATAATTTTCTAAAATGACATCTAACTTGCAAAGCTTTGATCATCAGGTACATTGATCTAATGGTAAATTCACCACATGTAGTTAAAGTCCACACGCACTTATCTCTCTCCTCACTTTGAACCACGTCCTCACAGAGATATTGCAACTGCTGCTCAGCCAAATCACCCAACCTCCTCCTAATTTTGACATTATCCCAACAACCCCCAATCACCTCTTCTACAGTAATATTAAAACTGGTGTTAGCATTATACAATCTATGGAACTTACTACATAGTGGAACATTACCTAATCCATCATGGAGATTTGTGCACTATAGTTTGTGCACAAATCTCCTGTCATCATTAGTAAGTTCACAAATCTGTCATCATCAGTAAGTTCACAATGGAACATCATCTACAGTGCACAAATCTGAACCTAGGAACCTAGGAACACAGGAGAGGGAGGAAGGAGGAAGGAGGAGAGGTACCTGGGCGGGAGGACGGCGGCTGCGGCTGGAGGACGGCGTCGTCGATGAACTCGAGGGCGGGGGCACCGGATGCTCCTCTCGTTGATGGGGGAGGGGAGGGGCTGGAGGCAAACCCTAGCTGCCAAGCGCACAAGTGCTGCAACTAGGTGGAGTAACCTCTACCGGAGACGACGGAGCAGGTGGCCGACGTCGTGGTTGGTGAGGAGCAGGTGGCCGACGTCGTGGTTGGGGAGGAGAGCACGAGGAAGAGCGCCTCGTGCGCGGTGAGGAGGCGCGGTGTCGGCGTCATGGGTTGGGAGGCGGCGCACGTAGGGGGAGGCGGCGCTCGAGGGGGAGGAAGGGGAAAGGGAGACGGTGGGGGCGCGTGGGCGGCTGCGGCGCCGTGGGTCGGGGCAACGGCGGCGGCGCGGTGGAGGGAGGGACGAGGGAGGGAGCGGCGCGGTGGAGGGATAGAAAGGACGAAGTGTCTGGCAAGGGCAATAGGTGGAGTGGGGGGAGGGTTCTAATGGCGCACCTCCCCTCGGTGCGCCATAAGTACGACTATTCTAATGGCGCACCTCCCCTCGGTGCGCCATTAGAATTTTGTTTTAATCTAGCCCACTAACCATATCTACAGCCTAACCCTATCTACAACAGAACCCACCCACTAGCCCGACTGGTCAGCATGCAACACACACACCAGGAGGTCCTTTGTTCGATTCCCATGCTCCCCAATATTTTTTTAT
This sequence comes from Triticum dicoccoides, assembly GCF_002162155.2. Classification (NCBI taxonomy): domain Eukaryota; kingdom Viridiplantae; phylum Streptophyta; class Magnoliopsida; order Poales; family Poaceae; genus Triticum; species Triticum dicoccoides. The sequence continues at coordinate 676,797,577 of NC_041392.1, forward strand.
GCATTTTAAATACTGTTTTTGATATTTATTTGTGTTTAAATATGTTCAAACTTGTTTAAATCATAACAGTAATATTTTTTTTATAAAAACAGTAATAATTTTTTAAAAAATATGTTCAAATTTGTTACTTGGAAAATATCATCGGCGGCGGTG
>NC_041392.1:676797989-676810972 GCF_002162155.2 Triticum dicoccoides
GAGATGGAGGGGGGTCGAGATCGAGATGGAGGGGGAATCGAGATCGAGATGGAGGGGGATCGAGATCAAGTGTCCTCATGAATTCAAAAAGTGCCCATGAAATTTAAAAATATTCATGATATCAAAAAGTGCCCATGAAATACAATCGAGAAATGAAGACTATGATTTAAATACAATCGATCTTAGCTAGCTATCTGTTCACAATCTTCTTGCCCTTCTTTTTCGCAAATGGAGTTCTTCTGTGGAACGGACGTCCTTTAGGTAGGGTGGTCCTGCTTCTTCTTGTGGTGTGTGCTGCTACTTCATCGTCATCGTCATGTTCGATCTTCGGGTCGCCGTACTTGTCGAAGTCTTGCTCATTGGCTACTCCATCCATTCCGATGATCTTCCTTTTGCCTCTCCTCACGACAACACGACTGGGCTTTGACGAGTCGGTACTGAAGAAGCATTGGTCCACTTAGGAAGCCAGTACCCATGGCTCATTTTTCGCGGTGACGTTTGCGCCTGCGGTCTTGGATTTGGCTTTGGGTATAACCATGGTGGTGAAATACCGGTCTTCTTTTAGGACGCTCTTGGCCCATCTGACACGGAACATCGGGACCTTCTCTCCAGCGTAGCTCAGCTCCCAGATCTCCTCGATCCTTCCGTAGTATCTGTCCTTGTCATTACCGGTGTAGGATTCCATCGTTACCCTGGAGTTCTGATAACCATCGCTCTTCATGTCCTTGTCCCCGGTGTAGAATGTGTAGTCGTTGATATCGTACGCCTCATAAGTCATCAGGTTGTGCTCGGCGCCCTGTGACAAGGCGAATATGAGTTGTTCTTCCGCGGAAGAATCTTCATGTAAAGGGTACGACAGAAGCTTCTGCTTGAACCAACGCGTGAAACATGAGTTGTGCTCTTTGAGTATATCTCCGTCCGTCCTCTGTTGGCCTCGGTCATTGTACGTCTTCTCAATAAAGGTTTTGTGCTCTACCACCCAAGGATCAACCACGTCTATGTGTTGTAGCGCGACTAGGTTTGCTCTTTCAAAGTCAGCGAGTCGACCCTCGAAGTCGACATGCATTTCGTGGCGACCTCACGGTGACCCCATCCAGCGAGCCTACCGAGGTGCCTGTTGACGGGCAGACCAACGGGGTTCTCGATGCCTAGATAATTCGTGCAGTAGGACATGCACTCTTTGGTCAGAAAGCCCCTGGCTATACTTCCCTCTGGACGTGACATGTTGCGAACGTATCCTTTGATGACACCATTCATCCTTTCGAACGGCATCATGCTGTGCAGGAACGTCGGCCCGAGTTGGATGATATCCTCCATGATATGGACCAGCAGATGCACCATAACATCGAAGAATGCGGGCGGGAAGTACATCTCAAGCTCGCATAGTATCACCACGATCTCTTCCTGTAGCCTTCTGAGTTGCCTCACGCCAATCGACTTCCAAGAGATGACGTCCAAAAAGTTGCATAGGCCAAATAGCATTTCACGGACGTGCGCATCCATGATCCCACGGATTGCAACTGGAAGTATCTGCGTCATCAGCACGTGACAGCCGTGAGACTTCATCCCGCTGAACTTCTGCTTCGCTGGGTCTAGGTATCTGCTTATCTTCCCCGCGTAACCGTAAGGAAGATTTACTCCTAGGAGGCTCGTGAAAAACTGCTCAATCTCCTCCTGACTTAGAGTGAAGCACGTGGGAGGGTAGTCATTTCCGGTCTTCTTGGCCTTTATGCCTTTGCGACGACTTTCTGTGTCCTGCTTCGCCTCATCATCATCATCATCATCATCATTAGCATGAAGCTCCTGCCTGATGCCCATTGATTTCAAGTCTGCCCTTGCTTTCGGCCCATCTTTGGTCCTCTCTGGCATGTTGAGCAGGGTACCAAGCAGACTCTCTCACACGTTCTTCGTGATATGCATGACATCAAGGCTGTGAGGCACACGGTGGATCTTCCAGTACGGCAAGTCCCAGAAAATAGACCTCGTTTTCCATACCTTCAGCAGCGGCTCTGGCGCCTTTCACTTCTTTCCCGGCTCTGGCGCCTTTTGCTTCTTTCCCGGCAGTGGGCAGTCTTTCCAATTTTTCAACATCTCGTCTATTTCCTCGCCGCTCCTCGTACACGGGCATTTTCGGGGTTCGGTTTCACCATCGAATAGATCCTTGCGTTTCCTCCACGGGTCATCGTCATGAAGCCACCTTCGATGTCCCATGAACATGGTTTTCGAAGACCCGGGATCTCTATCTAGCTGGCGATATGTTGTGTCATCCATGCACCTTACGCATCCAGAAAATCCGTGGACTACTTGCCCCGTGAGATATCTGTAACCGAGATAGTCGTGCACCGTCGTGAGCAGTGTGGCTCTCATAGGGAAATATTCGTTCTCTGCGGCATCCCACGTATTGGCTGGCGTTTTCCACAGCGTGTCTAGCTCCTCCTTCAGTAGCCCCAGATACAGATTGATGTCGTTCCCTGGTTGTTTCGGCCCTTCAGTTAGCATACTCATGTGAATGTACATCCACACAAACACAGGCCAGGTGCTATATGTGCTTCTCTGGCTGCCAAACGGATTGACTCTATCGGTGCTCGCGCCCAGCACGATGTTCCTTGGATCCTTCCCAAATTCTGGGTATTCGAAGTTCAACGCTTGCCACTGGCTCGCATCCTTAGGGTGACTCAGCATCTTGTCTTTTTTATTTATCTTTGGATCATTTCCGTCATCTTCCCGCTTCTTCTCCTAACTATCCGCGTGCCAACACAGGAGCTTTGCTACCTTAGGGTCCGCGAAATACCGCTGCAAACGAGGAGTGATCGGAAAGTACCACACCGATTTTCGAGGAGCTTTCTTCCTCTTCTTGTATCGAGTGACGCCGCACACCGGACATATGGTAGACTCCGCGTGCTCGTCACGATAAATGATACAATTATTCATGCACACATGGTATTTCACGTGCGGTAAATCCAGAGGACACACGATTTTCTTCGCCTCCTCAAAACTGGTCGGGCACTTGTTTCCCTTGGGAAGACGTTCGTGCCAGAATGACATGTTCTCGTCGAAGCATGCGTCGGTCATTTTGTGTTTTACCTTCATCTCCAGAGCCATGAGCGTTACTTTCAAGCGGGTATCCTCGGGCCTGCATCCTTCATACAATGGAGTAACCGCGTCTATCTCAAGTTGATCCAGCTTGGCTTTCTCTCGGGCGGCAGCTCTTGCGTTATCCATCTGCTTGAGAAGGAGCTCTTGAATATGAGGGTCCTGCACCCAGCCTCCATCGTCGTCTGCTCCGGCATCTTCATCTTCATGATCATGCCCTTCGTCTTGATCTTTCTCATCATCATGTACGACATCTTCTACATGATGACTGTGTACAGCATCACCGTCGTGATCATGTCCTGGAGATTCTTCGTCTTCTCGCCTGCCCTCGCCGCGGTGGTACTTGTCTTGTTGCCCTTCCTCATTTCTTGCCCGGCCCCCATGGACGACTTCATAGTCATCTTCATCACCTTGCCACCGATAGCCATCCGTGAAACCATGCAAGAGCAGGTGGTCCCGCACCTGCCCGGAATCCGGGTCCGCAATAAGGCTCTTCAGCTTGCACCTTCGACACGGACATCTTATCTCCGTCTCGTTCTTTTGAAGCATTTCGGCCTTCGCGGAGCTCAAAAACCTATTCACGATGCCTTCAGTCATCGTGCGGACCATGGTCGCCTGCGGGGTAGAGCAAAATGATATTTTAGAACCAAGAAAAAATTTGGCATGACCTTTCCTAAAAATATGACCAAAAAGAATGCATAGTGCCAAAATTCTCGCCGAAACGGAAATGAATCAAAACATTCCGGCAAAATATTGGCAACTATCGCATTTCAAATACCGGTACCTTCAAACACAAACATATATGCAACACCACAAACACATGCAACACCACAAACATACATAGATCTAGCTAGGCCACAAAAAGTGCACGTGCACGTTGTTGGAGCGAGCTAGGGAGAAAAAAAAGTAGATCTACATCATGAAGATAGCTTTCCCCTTACTTACCTATCAAAAAAAGGTAATTTCACCACTTAATTTTAATGAATCTATTGTTGAAATGAGGTGAGGAGGAGGAGATGGCCGAAAGCTTGGAGAAGGAGGTGGAGGGAATGAAGTGGGGAAAGTGAGTGGGTAGGTGTGGGGCTGTCCAAAATATCTTGTTGGGGTCCCAGGTTACTAATGGCGCACCACCAGCAAATGCGACTTTAGTAACCCTGGTTACTAATGGCGCACCTGCAGGTGGTGCGCCATTAGTAATTTTGCAAAAAAGTAAAAAAAAAATATATATATACTAATGGCGCACCGGGTAATAGTGCGCCATTACTAGTTTAAACTAGTAATGGCGCACTGTGAAGCGATGCGCCATTAGTAGTTTTGCAAAAAAAAGAAAAAAAAATTACAGTAATGGCGCACTGTCTGCTTGGTGCGCCATTACTAGTTAGAACTAGTAATGGCGCACTTCGACCTGATGCGCCATTAGTATGTATGGAAAAATGGAAAAAAGAAATTTAATACTAGTGGCGCACCCTGTTTCTGGTGCGCAAGACACTAATGGCGCATCATCAACCGATGCGCCATTAGTATATAGTAGTGACGCACTGCTTCCATGGTGCGCCATTAGTATCAATCCTATCTATAGCCCTTTTCCTAGTAGCGAGTCTTCAATCTTGTTTCTTCATAGTCTAACAGTCCGGCCAATGGAGATAGTCCGGCTGTCCGGAGACCCCCTAATCCAGGACTCCCTCAGGTGCCGTTCCCGCCGCTTGGTCTGGTCAAAACAGACATTTAGTACCGGTTGGTGGCTCCAATCGGTACTAAAGGTTGTTCTATATAAGAAAACACTTCAAAAAATGTGTAAGTTTCTCATCTCCCCCTCTGCGTCTTTCTCCTCTGCCCCGTCGCCGCCGCCCCTCGTCGCCGTCCGTCGCCGTCCCCGTCGCCGTCCCCGTCGCCGCGCCGCGCCCCGCCCCGTCCTCCCGTTGTCCCCGCCCGGCCCGTCCCCGTCCCCGTCGTCGCCGCCCCGTCCCCGTCCCCGTCGTCATCACCCGTCTCCGTCCCCGTCGCCGCCCCCCGTCGTCGCGCCTCGCCGGTGAGCTCCTGCCCCGGCCGCCATGTACCACATAAACACACACACACATTAATTGTTATAGAAATGTTAGCAATTTTTCTGTTTTTTAGTTATAGAAATATTAGAAATCTTAGTTATATAGAAAAAAAATTAGTTATAGAAATATTAGAAATGTTAGTTATATAGAAATATTAGAAATGTTAGTTATATAGAAACTAGTCGTCAACCCGTGCTACAACACGGGCTAGGAATTTTTTCAATTTCATAATTTTGTACTACAAATTTTTCAATAATTATTTACATTAAATCTCATACAAATTTGAAGTATGGTATAATTATAATTACCCATACTACTTATCTTCATAGTGCATAAAATATTATATTTCCACACGTCTATAGTTAAAACATAGTAGATCATCACATATCTTTGAAATGGTCGTACTAATTGTGCCACAACAAAATATGATGGCACCATTGTACATATTTAAGAGTTCCTAAATTTAGCAATGACTAAATGCATAGAAAGATGTCTTATGTTTTTAACATTATTATACATATATGATCTATGATTTCGCTCTCTACCACTAACTATTGACCATGTTACTGCATGCTTGTGCATGCATACATATGATCACAATATTTCCCAAAATGATGCATACTAACAACCATTCTCTCATTAGTTTGGTACGCCTGTCACTCTTAGCCTCGTCCATGTGTGCTATGTCTGTGTGTGATGCGCGGGCACACATATCCCTATGTAACTCGTCATAGCACCCACCAGTCAACTACTCATCAGTTCAGCATGCTGATGACCTGCACGCCTCACTATAGGCCGCGGCTCAGTTCAAGCGTATCCTTGTACTTTTAAATGTATGGAAGATCGTTCAACTTGTTGATGTTCGATTTTAAATCCATGGAAGCCTTCTATGACTGTTTCATAACTCAATATATTTTTGGTTTTCGAATCAGGTCATTTTTTAAAATTGGAGTGTAATGTTCTTTAATCCATAATTAGATATTTAAAATTTCAACATGAACATTAGAAAGTAGGCTTGAATATATTTAAATCGGCACGTATATGTCTAGGAGCTCACCCTTTTGTTTTGTCTAAGAATTACCCTAACTATTTGTAAAATTATTTCACATGTGTTAAAGTTGATACTTTTGACATCCTAACTGAGACACCGGGAAAAATAATAATGATGATTTTCTTTATGCCTTGGCTGCTAGCTCATATACTAATCAATTTGCTTTTGCGAGAACCCTGTATCCTAGTCCATTTTTTCTGCAAAAGTTTGTATCCTAGTCAACGATATATAGATATGTCCAGCCGACGATTACGCCATCAATTTATTTGGAGCGCATATCTCCTTTTTATTGCTATTAAATTGTCATTTTACCAAGTATAAGCACTCTCGCATTGCGTGCTTATTCCTTGAACATCTTATAAATATGAAACTTACACCCTGTGTCCGAACATCCGAAATCAGTCCATTTATGCAGTCGTGCAGTTTAGCAATTTTGGAATTTTTATATACAATCTCGAATTTATTTATTCAATATATTTGTGACATAGATTTAGAAGTTTTTTATAGTGGGTTATCAATATTTTCAAAAAAAAAAAAACCATGTGCTACGTACAAATTTGGGAATATATGCCAAGTGTGATTTATGGACGGGATCCGAAGTGTAACTGAAACTTGTCCCCTATGTCCGAACTTCCGAATTAAGTCGGTTTCCAAATTTTTATAGGAATTTCGTATTCTTTAAATATAATCCGAAATTTCTATATTTAAATATAATCTGGGATTTGTTTATTACATATATTTAAGAAACAGATTTAGCAATTTTCTGTACTAATTCCTTTATATTTTTAGAAAACACTATGTGCATGTCTCATATAAATTTGGGAATTTATACCTACTCGAGATTTATCTATGGGAATAGAATATATACTACATGAAGGTTTTGTGCATGGTGATTTTTTACTGAGCAAATTAGATTTACGCAGTGTGCATGGATTTTTAGGGAATAGAACATGATAGAACGTTATGTTTTTTTAGCATGGTGGATCGTTATGTTGCTCGCTGTGTTATCCATGCATGCGTACCATCATTAGTACGTTTCCCAAAAAACGGTGGTAGCTGACTTCCATTTGCACGTTTCCTGTTTCTGAAATAGTAGCGCGATTCCTTCCTTCTTTTGACATCCCACGTTTCCTTCCAATTGTAATACCTATGGACTCTTGGGGTGATCTGGTCTCATAGATTTTAAACTTCAGGCAATAGAGTTTCCATATTACTTACGAAACCCCTCTTGCCATACTTGGTGATTCAGGATTTTCTTTCCTTGATGGAGCAGAAGGCAGCGGCCATGCATGTTTGAGGATTCCACGGACATTTTAACTGGCAGAATATTATTGCTTGAGTCTTTTCGGGCAATCAATCTTGGGATTTTTTTTCCTTCTCTTGTTGGAGTTTTAAGGATGGCAGATTTTTTTTGAGGGAACGGATGGTGGTTTATTTTTTATCTTTGTTTTGTTTCACAAAAAAATAACATTAGACGTGTCAGATGGCTTTTTTATGGGATGTACAGGACCAAACATGTTACGCAAGTTTTCCTTTTATCCTGAACGTATATTCTACAATCCAACGGTGTAATTAATTTTAATGATGTGGGTTAATGAGATGACTTAAAAGGTGCCTCCAATTTGTAAATATAAGATATTAGAAATGTTAGTTATATAGAAATGTTAGTTATATTAGAAATGTTAGTTATATAGAAATGTTTTTTAGTTATAGAAATATTAGAAATGTTAGTTTTAGTTATAGAAATATTAGAAATGTTAGTTTTAGTTACAAAATTTAGAATTTGCATATATGAAATCACAATCCATCATTTAAAAAATGTTACTTTACTTTTGCAGCATATAGTATTTTTTGTCGACGATGCCCGGCCCGCATCCTCGCCGTCGACTAGTTCGCGACGACGTCCTGCTTCAGAGGACCCATGTCCGGGACTGGGCTCCGTCGGGCTAGCACTTGGAGGTGCTACCTTCAGGGGCGCGACGCTTGGTGAGGAACCCGGCCCCGGGTCCCATCATCGACCCTGATCTCCTTTGGTGGCATTCGCGTGGGCCACTTTCGGTGCGGAGGGAGCCGGCCCCGCCGGAGGTGGTACGTCGCCGTGTCAGGGAGGAGGACGAGCACGTCCATCGCTACATGGATGCTATGGACGCCAGGTTCTCCAATACCTGATAGGTTCTTTCGGGAGATCACCCGAGCTATGATCCAGTGATGGTTGTCCACCGCCCGTGCCTCAGGAACTGCGAGTGGCCTAGATTACTCTCTAGTATTCGATCTTTATTAGCTAGCTAGCTAGCTAGTGATGTATTCGATATATAATATTCGAGATGATTTATTCGAGATTATATATATTATTCGAGACGATGTATTCGAGATTATATCTATTATTCGAGACGACGTATTCGAGATTATATTCGATGATGCTTATTATGTACTATGATTGATTCAGTTTTTCCTTATTAATTGATTGCATCCATGCATTGTAATTTGAATATATTTCTTTTGGATTAGTTAAATAAAACCTATGGCGGACAATACCGACAGAGAGGGAGAAGAGGCCATGTTCAATATCATACGCAATCCTCGCGGGCCAGATGATGATCAGAATGAAGAAGATTATGACGGCTCCGAATATCTAAACAACACCAGGGAGGGTGATATGATATTCGATCGCGACCACCGAATTGATGAAGTCATGAACTATGAACATGACGTAGAAAATGTTGATCTTGAAACAACAAAGACCGGCGAGGTATATTTATATAAGCAGGCATCTGGTGATCATCACATGTTTTAAATGACTTGAAGATATATATTAACGAATCGATCTTTCTTGTTTCAGCCATCCAGATCGAGCAAATCTTCAGGCAGCAGGACAGTATGAGGCCTGAACAAAAAGTTGAAGAAGGGCATAAAGTACAATATCGAGGCCATCAAACCTAATGGCGAACCATTAGCGCCTAAGAAGATTGCGGACAAGTTCATTCGTCAGTGTGGAGTTCTTGTGAAGGGCCAACTCCCGATCTCCCTTCAAGAATGGAGAGAGCCAGCAAAGCCACGTCTAGATCTTACTTTTGTCGACGACAGATAAAAACTTCTGCTTTGGAAAACGCTCATGGAACATTTCACCCTACCAGATCATTTCATAGATGCAGATGTGGAGAAAGTCAAGGACGCTGCTCTTAGGAAGATGGCGGTTGCATTCAACAACCACAAGAATCGTGTATGGGACCAGTACGTCAAGGGAGGAAAGAAGACTCCAGTATTCAAGGGAACACTAGAGAAGCAAAGTGCTCATTGGGACGATTTCGTGAAATTCAAGGAATCAGAATTATCTAAGGAACGGTCGAGAATAAACAAGGCCAATGCCGCAAAAAAGGATAAGTTCCATAAGCTGGGGCCAGGTGGCTACGCGGTGGCAATGCCTAAGTGGGATAAGTCTGAGAAAGAGATGGAGGATGCATGTGTCACTCCAGAAACATTGAGCTGGCCCCCCAGGTGCAGGACTTGGTTCTATGCGCATGGGGGGAGTTGGACCCGAAGACAGGCAAAGTTTCGAAGAAGGCATGTCTGGACGAAGCCGAAGATAAGCTACTTGTTGCAATAGAAGAGGCTCGATCGGGGGTGTTCGAGCCCAACAGAGAGAACGACGAGCTTACACGTGCCCTGGGAAATCCTGAACACCCGGGAAGAACACGAGGCAAGGGCGCTATTCCGTGGTATGAGGGGTTTTCGGACTGGAACACCGACTACAGAACCCGTTCGAGAAAGAAGATTGCGGAGGAGAAGAAGAGGAAGATGGAGGAGGAGCAGAGGAAGCTGGACTATGAACGCCTTCAAGGCCTAGAATCAGCGCACGCGGACTTGGCAGTCAAATTCCAGTGGCAAGAGGAGCATATCGACTCACTTAGCCAGCAAAGGGGGTCTCAGCAGCTGCAACAGCTAGCGGATGATCCAGCATTGGATAGCACCGTCCGATCCATGCCGAGAAGCAGCGTGGGTTCTGTCCCGGGCGACGCATTGCTAGATAGCTACCCAGTGGATGACATCATGGAGAACACTAACTGCGAGCTACACTTCAAAATGAAGAACATATCCATGAAGGTGGCGTCTGTTGTTGCTTTTACAAATCCCCCCAAGGAAACCTTCCATTGCAACCCGATTCCACCGGGCTATGCTCGTGTCTTGGTTGATGAGGTGGTGGGCCAATATTCGGGGCTAGAGCTTCACATTCCTGGAGATGACGAGGAACACACACTGGGAGAGGCCAAACATCGTATCATCCTATGGAGAAAGGATTGCATCATCTTTCGAAGGCCACCGACACCGCGTCAGTGGACTCCTCATCGAAGTCCGCCATCGAGTCAGCAGACTCCCACTCCTCCAAGTCCACCAACGCGTCAGGCCACTTCTCCTCCTCCAAGTCTGGAAAAGCGTTAGGCCACTCCTCCTCCAAGTCCGACACAGCGTCAGACTACTCCTCCTCCTCCAAGTCCGGCAAAGCGTCAGTCCACTCCTCCTCCAAGTCCGGCACAGCTTCAGGCCACTCCTCCTCCTCCAACTCAGCCACGTCAGCCGTCTTCGCCGCCTCAACAATCACGAAAGAGAGCCGCCGCATCTATGGTACGTAGTGGTACAAGTCGAGGTAGTACTGGAGGTGCAGGCGGAGGCAAGCGATTTCAATATGGTCCAAGCAGCCTCGCGCCTCTTCCGCAGAGGCCTTACGACAAGTCCGAGGAGGAAAATGCAGCCATATCGAAGGCCGAGGTGGAAGCCTATTTTGCACCGAAAACGCCACCGCCGCCAAGGGAGAAAGTGCCTAAGGAAAAGATTGACCACTTCATTCGTATGGTTAGAGCACCAGCTCCCAAGCCTGTTGACACAAACTATGAGCGCCACCTCGGGAAGTTAAATCGAGCACGTCTACAGAAAGAGGCGAGCTCGAGCTCGAGCAAATCAGCTGGCAAAAGGAGTGGTAAAACCGTTCACCAGCTGGGAGAACAGGCGGCGCAATCAATCCCCCTGCTTGTTGTGCTAACAACACATGAGAGTACGCGCGCCCAATATTATTGTGGGCAAACCGTTAACGCTCCCGGGCTGGGCGATGTGGTAATAACCGAGGAGCATATTGAGCAGGTTGAAAGGCTCATGATCACTGTTGGACAATTCCTCAATATCGAGCCCATGTCTCTGATTAGAGAGGAGGAAATAAAACGGAAATATGTCTGGGGCCAACCTTTGGTCGAGCCAGACGAGGTCAAGAAGCTCCCAACGAGAATGTATGAATTGCATCAATGGTACATGGACATTACCAAGATTTCCAATCAAGAGTCCCTCATGGTGAATGTCAAGAAGGATCATTACTTCCATGAGAAAGCTGTGTCCGTTGAGTATTCAGAACTATTTCAGTTATACAATCAAGACACACTCGACAAATCTATCGTTAGTTGCTATTGTCTGTAAGTGATTTCTTTCTGTAATTTAAGTCTCAATCTAGCTGTAGTGATCATTTTGATCAATCATTACATGTAATTATCCTCACTATATTCTTTTCTGTGGTATTATGCAGGATAAGATGTATGAAATGAAAAAAGGTGGACGCTATGGCATTGGGTTCATTGACCCAAATACCATTAATGAATACACATGGAAATTAGATGCATATTATGAAAAAAGTGTAGAGGAAAGCATGTTAGAGTTCTTCAAGCGCCTCAATACCAATGAAGATATACTACTTCCTTACAACTTCGAGTGGGTCACATTGTCTTGTACTACAAATTTTGTTTTTGCCTACTAGCTAGCTACATGTTTTTGCTTACATATGCCCGCTTAATTAAGACATGCAAATGTGTGTGCATGCAGATTTCACTGGATCTTGTTAATCATTAAATTTGATGAAGGAACAGTTGAAATACTGAACTCACTACTTAAAAAAGCAAGTGACTACACCATCTTGTTTGGGATAGTCAACAGGTAATTTCAATCATTATTAACTATATCTCGACCTATTTAGTTCGTCATTTCCTGATATGAACTATTTAATAACCCATTTATTTATTTTCTTTGTCGGCGGGCAAGGCTTGGGCAAAGTTCATCAGCGTCACTCCAGGCCAATGGAAACGAAAGCTGAAATGGTATCAACCCAAGGTAAGTAATTAAGTAGTAATAGCTAGCTAGCTGCCATCTCTTTAATTATCATGCTTGATTAATTATTATCTGATCAAATTCCATTCTCGTAAAGGCCCTGAAGCACGTGCCGGGGAATAATCTGTGTGCATACTACGTTTGTGAGAACATTCGCATGATGGCGTCCGAAAGGAGCAGATCTCAAAGACATGACTGGGTACGTTTGTCAGAACGCTATTCACAATTTTTACACCATTATTGATATCTAGTCACACAACTAATACACATGTATATTGATCTCATTTTTAACAGTTCAGAGAGGTGCGGGAGAAGCTCATAACAAGGAGCGCATAGAAGCAATTCAAGAAAAAATAGCGGGATTTTTGCTCAACCAAGTCATAGATCCCAAAGGAGAATACTATTAACCGCTACCGCCCCCATGAACCACTTCCAATTGTCATCATGCTCCGAAAGCACCAATTAGGCTAATGCCACTGGCTCCGAAGGCACCAATTAGGCTAATGCCACTGGCTCCGAAGGCACCAATTAGGATAAATTGTATATAGGTAGCTAATTGTGTGTGTGTGTCTATATATATATATATATATACACACACATGTGTGTGTATATATGTGTGAATTAATGGTGGTTGTGAGACATTCGATGATATG
>NC_041392.1:676811321-676829619 GCF_002162155.2 Triticum dicoccoides
TTCTTACCACCATTTTTTTAGGGAAGGCCGTCATGGCTAGCTTTATTGATTGAAAATAGGGATTACATCATCCACAAGGTTCGAAACGAGAAAGCCCAGAGGCTCATCCGTCCAACTAAGAGAAATCTTATTACAATAACTTTAGTTAGCTAGCACATGCGCTGCTTGGTTACAAGAACGTGGGCAGTATTGAAATTTGACCTTCCCGATCAACGAAGAGAGATCCACACACTCGGCAAAAATAGCTACTGCTTCATCCCACCATCTAGCTTGGCCATCACATGATTCTATCACCGTTGTGGAGTCCGATTCTGCTTCAATCCAGGGGAAACCAAGTGAATTTGCAAAAGTCAATCCATCTCTCATCGCAAGGGCCTCGGTGGTAACTACATTAGCTGCATGGGGTATAAATTTACACTGCGCCGCTAGGAATGTTCCCTTCTCATCCCTAATCACAGATGCTGTAGCACCCAAACCTTCATCAACAAAAAAGGCGGCATCAACATTTAGTTTGACAAACCTGGGTTCTGGTATCCTCCATTTTTCTACGGTAGTATTCATCATCTTCTCATTAACCTGATGGTAATTATTTGCTATCGCCAATACGGACGTCGGCCATTTAAAAGTAGGAGGAGGTGTTCCATCGTGAGTGAACTACCGACGGATCCACCATAGATACCAGCTCCCCACCATAATGACTTGCTTGACATCCAAATTAGGTTTCAAAGGAGCCGGGCTAGATCCACCAAGGAGTAAATGTTCTAGTATGATAGAACCCGAACGATTCACCGACCTGGCTTCGGCAATTGTTTCCGAGATGCCTAATCTGCTCCAGAGTTCCCTTGCGTGAATACAATCAAATAGCAAATGCTTAATATCCTCTGCACCATGATGACAGATTGGACATGCACCATTTGTACCTACATGTCTGTTAGTAAGGATGGATTTAAGCGGCAATATTCCGTGCAGCGCTCTCCAGCAAAAAATTTGAATTTTACGTGGGATGCAAAGCTTCCAGAGTACACTCCACACTGCTGGTGTATTCGATCTGTTAGGATGTGTCAGTGCAGTTGCATGAGCCCCAAAAGTTCGAATCCACTGAATACGGTACGCTGTACGAACAGAAAAATTCCCATTCCGATCAGGGTGCCATGCTATAAAGTCATCAAAAGAATTGTAGTTTAACGGAATTTGTAAGATCCTGTTAACATCTACCGGATTTAGGATCGACCGAAGCAAGTCTTCATCCCATGATCCGGTGTTGGGGTCGATGAGCTCTTAGACAGTGGAAAGAATAGAATGGCCTCTCAATGATATCACCTTCCTGTCCGGGCTAGCTGGGATCCATGGGTCCCTCCAAATGTTCACATGCTCTCCTGTCCCAATTCTCCATATGTATCCCAGCTTGAAGGTCTCTAATCCTTTCATGATACTTTGCCAAGTAAACGATGCTCCATTTTTTTAAGCTAGCTTGGAGTAGACTCCCATTTGGGAAATATTTTGCCTTTAGCACTCTAGCACACAAAGATTCAGGACATGTGATCAACCTCCAGCATTGTTTCGATAGCATTGCCAAGTTGAAGGAGTATAAATCTCTAAATCTCATGCCCCCTTCACTCTTGGGGTAGCATAGTTTCCACCACGAAAACCAATGCATTTTCTTATGTTCCTCATCATCACCCCACCAATACTGGGAAATTAAGTCTGTGATTTCCTTACAAACACCTTTGGGTATACTGAAAACAGACATGGCAAAGATCGGGATAGCCTGCGCTACCGCTTTTATGAGAATCTCTTTGCCACCAATAGATAATACCTTCTCCATCCATCCTTTCAGTCTTTCTTTAATTCTTTCAACAAAATGTTTGAAGCAGTCACTTCTATCCGCCCCCACCATTGCTGGTAGCCCAAGATATTTATCAGACAATGCTTCAGTATCAATATGTAATTCCTGACATATTTCAGCCCTTACCACCTCAGAAGTGTTAGGACTGAACAAAACACTTGACTTTGACAAACTCACCAACTGGCCCGAACTCTGACAGTAGGTTTCCAGAACATGCTATAAGGAAGCTGCATTTAAAATATCTGCTTTCATAAGAATTAGAGAATCGTCAGCAAATAAGAGGTGTGATACTGACGGTGCATTTCTGCACACTCTAACTCCTTCTATGCCACCAGCTTCTTCTTCATACTGCAATAGACTGGATAGACCTTTCGCGCAGAGAATGAATAGGTATGGGGAGAGAGGATCCCCTTGTCGTATACTCCTAGTAGGGGTAAACTTATCTGTCTCTTGGGAATTGAATCTTACTCTGTAGGAAACAGAGCTAACACAAGCCATCATGAGTTCAATCCACTGACTATGAAAACACAGATCAACCATCATGTCATGCAAAAACGACCATTCCACCCTATCATAAGCTTTATGCATGTCCAACTTTACTGCACATAATCCTGTTTGGCCAGCCCTTTTATTCTTTATTTTATGCACACATTCATACGCTATCAGGATGTTATCCGTGATCATCCTTCCAGGGACGAAGGCACTTTGGGTGGGAGAAATAATCTCAGGCAGAATGTTTTTCAGACGGAAAGCTAGCATCTTAGAGATTATCTTGTATAAAGCATTACAAAGACTTATAGGGCGGAATTGTGTTACCAGTTCGGGTGAGTCAGTTTTGGGGATCATCACAATTGTAGTCTCATTCCAGTCCGCCGGAATTATTCTGGAATTGATTGCAAGAAGTACCTCCGCTGTTATGTCATCTCCCAAAATATGCCAAAACTTTTTAAAGAATATTGCATGGAGACCATCTGGACCGGGAGCCTTAATATCCCCAATACTGAACACGGCTTTTTTAACATCATCAGCAGTATACGGTGCCATCAAAAAATTGTTCATCTGGTCAGTGACTTTGTGTTGTACCTTGTGTAAAATCTCTGGGTCTGTGTGCTGCACTTCTGACGTGAATAGATGTGTAAAGTAGTTCAATACATGCGAGTTCAGTTCTGGCATACCTTCAAGCCAATTCCCTCCAACATCGTTCAGTCTCTTTACAAAATTCCTTTTCCTTCTAGCTGAAGCATAAGCCTGGAAAAAACCAGTGTTGCGGTCACCACTTGTTAGCCAGGTTGCTCGGGATCTTTGCATTTCCTGTATTTCTTCTAGCTCTAGCAAGTATTCGATTAACTCAGCTAACTCCTTCCTTTGTACATCATTTTCATCATTCATAGGGCCTGCCATAGCCTTCTCAAGCTCCCTTTGTGCTTTGCGAAGGTGCTTTTTTGGTTTCTTAAGGACCCTCTGATCCCAGTTATGGAAGCTAGCATGCATTTTATTGAGTTTTTCATGTATGTTCATGACAGTGGGATCTATCCCTGCCTCGTTCCATGCATTCATCACTTTTTCATCAAATATCTTTTCCCTCAGCCACCGCGCTTCGAATCTTTTGGCATGACTATTGTTTGTTCCACTCGGTGGCTGTACATAGTACTCAGTATCCACAAGGAGCGGTATGTGGTCTGAGTGATTGAACTCCATATTCTATACTGCCGCGTGGGGGAAACGGGCAGACCACAAATCATTCACAAGCCCTCTATCGAGACGTTCCCTGATCCGACCTCGAAGCCATGTATATGGATCACATGCAGCTCACAATCATCAACAACTTCATGGAATGCTTCTTACCACCGTTATTTTCGTCCGTTTGGTTCGTCATAGGATTTTCGTCCGTCCGTGTAAAAAAGAACGATTCGTTTGGTGTCTGGCGCTGGGTGTCGCCCGTATGGGCCTCAGCCCGAACAGCCCAGCCAAGAAAACTATTTTTTTGTCCATCCCTCAGGGCCTCACGGTGGTAATAAAACAATAAAATATAAACAACAGTGGGACTCGAACTCAAAACCTCAAAGTGCGCTATGCTCCAGCGACTGGGCCAAATTCATCAGCGCACGTAAACATCATCAACGGACGAAAAAAAAAATAGATATTTCATATTGAATAGTCCCACCTTGCTCCACAAGACCAAATCTTACCAATTTATATATGTTCAATGTCGTTGTTCTGTTGTGAGCTAATTAAACGGAATCTCTAACATGCAAGGAAATCATGGGTGTATGTGGGCTGCCTGGTATCTAAACTTTGCATTGTGCATATTATGAAAGAAAATGATTGTGGCCTAAAATAAGGTGCATAATTAAAGAAGTACGGATTGTGGCTTTGATGAAAAATTGTGGGCTGGAAAAAAGAGCATTATTAAAGATAAAGGGCCATGGTTGGAGTAAATTGAATGAAAAATTATGGGCATGAAAAAACTACAAGGAATGATTGTGGGCAAGAAAAAAAATGCAAAACAGCTCCTAGGCGAGAAGATAGAGGAAACGGAACTCCCCACCTCCCGTGAGATAGAGCAGCATGCAACCTATTTCATGTAAGCGGCACATTTTTGTTGCTATCAATTTTTTTTTCAAAGAAATACCTGCTTCGATCAACCTTCGCTCTGTCAAAACGGAAACGCGACAGTGCAAGCTCTGTTGATGCTACTGCGAGCGGGGTGACACCGATGTAAAGTTGAGTTCCCAATGCGTGGCCCTTTACTTTTTCATGTACGCACATGCCAGTCCTTATTTCAGTGCTGCAAAGCATTTGGTTCCGAGTTGCGTATATAAATGTTTTTATTTAATAATGTTTTTGCTGTTATTAAAAAATATATATTTTTTCAAAAAATATACCTGCTTGATCTACATGCTATTTCGATCAAACTTCACTATGTTAAATGGAAACACAACACTACAAACCCGACTGATGCCACTGCAAGCGGGGCGTCACGGATGTAAGGCCGAGTGCCCAGTGCGTCTAGCCAGAAACACGTTAATGCAACACCAATCACTACTATCCTTTTTCTATTGAATATTCAGACCACCATGTTGCATAATCATGACACGGAGGCTGCAAGGTCAGTCCTCGCTGCTGCAAGTCGAATGAAAAACATGAGCCAACCACGTGAACCTGAAAAGATGACCAGGGTTGCTACGGATCAGACGCATGTCATTGCAAGATCGTTTCGTGGTTAATGTGCAGATGAATTTCTCCTAGACATCGATGTGCACCTTCCTGCAGCTACTAGCTCACACCGTTCGGTTGTCATCATGCACCGATGATGGATGTTTCAATGGACGTGATAGTTTTCACCCCCGTTGCAATGCACGGGCATATGTGCTAGTATACATATGATCGGTTCTACTAGAAATTCTATTTATATATATGCATAACGTGTACAATATGTAGTATCGTAAAATACCAGCAAACGAAAAAGAATTAAATGAAAAACACAAAATTAAATGAAAAAGAAATCATAAACCCAAAACCCCCAACCTTTTAATACCGGTTGTTGTCACCAACCGGTGCTAAAGGGCTCCCTGCCCCCGGAGCTGGCTCGTGCCACGTGATTGTCCTTTAGCACCGGTCCGTGCTGAACCGGTACTAAAGGGGGGGGGGCCTTTAGTGCCCACACTTTAGTGTCGATTACCGAACCGGCACTAAAGGGCCTTACGAACCAGTGCTATTGCCCGGTTCTGCACTAGTGCACCATGATCCTGCGTGTGCGCTGAATTTTTTTGTAATTACTACGTTCCCCAACAGTGGCATCCGAGCCTGGTTTTATGCGTAGATGTTATATGCACGAGTAGAACACAAGTGAGTTATGGGCGATACAAGTCATACTGCTTACCAGCATGTCATACTTTGGTTCGGCGGTATTGTTGGATGAAGCGGCCCGGACCGACATTACGCATACGCTTACGCGAGACTGATTCTACCGACGTGCTTTGCACATAGGTGGCTGGCGGGTGTCAGTTTCTCCAACTTTAGTTGAACCGAGTGTGGCTACACCCGGTTCTTGAGAAGGTTAAAACAACACTAACTTGACGAACTATCGTTTTGGTTTTGATGCGTAGGTAAGAACGGTTCTTGCTCAGACCGTAGCAGCCATGTAAAACTTGCAACAACAAAGTAGAGGACGTCTAACTTGTTTTTGTAGGGCATGTTGTGATGTGATATGGTCAAGACATGATGCTATATTTATTGTATGAGATGATCATGTTTTGTAACGGAGTTATCAGCAACTGGCAGGAGCCATATGGTTGTTGCTTTATTGTATGCAATGCAATCGCCCTGTAATTGCTTTACTTTATCACTAAGTGGTAGTGATAGTCGTAGAAGCAATAGTTGGCGAGACGACAATGATGCTATGATGGACATCAAGGTGTCGCGCCGGTGACGATGGTGATCATGACGGTGCTTCGGAGATGGAGATCACAAGCACAAGATGATGATGGCCATATCATATCACTTATATTGATTTGCGTGTGATGTTTATCCTTTATACATCTTATTTTGCTTTGTTTGATGGTAGCATTATAAGATGATCTCTCACTAAATTTGAAGATAAAAGTGTTCTCTCTGAATATGCACCGTTGCCAAAGTTCGTCGTGCCGAGACACCATGTGATGATCGGGTGTGATAAGCTCTACGTCCATCTACAACGGGTGCAAGCCAGTTTTGCACACGCAGAATACTCGGGTTAAACTTGACGAGCCTAGCATATGCAGATATGGCCTCGGAACACTGAGACCAAAAGGTCGAGCGTGAATCATATAGTAGATATGATCAACATAGTGATGTTCATCATTGAAAACTACTCCATTTCACGTGATGATCAGTTATGGTTTAGTTGATATGGATCACGTGATCACTTGGATCATTAGAGGGATGTCTATCTAAGTGGGAGTTCTTAAGTAATATGATTAATTAAACTTAAAATTATCATGAACTTAGTACCTGATAGTATTTTTCTTATCTATGTTGTTGTAGATAGATGGCCCGTGCTGTTGTTCTGTTGAATTGTAATGCGTTCCTTGAGAAAGCAAAGTTGAAAGATGATGGTAGCAATTACACGGACTGGGTCCGTAACTTGAGGATTATCCTCATTGCTGCACAGAAGAATTACGTCCTGGAAGCACCGCAGGGTGCCAGGCCTGCTGCAGATGCTGCTGATGACGTTAAGAACGTCTGGTAGAGTAAAGCCGATGACTACTCGATAGTTCAGTGTGCCATGCTTTACGGCTTACACTACAAAAAAATACACTTCTGTGATGATACGTGTTTGTCACAGTAGGTCGCTTTTTTTGTCATGCATGTACATCCATGAAAAATTTATGACAGAATCAAGATATCATACATGTGCTGTCGTAGAAGTGTTCCATGACATTACCAAAATTATCATCACGGAAGTGTCCACTTCCATGACGATAAATTGCGCGTCACAGAAGTGTTTTCATCAAGGGCGGCCGACACATGGCATCCACCGTAACGGAATGTCGTTAAGCTATCGGGTCAGGTTTTGGATCCGATAACCCGTTAACAGCCCGACCAATGGGGATTTTCCACATGTAAAATCATCATTGGCTAGAGGAAACACGTATCGGCTCATCGTCGAGACAGATGTCATCCACTCACTAGACAGAAGGCGCATATGATACGTCGACACGTGGCACGGCCCAACAAGTTTAAATGGGCCGGCCCAACTAGAGGCCCACAAGATTTTGCCGACCATAATGGGCCGGCCCAGCTAAAGGCCCACGAAATTTTGTGGACCATAATGGGCTGGCCCAGCTAAAGGCCCACAAGATTTTGCGGGCCATAATAGGCTGGCCCAGCTAAAGGCCCACAAGATTTTGCGGGCCATAATGGGCCGGCCCAGGTAAAGGCCCACGAGATTTTTTTGTGCCATAATGGGCCGACCCAGGTAAAGGCCCACAAGATTCTTGAGGGTCATAATGGGTCGGCCCAGCTAAAGGCCCATGAGATTTCACTGACATTAATGGGCCGGCCCAGCTGTAGGCCCATAAGATTTTGAGGACCCTAGTAGGCTGGCCCATTAACTGGCTGGCATGTTTTGGGCGAAATGCCGGCCCATATTTGATCCGGTCCATTAATGGCCTACCACGCTCCGGGCCTAATAGTGGCCCATATGAGATCCGGCCCGTTAATAACCTGTCACGCTCTGGGCCAAATTACGGCCCAAATCAAGTCCGACCCTTTAAGAGGCTTTGGGCTCAATTATGGCCCATATCAGATTCGGCCCGTCAATTGGACACTATGCTTTTGAGCCCACTTGCTAAAGGCCCACTTAGTAATTCGGTTTGATATTAGTTTTGGCCTGTTAAGGGCCCGTTTAACATTTCGGCCCTATATTAAATTCGGCCTATTAAAAGCCCGTCATATAGTTGGGCCTAACTACGGCCCGGTTTGCATCCGGCCTGCTCGCAGCCGATATCTGATTGGGCCAAACAAGGACCCAGACAATTTTGGCCTGTTAAAAGCCCGTCATTTGATTCGCACAATCATGGGCCGGGGTTCATTTCGGGCTGCTGCGTAACTAGTAGGAATTAAGAACAAACCTACTCTATACAATAAAGAAATTATGGCATAGTAACTAAGAATAAACCTACACTACACAATAAAGGATTTAAGGTATATTACATCCACTGGGCATCAAAGTTCGCCACCAGTGATCATAAAGCACAACGAAGAAGTAGGTTACAAAAACTGGGCACCATTGCAGCGTAACAAAATAATACTGAACCGAGACCACTTCCAAGACAGTTCAAGAAAGGTTAGCCTTGCGGGGAAACTGCTGCGCAAGCTGCTGAGCAAGGCTGTGAGACCGGCCTAGCATGTCGGTCATAGCTTCCAGGTGTAGCTATTTAGCGATGAGGTTGTCATTGGTGTTCTCCACAATCTTTCTTAGAGATAGGACTTCAAGTCGAAGTTGAGTTGCAGAATGCCTTTCTGCTAGAACTTGGGACTGAAGAAGTCAAACTGATTCAGACAACGAATTCTGTGAGCTTGTATGACTGTTAGTCTCAAGTAACTTGAACACTGCATCAAGACAAGACTTTGGGGTTGTCTCGCTATCTTCAAGATGTTTTGCCTTCTTTGCTGCAATATATGTTGGGTTTGTCTCACAGCCTTCACCAGACTTGTGCATGCCATCAGGCATATCACCCTGAAACAAAGCAGAGAGATGACATGTTTTGCACGTGTATAAACAAATATGATAACTGTTCTGTCAATTCTATCCAATTTCAAATTAGAAAATAAAGAGTATGTTCAAAATATCAATAGCATAATTTGGCATTGTTCATAATGCGAGGAGCTTCACCACACTACTGGATTACCATTTCCACATAACAAGCATAGGTGAAGGGCAAAGAAAATTATTATATCTATTTTGGATAATGTGCATGGCATGTTGTTCATATCATCAGCCACATCAGTAAGATAAAACAGGAGATGACAAGGTGCAAACGTGGGCTGCTTCACCAAACACTGGATTATAGATCCACAAAAACAAGCATACATATAGGGAGTATTAAGTAATGTGCATGGTATGAATAAGGAATTTGGTTTTATAAGTAAAACTTAGAACTTACGGTTCTTACGAACATGCATTTTGGTAGAAACAGCAAACTAAACAGCAGTAAATGATAGGGAGTATGAGCAAATTAAACAGCAGTTGAGGATAAAGGCTTTAGAAGGACTGACTTAGATTAACAGTTAACACTGGCTTTATAATGCCCTTCTCCATGGCAAGGGAAGGATAACTCAAGAATTTCATCACAGAATCTTCTTCATAAGCATTGCCTGTACTCTACATTTTGTAGAGAGTAATTATAGATATGATAATACTAGAAGGGATAGAGGATAATGAAGATAAGATGCAGATTGATGCTACATAATCAACTACCAATCCCTGGAAGTACAAGCGTTACAGGACAAAATGTACTGACAAGAGCAATGGGCTACACTTCCGCACTGGCATTGTCTGTGTATTCTACTTGTTGGTAAGATTAAATATAGATCTGATCTTTTTTAGTAAATGGTGGGCGAGGGAGATAAGATGCAAAATGCTACAAAATGAACCAATCTCTCTTCCCATAATACAAGAGTGTTTTGAACACTGGTGTACTGTACAATACGTTCTTATATTATGGGACGGAGGGAGTAGCTGTTAATGTAAGTACAGTGATAGACCATGTTCAGTCCTTACAAGAGGACTGCAGAGCTAAACCTCTTCAAAAGCATTGGGTTGATTCTAGATTTATGTAAGAGTCCATACAGATCTTATAATGTCCACCAAATGGACGATTACGAGGCTAACATGTCCAGTGATGCTACATAATCGAACAGCTATGAAAGTAAGTATGGTCATACATGGCAAGATGTACTCACAAGAGCAATGCAGTGTGCAGTATAATTGCGAGATTCTGTGGTCCCTTGAGAACGAATGTTCTTCTGCTAACAGTTTTCATACAAGTGAGACATTAAGGCAAATGCAGAAATTTAGTTCAAATTGTGATGTGATATCATAGACAGTACCTTACACTGCAGCCGAGACCAATGTGTTACAAGATTATTCCAGTCACCGTCGGATAAATGTAGCACCAGAGACTTTACAGAAATTTCGTTCAGAGGCTTGCCATCGAAGTGCGCTTGCCTCAGGTAGGAACGATACTTCATCAACGAGTGCTTGAAAAGCGCAACCAACCCTTGCTCGTCATCACAATCCAGTTTGCGCCTCGCGTATTTAAAAGAATGAAATCTTGTGTCTTCTGTCAGTAGAAACATATGCAGTAATGACCATGAATAACATTAGTACATTACTTACGCGTAAGTTGCGGAGGAATACTGGAAATTGTTATGTGTCTGCGGTATAATCTTTCCATGAAGGAAAGATGCGCACAAAGTTCCTGACAACAACATAAGCTTCGTCTTCTAAACTGGGAAGAAATGGAACAGGGGTCCTATTTGGTGCAATTGGGGCTCTCTCTCATTCGAAAAGGGATTTGACAACTGGATTTGGTGTACTCTTTGCTGGAATGGGGTTTTTGCGTCGTACAGCTGGTGCTATGTCAACTGGCATAATCATACTGTTTGCTGCAGTTGGGGCA
This sequence comes from Triticum dicoccoides, assembly GCF_002162155.2. Taxonomy (NCBI): domain Eukaryota; kingdom Viridiplantae; phylum Streptophyta; class Magnoliopsida; order Poales; family Poaceae; genus Triticum; species Triticum dicoccoides. Next base: position 676,822,335 of record NC_041392.1, read on the forward strand.
TCAGAAATGACCAGTGTAGTAGGGCTAGAGTCTGCTAGAGTTGGGGTATTTTGTGGGTCGGGTGATATTGCAACTACACCTAATGGGCTATTTGATTTATCAGGTGCCACTACCTTTTCCAAATACTTTGCTTTTGCTCCTCCACGATCAGCAATCACCCTCTTCCTTTTGAACGTCTGATACACAAGAACAGCATTTGAATGGATAAATATGTTATGATGACAGATGCAATATGTACTGAAAAATGGATAGGCAGGGCGTATTCACATACACGATGTGTAAACTAAGCTAATGGCAGTTCAAGAAAGTAGAAGCAATGCAAAGCATCAGTTGCAAGATATGTGCGAGCAATGTAACCTTGGAAAGTTAGAGCAAGTACCTTGATGGGTGAATAAGATAGGGCATCTTCCTCTGACTCCTCCACTAGGGAGCTACATTGACTTAGGTCTCCCTCTAGCTCAGAATCACTGTTAGGATCATATTTTGAGCATGAATCTGTAGGTGGAGAGTGTTTGCATTGCATTGCATCCAGACTTGATTTCAGTCCCTTAATGCCAAGTTTGACAACCATGGCATTGTTCTGCTTTATTCTTTTCATGCACGCAAGCTCATAATCATTATGATGTTGTTCAGAATCTAAGATTCATGAAAACATAAAAAGTAGTCAGATTATCTATGGAATGCATTGCGGTTTCAACTCGGGGAGTGTCTCCCTATAAACCCCTGCATATGCAAAGTTCACCTCCCCAACCGTGCTGACCAGACCACACACAGAGATACACACCCGAGCGGTGAACATGCATTTTCGAAACTAATTTAGGAACATTTAGCTGACCAATTAAACAACTCTGTTTTAATAATATCATATTCGTATTTGAACAACTAAGCTTGTTTAGCTTGATGGGTGGAGCAGTGTTATTATGACACGAAGCATGTATTCTGATCGTATAGTGATCATAAAAGGGGGAAACTCTAAGCATATATTTTTTAGCAAAAGAGGGTTTCCCCTCTGATTTCTATTGAAGAAACCACCACGGAACAAACATGATCAATTAAACCCTAAGCATGATCAATTAAACCGTATTATGGCTATGCCATGGCAGATTTGAAGCTGCAAACCGGAGAAATGATATTGAGCATCCATTGTTTGCTTCGAACTAAGAACTAAATTCTAAGAGCTGAAAAGAAAGTAGAGTAACCAAGTTAAGATCTATTTTCTGGTTGAGATCAAAAAGTTGAGGAGATATGATGTACCACCTCTCTTGCGGCACTGTGTAGGCATCGGGGGTGCGATGGCTGTCGGTGGTGTTGAAGCAGATCTGCGACGGTAGACGGGTGCATCCGGGGATAAGTCCCGTTGCGGTGGAAGAGAAGATCGTGTGAGCGGCCCCGGCAAAGAGGACGACGACGCCGATGAAGCGAGAGGACGCGATGGAAGGCTATTGGTCTGTCGCCGTGGATGAGAAACGTCCATCTCTAGCAGTGGACGATGCGGTCTTGGTAGGCGCTCCGGCATGGTGGAGGACGGTGGCGATGGATGTGGTGGAGGACGGTTGCGATGGATGGAGTGGCGGACGGAGGCTGGTGTGGGAATGGGGTGTTCTAGCGTGGACGGTGTATGAATGGGAAAATGGAGGGAGAGGTACAGGGAACCATGTTTTTGGGACGCGCCTATCTGAAATATGGGAAAGTTACGAACTTATCCCCCGTTTCAAATTTGGACATCTCGTCAGTTGGGGATAGGACGGTAATCTCACATCTCCCAAATATTTGTCGGTGACTATTTCGGGCGAGGAGAGGGTGTTTTGCCGCCCATGGTTGGTGCCCATGGTGTATGAACGGGGCTGACAGGTAGGGCGATTGTGTCACGTCTGATGGAAGTTACACATCTGCCTCTATTTAAAATATTAGCCTACATCTATTTCAGACGAGGATAGGGTGTTTTGCCGCCCACCGTGTATGAATGGGGATTGGAGGGATAAACAGAGGTCTTTCGGACGAGCTTGAATCAAATGAGTTTTGCCGCCCATGTTTGACGCCCACCGTGTCGGAATGGGCTCAGAGGCGGTCGTGTCACGTCTAATTGAAATTACTAACCTACCCCTATTTAGAGCAATGGAAATCGGGCCGATGGATTGTCCGTGTAATGGGTAGACAGTAATTTCCATCTCGCAAACACTTGGCTTCGGGCAGCCGATGTGGGAGTGGACATTTTGCTGTTTCTTTCAAATTTTGGGACAATAAGCATCCACGTTTACCCTGGCAACTAAATTTGAATCCATTTTGTATTCCTATATGAATCTTTATAAATCATTCTATGTGTTTGTATATATCTTCAAAAGGACGACAAAGATGTATTCCACTGTAATATATGAATATGGTTTACAAATGCCGATACTCAAATTCAGAAACTAGAATCCAGTTTAAGGTGAATTCGAATATTTGGAACACTTCATGTCCAACTCAAATGTCACACGCAGCATAATGTGTACTCCCATTTAGATATGTACACAAGCGATGTATCAAGATTCAAATACCGAGTCAATCAACCAAGAATGTACGGAACTAACAGACATATAAACACTTATAGAGTATATGGATCAATAATATCATCCTTTTTTTAGCCAGCATCTTGGCCCTTTCTGATGCGTGCCACTTATGGTCCATCTATACTACTATTGCCGAATGCACATTCAGCCCGATTAGCATATCTGTAGGTCTGGTACAGCAATCCATATGAAATGTCTCTGAGTCTTATCAATTAATACAGACTTGTGCTCAAATAAAATTACAAACAAAAAAACAAAAAAAGCAATTATTACATGATCTCTAAAACAAATGGTTTGATTGATTACATGAACAGACAACACAAAGGTTATTCAACTATGGAAAGAACATTTCACCTATGATTTACCAAGTAGGAATTTAATTTCCTTTTTTCCTTCAGGACCTTAACAATCTAGTCAGTCTTAGCTTGCTTCGTTTTTAAATCCACCAAATATTTAATGGTTGTCTTGAGTACTACTTGTGATTGTGTTGTTTGCTTCCTCAACATGTCAACTTCATCTCTAAGTGCAGAAGAAGAATCTCCTTCTACCACTAGTTTAGCCTCTAGAGCATCAGCAGTTGGCAATTCATAATGCACGATTGGGCCGGTGCCACTGTTGTGGGATGATGCAACGTCCATGGGGACCTCACTCTTTGATCTTGGGCTAACCTGTTTTGCCATTAAAGTTCCGATTGGATTCAGAAAAGTTGAAGTTAGCAAAACATCTCAACTGGGAGTTATAACAACAAACCAGTTAAACAAACAAGGAATTAAAGAGTTTCAATTGGATGCTGAAAAGTAGTTATTAACATCATTGTAACACGCTGTTGCAGCAGCAAAGCAGTTAAACAAACAAGTAGGTATTTAAGTTAAGGCAAACAGGTAATTCTTAACAGTAAGTATCAAACACATAGATAGGCGCAGTCTACAATATGATTAACAGGCTGTGCCATTATGTAATCAGTAGCAAACTAAATTAAGCCAAGCAACGTAATTGAACAATTTTGCAATAAGTGGCTAACTAAAATTCCGAGAAGCAGGTAACTGAACTTACGCTAGTTCTTTGTACAAGCACACTGCAACTTCTTTTTCGCTTACAAGGTTGTACGAAGGAGTCCATGGCATCAATTGCTTGGATACGCAGTCCCAATACTTCTTTCTTCCCACACTGCATGGGTAAGTCGAATGGTTAATCTGGTAAGATGGTGCGTCCTTGATATGTTATATGAGGACGTGTAGTCAGACTAGTTGTAGCCAAACACATCACACTGGCTTTTACTGTATATTTCATGCGATTAATTTTGGCATATCGAGATCTAAGCAATCTACAATAGGATGAAAAGACTGGCATTGTTCACATTATTGGCGAACTCAGTTCATAGAAAGAAGCAATTTAACCATTCTGTGGGTAAATCAAAAGCGCCACTGGAATATTTTTCACTATCCAATCATACACGCAAAAAGGGGCGACGCCACCATAGGGGCTGGTATGGGCGGCCGCCTTAGGTGGCTGGAAAGTGTGCACCTAGTTTGAGTCGTCCAGGTTGGCCCACACTAGTTCTGTTCATCCCAACGCACGAGCAGGCAATGTAAAAAATGAAGAAAAATGTTTCAATTTGGATGGGCCAATAACATAAGTGCAAGGCAGGCCCTATAGCAGGCTCACGGCCCAAACGAGCGCCTCCCATATCGATCGACAGCAGGAAAAATCCCAATTCATTCGCTCCAGCCTCCAGTCTGGTTCGCTCCTAACCTATCCGCCGCTGGACAGACCGACACAGCACTTCCTCGTGCCCTCGTTGGAGGGCGGTCGCGGGGCTTCAAGCGAACAAAAGGACAAGAAGATGAAGATCCAACCCTGGGTGTAGCCTGCGTGGGAGGCAGCGGCGGCAGCACGGGCATGGCATCGAGCTTGCACAAACGGACAGTCGCAGCTTGCAAGAGTAGCATGCGCAACGAGCAGGTACATCACATCCATGATTATATCTCATTCAACTCTTCAATGTCTGGCCAATAGTTAAACCTGACGGTGTTGTAAAACTGCTTGTATGTAGGGAATCTATGAGAAAATGAAACCAATTTCTACTTATTTTATAACTCCCCCAATCAATACTGAACTGACTGAATCTGATGTATCTAATCAAGTTTCCGGTGCAAACATACAAGCTCATGTTGTTCTTGAGCCTGAAGTGTCTAATGTACAGACTGCTAATGAAGGATTTGATGCAAACATTGTACATGCTCCTGGTGATGAACATATAGTGTCTAATGAGGGATCTAATGCAAGCATTTCGCAAGCTCATTGAAGGATTTAGTGTCTAATGATGATCTACTATGTTGAGAGAGACAGAGATTTGCAGGCATTGATGACAAGCAAATTATAGTGCATTTTCATAACTTGAGGAAACGTCTAGGCCATCTACCAGAAAGTCCCCGTATCATGACAACATAGCATAAATACTTTTCAAATCTGTTGTTTGAAACTATTGGCATACTTGTGCAGGATAGATATATTGATATGCAGTTTGTGCACTGGTTATACGTGCAATTACACTTCGATATTTTCAGCCAGAGAACGAATAATTCAAGCAGGTACAAACCACGTTTGTAGTCCTTGTACACCATGTTGCATTTTGTGTTTTTTGGTGCTTGCATCATTTAGTGTTTATAATCTGAACTACTTTGGATCATTAGCTTGTTTTCAAAGTGCATGTAGCTTCACTTTTCTCAAGTAATGTTGATTTCCGGAGTGCAAGTGCCTTCGTATTTTTTAAGTTAAATGTTTGCCCCTGGTAACTTGAATTCGTGGATCAGCCACTGCACACAAATCATACACGAATGTGAGTACGAATTAAATGAAATGCAGGGACTTACGCTAGCTCGTTGTACAGGCTCACTTCAGCTCTGCTTGCGCTTGGGATGTTCCATGTACAAGTCCATGTTACCACTTGCTTGGATGTGCAGGCCTTGGGCTCCTTGCATCCCCCTCTGCATTTTTGACACGGCGAATGGTTGATCCAATAATAGGAATCGACCTTGATGTTGTATCGGAGGACAGATACTTACAAGGTTATACAGGTGTGCAGGATGTGTACCAGATCCTGTAGCACCGTCATGCTTCGCTAAAATATGGATTTGCTTGTTTCAGATGATATCTCCAGAAGAAATAAGAGTTAAGGTCAGAGTTGCATAGGCGGGTAAGCTAAGAGAGCAGTGAAAGGATATCCAAACATCATCGGAACAGTGCACAAGGGAGTGATGTGTGGATACCTAGTTCGGGCCGACGTTTGGGCATGCTCGCCTAGCTAGAGTCCGGGTCGCTTCAGAGCCGTTGAGGGTGATGCGCTGGCGTTGGCTGGCCGCGCACGGATGCAGATCTTGAGTGGCAGCGGAGCGCGCTACGATGCGGTGGACGAGACTGTTGGTGAAGCCCCAGCGGCCTCGGGGGGCGGAGGTGCGACGATGTGCTCGGTGAAGTAGCCCCGGTGAGCTGGGAGACAACGTCGGTGAAGCGCACCTGATGCGGTGGAACTCGGTGTCTGTGAGGCACGTCGGTTGCGGCGGCCGACGTTGTCGGTGGACCACTCGGTGCAGTGGACGAGGGCGTAGATGAGGTAGCTCCGGTGCGGTGGTGTAGCGTGACCGTCGTCTTCGTCGTCGTCGTCCGGCACAGAGGTGGGGAATGGTGGGGAAAGAGACGAGACGAGGGGCGATTCGAGGGTTGGCGGCGAATTAGGGATTTGAGCAATCTGGGTGCGGAAGGGGACGATGGAGAAGAGAGATTTTGCAGGGCTGGAATTGGGGCCGCCAGATATTTCAATCCGAAACGTGGAAGCGCGAACTTATATTGTCGTCGTCCTTTTTTTGGGGGGGAGGGGGTGGGTGGCTGGGTGCTACGCGTCCGTCCGACACACGCGACCACCCCGACAGGACTATGCTTCGGTGCCTTAAGGCACCTGCCTTTGTGTCCATGACATATGGGCCCAACAGGTGGCTGGCCCACATGTCAGTGACCCAAAGGCAGTTGCCTTTAAGGCACCGAAGCAGCGTCCACCCCGACACGACCCTGGTTTGCCTGGTGCGCCTACATTTGAGAATGCAAACGAATCTTCTTTCATTTGCAAACGAATCTGTATGTATTACCATGCCCGTGTTTTCCTTGCAATAATTAGTCATTCGAAACGAGACACTCCATCCGTTCACTTTTGTAAGTCGTTTCAGACAACTTAAAATGAACTGTTTTGCACATTGTCTGAAATGTCTTCAAGGTCTTATAAAAGTGAACAGAGGGAGTACTATAAATTAATTAATGAGGAGTTATTTGAAAAAAAATCAAAACGGTACCCACGCTAACGTGGATTGGAGTGTGTGTCACATAATTAGTTATTTGAATTAGAGTGTGTGTCACATAGTTAGTTATTTGAATTAGAGTGTGTGTCACATAGCGATCTCCAATTCTAACGTGGATTTCGCATTTCACTGTATCCATGCTACTTTTTTAATACAAATTCATATGTATATGATGAACACCATGGTAGTGAGAAAACTTTTGGATGGATTCAAACATATGACCTACAAAATAGCACCACAAACTGAGTCAATGTCAACTTTTCGAAACTTAGTATGGCATGAATTTGAAATAATTACCCGTATGCCTGGTCCTTGGTTCAAATCTTACAATGTACACCGAATTGAAACATCGATATTAAGTCTCGTACTATGTACATTCAAATGTTG
>NC_041392.1:676829826-676838181 GCF_002162155.2 Triticum dicoccoides
GATTTCCAACACACGTTCATTGTTTCTCTCCATGTTTCGATCTCTTAGTCTCTCAACTACACAACCCCTTTTTGCACTCTGTTACCAAATGTATTTACCTCACACACCCTCCATTGAACCCCATGCCGAGCTCTCTCTCTCTCTCTCCCCTCTCCCTCTCGCCCTCTCACGCTAAATACATGTATTGCCTATATAGTCCCCCAACCTCTCGTGCATGCGCACGCATGCACGTTGTATATCTAGGTCACTCCCTCGAGACTGTCTCACTCTTTCTTCCAAACGGCGGGCCACACTCGCTCAATCTCACTCTCTTTATGTGAGTCTCGTTTAACCTCGTTTTCTTTCACACACAAATGATATATCACCCTGTTCGGGCCTCGATCGACATACTCTATACTCTCTCACGCAGATTGTCTATCTAGGTCAGTCCATCCAAGCCGCCACCACTCTTTCGACCTCATGGTGGGCCACGCTCACTCAATCTCTCTCTCTCTCTCTCCGTATGTCTCGATTGAACTCGCTCTTTCTCGGACAAAAACGATATATCACCATGTTGAGCCCAATTCGACCTATTCACATTGTATACTCTCTCACGCACATCATCTATCTAGGTCACTCTCTCCAACCCGTCTCACTCTTTCGATCGCACGGCGACCCTATGTGATCGGTTTTCCTTGCTTCCACTCACGCAAAAAATATATCTACATGTCTGTGACTGGATCATCTCTCAAGCTCTATCTTACAGCCCTCACCCTTACCAAAAAGCTCAATCGGACAATATCTCTCCAAAGCATATATATTTGTTCAATGAATGTCGAGCCACACTCACTTTGTCTCTCTATTTATATGTCTCTCGATTGACCTCGCTTTCTCACACTGTATCTTCCACACGTTGAAGCTACTACCTCTCCATCCCTCGCAAAGCCGGAGCTATTTACATTGCGAGGGGCACTCCAACCTTGGATTAATTTGTGTAGGCATTTATTCCGGTCGGTTTAGATTACATTTTCGTAACATTCGGCCCACAACTACTCCAATCACTGTAGCGGGTAATTAAGCTACGGGGAGCACCTAATATGAGCACCGGGGATCCATTGGATCGAAGATGCAGCAGCACACATGAGGCCTGACTGTTTTATTTGCAAAAAAACCTTTGGAGAGTTTGGAAATTGCTCATAATTACAAAGACTACCCCCAAGCCATTGGATCTCACTTCCAACGGTGTAAAAACTCATATCACCATAGTATCTAAGCTGCAGGGTGGATGTGATATTCTATGCCGCTGTCAATTTTGTTTGTAAACTTGCAAAAAAAGTGTAACTCGTGTCGTTACTTGTCTAACCGCGCAAAGTGTTTGTTCAAAAAAAACCATCCTACACTGAAATATCGGAACAACACACGGGGGTTCCACTTGTCATTAATTAGATTTGGACCTAAAAATAACAAATCTAAAAGACGAGATTTGAACTGGCAACCTGGACTACAAAGCATAAGTCGATAGCCTGAAAAAACGAACGGTTGTTGGCTTTGTCCCATAACTTGATTTTATACAGTACTTGCGTTGAGTAGAGTAGAGGGAGTGCCTCGTCAACACGTGCATGACCGTTATCTCACTTACTGGTGGGTCCCAGGTTTGCGATCTCAATCTCTCTTCTCTCCATCATCTAACCTTTGCACGGGCACACACGAAGAGCGGCGCTAGCTTGCCGTGGTGTTATTACAACTAAAAAAACTTGGAAATAGAAGAATCGCCTTGAACAAGAGACATTGTGGCTAGTCGATACGGAGCTAACCACATCTATCCTCCATGCCACGTTTGTGTGATGAAGCTGTGTGGCTAGTGGGGTGTTTTCAACCGACTGGCTGGGTCCCGAGGTCAAACCATAGGTACTCTACTACGTCTGATACAGTACTCCCTCCGGTCCTTTTTACTCTACACATTAGCTTTGTCTGAAGTCAAAGTTTGCTAAGTTTGACCAAATTTATATTAGAAAATATTAACATCTATAACATCTAATAAATATAATATGAAAATATATTCTGAGATGGATCTAATAATAAATGTGTTGTCATGTGATTGTTAATAATTTTTTGTATAAACTTGGTCAAACTTGGATGAGATTGACTTCAGACAAACCTAATATGCATAGTAAAAAGGACTGGAGGGAGTATATTTTTACACGCACACTTTTCCTCTGTGCCGAGACGTGGCACACCCTACCGCGCGGTTTTGGGGTCCTCCCGGGTGGTGCACGCATATATTCTTCCTGATGTGGGACGCCCTACCGTGCATTTTCTGGATCCTCCTCGGTCGTAGCGCCGAAGCAAGTAAATGAGTCGTCAAATCACGAAAGACCACCTTTCCCGCCGAGTACATTAGTGAAGCATGGTGGCTAGCTAGTTGGGCTAGTTCGACCGATTAGCTAGGCCGCTGCCACATTTATTTTTGTCACCCCTTTTTTTATCTACTTGCCGGCAGGTAAATTTAAATATCCACCGCGGCGTTGCTCTAGTGTTTGGGTGCGGCAGGATTTTTAATTTTTTGATTGACAGGAGCAGGCGTGACAGGATTTTTAATTTTTTGATTGACGGGAGCAGGCACGGCAGCAATTAGTCATGATGAATCCGCCTGTACCCACTGCTCCCTGATGTGAGAAGTCGTCGACCGGTGTTTTACCGTGGTGAAAACCAAAAGATTCCCCGCTCCCTCCACCTTCCCGTAGATTGCATTGCCTTTCAGCCGTTTCGCCCCCTTTGCTTCCTCTCCCCATTGCTTCTACCTGGTGCCATGGCGGCGCAACAGATCACGGAGTCCGAGGTGAGGCTCCTGACACAGGAGCTCCATGCCAAGGATGCCGAGCTCAGGGCCAAGGACGTGGAGCTCTGTGAGCTCAAGGAGGAGAGGAGTGCCATGCTCCTCCATTATGTGCGGGAGTTCACGGAGCTTCAAAAGCGGCAGGCGTCCACCACAAAGATGCTCGAGGCGTCGGCGGCGTTACTGCAGAAAGTGGGAGATACGATAGGCCGTCAGGGGAGCCGGCTGGAGCGCGAGCGGGCCAATCGTGACGAGGTCCAGGATCGCCTCAGCCACTTGGTGAACCAAGTTGCCACGCACGTGTTGCGGCTGCGTGATGCCTACCGTCGTGCCAGCGCAACGATGCCGGCCGTCGGGCTAAACCCTCTGCATGGGCATGTCCATGTCTCGGCGCAACATGACCGTTGGATCAAACTCAGACGGTGCAGATCAGTCACTGTAGCACAAAGTGTGTGGGTGTGTTTGGTTGCATTCTCATCTCAATATAGTTGTTTACTCTTCGTGTATTTTTGTCAACCTACTAGTGTGGACTCATGCACCCTTCATGCACTCTGCCAAACACCCAACAGTGGGTCGAGAAGGGAACTTTTCCTCCCATCCCGTGCACCCTTCATACACCCTACCTAACACTATTCGTGCTTCATGTGGTTCATGTTTCGTGGAGTACTGTAGCACCTTACTCTTTGTGCGATGTAGACCTAGTTCTGTTAACATTGATCTCACCGTACAGTCGAAAAAGCGGTACTATGTTACATATAGGAGTAGTTGACATGCGCACAACATCATTTGTTATCATCATATCTTACTACACTAGCAACAAGATTGTGTAGTACTGACGTATGAACCATTGCACATGCCTAGTAGTAGGAGCACTCTGTATGTTTAAGTGGCTACCGTGTTTCGCACTCCTCCGTCATAAGAGTGGAAACGCTTGCTGTAATCTTTTTTTTTCTTCTGAAAAACAGTGGACACGCTCTACCGTGTGGATCCTCCTCCATCCATGCACTAAAGTACTCACTTTCACTGACGTGCGGGACAGCCAGCATCGGGGTCCACCAGCCATGCACTAAATTACTCCGTAGTAGAGTGACGGTAGACTACCCCGATCGAAGCGCCGCAGTAATGCCCAATGAGCTGTCAAATCACAAAACCCCCTCCTTTCCAGCAGTAAGTTGGACGGACGAAGCAACCATCATTTCACTCTTCTCTCTCAGCTTCGTCTCTACCCAACCCTTGCTTCTGCCTTATATTTTTCCTCATTTCTTCAAGAAAACCCCGACCTGCTTCTGCCATGTTCTTCTCTCCCAAAGAAGGAAAGGTGAGCGCATCAATGGTGTTGATTCTGGCCAAGGCCCGGTCTTGCAACCCCGAGACTGATCCTATAACTCCCTCTCTTTTCTTCTTTTGGGTTTGTGATTATGGTTTCTTTTCTTTTATTTCTATTTGACAGTTTCTTGATGGACGCTAGAGCACCGGCCGAAGTGATGTCTATGGCTCCGGCCAAAACCGTCGAGGTTCATGGTATGAAGAAGCGCAAGCACCCCGCCGAGACTACCGCAGACAAGCTCAAAGCCATCGCCCTGTCCGAGCCCCCCTCTCCGGGATCCCTCATTAAGCAAGTCCAAGTAATATCTCTTCTTGACAATCTTTTTCTCGATCTTGATCGTGTTTTTTCATCTAACGCGCAGTACTAGTACTAGCAGTACAACTTTCTGGGTGATCTTGCATGTGATTTCTGTGTGCCAAATGACGGTTCTAAATTTCTCTTTTGACAAAAACATGCGAGAGGTTGACACTGATTTCTTATAGATTACTTTCAACTACTCCCTCTGTCGAAAATTTCTTGTCTTAGATTTGTCTAGATACGGATGTATCTAATACTAAAATGTGACTTGATACATCCGTATCTAGACAAATCTAAAACAAGAATTTTGGGATGGAGGGAGTACTTTATGAACATCAATGCTACCTTTTAAGAGGGTATATTTGCCTCAGTAACTTGTGTTATGGATATTGCATGTAATCCCTCTGCTCTCATGCCTTTGAAGACATGTTCTAGTGTCTTTCTTCACTCATTTCTGTGCGTATATGTAGTCATATATGGAGTATAATATCGAAAATCATCTTATATTTCTGAACGGAGGTAGTAATAAAATATGGTTTCTGTTTGAATTAGAACCAGGTCCGCGGTGGAGATGAAGTTCTCAAAGTCATGCAGTGTGAAGTGGAAGACCTGATGATGAGTTCTACTGCTGAACTATCCAGCTGTTGTGTCCTTGTCGCCACGTGTCCTGAACTAGTGTTTTCCTATAGCATTGTTGTCAGGCGTGTTCTCGAGGCTGTACTTGACCACAACAATTTCCTGGTTGTGCCTTCGATTACGAAGGGTGTGGTTCTTGTAAAGCTTCCCAACAAATCTAATGTGGCCTGTCTTCATCGTCATGTTTATGAGTGGAAAGACCACTCTGTTAGCTTCTCCAAGGTTGACAAGATGGTGATGGTGCATGTAGACATCTCACACGAAGTCCATGGCCTAGTCAGTTATGCGGGGTTCATCTCGTAGGTCGGTGGCAAAAAATAGTCTGCAGAGTTTAGTTAGTGCAACTTTGCTTGTCTGTAGTAAGTACTATTGTTCAGTCCTTGATTTGTGTTTGTGAACCCTGTATTGTTTATTAGTACTGCCGCTTTTGGTGTGTGGTCAGTCCTGAGAATGGTCTATGTTAATGTCTGTCCACTCAATTCAGTCTGTATATTTTGAAGTATCCATATCATATTTTTTGTGAGGACGGTCTATCAATTATGGTTACACTCCAATATCTGTATGCATTGCAGGGTTTATCGCACCCACCAGGATTTCCAGCCCCATGGATGTTCGGTCCATACGATTTGTCACGACCTTTGGACTGTCCTGCTTGTGGGAGTAGGCGAGGCCCCTGCATGCCACGCGTAGTTGAACGATCAATCTTTTGTTTAGTACTTCAACATAGTGATTTCCTAGTAAGGATTCACTCGTGTCACATCAAGTAAATCTTATTGATTTACTGTCTAAATCTTATTGATTTAATGTCATGTTTTCTTTCTTTTCCTGCAATTTTACGATGCAGGTTTTGCCATGTGACATTCATCACAGAATAAACCGTTTGGTTTTCTCTACGATGGCCATTTTTGCAGGTTTCACTTCTTATGTCGTGTCAGTAACGAAGGCACTGTCCATCACTTATATTACTAGAAAAAATTGGATCAGTCTGTTGTCTGAGTACAAGCTGAATCCCTATGATGAACTGTAGTTTGGTTTAACAAAAACGCCACAATTAGTCCTTCTCACGTTTAAAAGAAATGAAGAAAAAGACTGGATCACGGTCACGGATCCTAGTCAAGTTAGAAAGTTGATCATAGCAGACCAGACACGATCGCCGTTGTCTCGCACAGATCGAGCACCGACAGTTGCTCTAGCACTGACAGCGGCAGCAGCTCAGTCTAATCCAGCTGAGGATTGGGCACCGACCACGTGAGCGGATCAGTCTGATCTACCGGAGGATCGGGCATCGACACCGGCACCTGCTTCGACACCGGCACCAGCTCTACAAGGAGCACCATCTCCGGCAATAGCAGTGGCTTCGGCACCTGCACCAACACTTGCACTTGCATCTGCTCCACCCCGTGCAGTTGCACCGGCAACAGACTGGGCTGCAGTTCGCACTTCATATACCCAAGTCCTTACAAAAACCGACATGTCCACCTTCTTGGTAAGCATTGGCCACCCAAGTGCTTCGTTCTTTTTTCTTTCCATGTTGTTTCACATGATTCACTGTGTTGATCTAACTGTTTGGGTATGTCTTCTTGTTTGCAAACAGAGAATTCCTAGAGCAACGAGGGAGTCGTTCAACAATCCGGGCGACCACGGCCAAGTTTCTCTTTCCATGCGCAGCCTTGGTGTGAATGAACCTGCTCAATATATCGTAAGTACAAAGGATGGTCGCATGATGATTGATGCTAAAGGATGGTCAAGGTTCAAATCTAAATCATATCTTGCGGTAGGGGATGATGTCAAAATCGAACTTTCTCGGCAAGGAGAGCTGGTCCAAATCAATTTTGAAATTCTTCAGTAGCAGCACGCAACTGCCTAACTGATCTATCCTCGGAGAGATTTTGATGTAATAATCTCGCATGGTGAAACAAGTGTCCTGTGTGTATAAGTAGTACGATAGTATTATTTATCACATGGTATATCGTTGATAGAATTGCAACTCCGATTGCTGGTTAGGAACTGTCGTTCGATTTCATTACAATAGCTGTCGTGCTTTATTCAATTTTGTGTATTCGCCTTGCGACAACAGCTAAAACCAGCGCCGTACCGATCACTTGCAATATGAAAAGCGCTGAGGTAGAACACATGGGCCCCCAAACATGCAGGGTCGGCCTGTGGCCCAAAGTCCAGAACCTGGTTTTGAGAAGCACTAGCTCAGTGCAGAAGTGGCGTCCTCCTCTTGCTGTGGGTTGGGCGAAGATGAATGTTGATGCTGCGTTATCTCGGAATGGTGAAATGGGAGCCCTGGCAGTTGTGAGCCGGGATTATATAGGCTTCTTCCTTGGAGCATCAGCACTGGTGTGCGAAAGTGTTACTGATCCAGAGATCCTAGAGGCAATGGCATGTTGCGAGGGGCTATCTCTGGCTCTTGACTTAAACCTGCAACAAGTTCAGATTAGCACCGATTGTTCAGCAACAGTCAAGCATATCGGAGAGGCATACTTGGGGCCCAGCAAAGTTGTTATGGACGAGATCAAGATGAAGAATAATATGTTCCAAACCATGGAGATCATACATGAAAAACGTGAGTGTAATGTTGAAGCGCATGTGCTCGCAAAAGCTGCTACCTCTTTGCCCTGTGGACGCCATCTTTGGCTCACAGGAACCCCCGAAATTATTTGTATACCTATGACTGTTAACCTTCAATAAAGTAGCTTTTATACCTCAAAAAAACATCTGAGTATTATATTCTCAGCTGAACCCCCATAATGCCCGTGCGTTGCAGAGGAAGTATTTTTCTCGGCAAGGTGAGCCTGTGATATAAAATATATGTATATTTCTTTACAGAGGGAGTATCTCTCTGTCAAAATATATATTTATGTGTAACTAGTTACTCCTGTCTTTCTACTTCCTTTTGCTGATATGCGGGGCAACCGACAACGGGGTCCACGTGCCATATGCACAAATTAGAGTGCACAACTTCACGGTAGACACACCCCGGTCGTAGCGCCGCAGTAATGCCCAATGAGCCGTCAAATCACAACCCCCCCCCCACTACTAGGAAAAGGGCTATAGATGGAAATGACACTAATGGCGCACCAGACATGTGGTGCGCCATTAGTATATACTAATGGTGCACCATGTGTTGGTGCGTCATTAGTGTCCAAATACTAATGGCGCACCATATCTACGGTGCGCCATTAGTAACAATTTTTTTTAATTTTTCAAAACTACTAATGGCGCACCGTGGGAGCGGTGCGCCATTACTAGTTCAACTAGTAATGGCGCACCG
>NC_041392.1:676838860-676873103 GCF_002162155.2 Triticum dicoccoides
TCAAAACTACTAATGGCGCACCGTGGAAGTGGTGCGCCATTACTAGTTGAACTAGTAATGGCGCACCACTCCCACGGTGCGCCATTAGTAACTTGGCCCAAACATTCGCCCGAATGCACCCCCCCCCTGGTGGACCGCCTTTTTAGTTTCAAAAAAAATAAAAGAAAATGATAGAAATGTCAAAAAAATAAAAGAAAATAAGATTCCCACGTGATATGTGGTCTAGTTGTAGCAAAATTTACAAACATGAATTTTCTACTTTTTTGCAAAATCTCTCAAGAATTTGTAAAAATGGGCATAACTTTTGCGTACGAACTCGGATGAAAAAGTTTTTTATATGAAAAATCATCTACTCGAAAAGTTACATCCAAATTTAACTGGGGGAACCCCGTTAAACATTTTCAAAATCCCCAAAAACCTAACAGAAAAAAAGTTACGGGGCTTCTAAGATCCGGAGGCAAAAATATTCAAAAAAATTCAAACTTACTAGTGGCGCACCGTATGCTAGGTGCGCCACTAGTAACAGAAATAAATTGGTTTTGAAAAAAAATTGAAATATTTTTCAAAATATGATACGTAATATGATCGGGAAGTTTGAAATATTTCATCATACTCATGAACATGAACAAAGTCCTGGACATCAGCAAGGTTTAATAGGATTGATATGATAGATATATCAACAAGTGCCTGTGAAGTGAGGTGGTGCTGGGGTTGGATAGAACTATGAAGTTAAGCGTGCTTGGGTTGGAGTAGTGACAGGATGGGTGACCTTTCGGAAAGTTTGACCACAGAGTGCAATTTGACCTGAGATTAAGCCATAGTGACCCGAGATTAAGAAAAAAATAAATAAATTTGATTTTTTAAAAGAATGAAAAAAATTGAATTTTTTAAAAAAATTGAAAAAAGTTGGAAAAAATTTATTACTAATGGTGCACTTCTATGTGGTGCGCCATTACTAACTCAGATAGTAATGGCGCACCTCTAGGCATACTAATGAACCAGTGGTGCGCCATTAGTAAAAAATACTAGTGGCGTGCTACTAATGGCGCACCAGTAGTGCGCCATTAGTAGGCAAAACTGGTGCGCTATTAGTAGGCCTTTTCCTAGTAGTGCCCTTTCCAGCTTTGGCAGTAAGCTGGATGGACGAAGCGGCAATATTTCACTGGGCCTAAATCCCTTTCTCCCTCGTCTGCTTGTTCAGAGAAAACCCACTCTCGGCGATTGCATAGGGTTTTCTCATGGACAACCAGGTATGAATTCTTCATCCATCCCCGATAAACCCAAGTCCCTTGGTCGCAGGTAATCCTAGGATGGAAGCCGCCGCCGTTGATGCATTTTTCTTCCTACTGAATCTAGTGTGTTTCATTTGCAGTGCCCAAAGTGCGAGTACCCTACAGGTTTCTGCGCCCTCGGCGAGACGCCACACTTGTTCCTTCTCATCCTAACACATCATTTTGAAACGCGCACAGTATGTTCCTAGAATCATCTTTGCTATCCGGGAGGGTGGGGTTTTTTTGAACATGCTGTGTTCTCTTATTATTTTTCCTGCATTGTATTATTGGCTCTGCCAGAACACATGTACTCAAGATGCTCGGTCTTGCCATAACTGAATACACTAGTTTAATAGTCACAGTGAAGACAAGCCATGGATATAAGTTCCGAGTTGGGTTCATGAACCAAGAAGATCGCTGCTTTTTTATGGCCGAACTTGGATAAACTTTCTCAAGTCTTACAGACTGAAAGTTGGCGCACGAATGTTGATGGAAATAGCAGAACCTGGTCTCATCTTCACTGCGATCTTCCACCCCGACGTAGTTCCAATTGTTCATCCATGTTAGTTTTGTATCTGGTTCTTGCTTGTTGCCTCGATTACTTCTTAATCCATCTATTCTGCCTAACTAATCACAATTTAACTTTAGAAGTAGCAATAAATCTCTCACGAAGATGCTACTTCTAACTAATATTTTCTTATAATTGGTGGCACGTGTAGGTTTTTTCAGAGTAAAGAAGTCTGCTCGTTTGTTACTCTGTAATAACTCGGCTGTTACTAATGGCACTGAAGTTGACTGGATCAACATCCACAAGTTCCTACACTTTATTGATCGTCTTGAGGTCCTTGTGGGGCGTTTCAATGGTGGAAGGCCACGTGGGATATGTGTGCCACTGCTGCACTCATTGAACAGGTCCAACTATGTCGAGAAACTTATGGTACAAGCTGTTTTCTGTTATATATGTTGTTCATAAACTATTGCTTATACACAGTTTTACAGCTGTGATCTTCTTGAAACAGGAACTGCCGAGTTCTATTGTTCCTATACAGATGCCTGACCATGGTCGGGTCAGACTTGCGCTTGGTCACAACATGATGTTTATGTCGACCTACTCAATTCCCCTTGGAGGTGAAAAGATACTTATTCATGGGTGGTCTCAAATAATGAAGGCCCGTCCATCTTGGAGAATAGGATAGAAGATTATGTTCATGCTTTTCCATGGCTCTAAAGCGAATATCCTGTTTATTGACCATGTTGCGAGATGAAGCCGCTTTCAGAAGGTTGTGGATGCGCGGGGTGGCGCCTGGGCCTTGTCCTGGGGCTTGGCGGCCTCACCCTGGGTTAACTGTAGGCGAAGTAGCACTGTTCGAGGCATGCTTTGTACGGTTGAACCTGTATAAGTACTCATACTGCTTTCAGCTTTGGTTGTTAAGTGCCCCTGCTGGTTTCAGTTAAGGTTGTTAAGTACTATAGTCTGTCGTGTTTCTTCAGTCCTATCTTCCTCCAGCCGCCAAAACCAAACCAGCACCGGCGGGGCCGCCTGCTTCCGCCTACCACGGCTGGCTGCGCCTCAGCGCACGCATCGCCGCCCCACCATCTCCTAAATTGTTAACGCCGACGTCCTCCGCGCTCTTTGGTGCGCTCGCCGCGGCGCCGCCCTCTCGCGTTGTCAACATGGTCAACAAACAACAGGAATCGGCAGAAGTACGTGGAGAGGATGACAGTAGGGGCCCACCACGTCAGTGTATGGAAAAATAAAATGCTTCCTCCTAGTGTTTTCCTGACATCTAGTACCCACGACATTGGGAGCGTATATAGTAAATAGACAAGAAAACAGCACAAGATCGGCTAACACCTGGGACGTAGCTACTCGAGCAGTATTTTTTTTTGTTTGGTATTGTTGAGACGGAGCAGGGTTTGAACTGGGCTGTGGTACGTCTAGCCCAGGCTTATATTTTATGTTCACCATGTGACCAGCCCAGCTATTTTTTTTCTTTGTGAAAATGAGCCTAGTTTATTTTTTCTGAAGAATACCCAATCCAGGCCTACTTATTTTTCTACGCCCTAATGGGCTGCAACTCTTTCAAGACGCTTGCAAATCTTGAAAGTAATATGAAATGGGTTGTAAATATAAAAACAGATGACAAATTGGCAATTACTTTATAATTTCTGAATTTTATTACATTTTCAGATTCCTATTTCACTGGGCATTAGCCTAATTTAAATATATCTTCAAAGTACTTTAAATCTGGCTGGACATTTCGGTATTAAAAATAGTTTGGAACCCACAGAAATATGCGAAATTGGCCCTGGCCAACAAAAAAAGACTGCAATAAATTGCATAAGAAGTTGCCATGAGCTATATATAAATTATTAGAAAAAGGGGGAGTGGTCTAACTTGTGGGCCTGTTTAGTTGACGCGTATGCAAGATTTTTTTAGTTATTATATACGTCAACAAACGATTCTAGCAGACGTATCCGTTGGATGTCAATCCAACGGCCGTCACGTTTCTTCAATCTCTGATCTTCTTGCTCCAGCCGCCAAAGCAGCGCCGGCGGGACCGCCTACTCCCGCCTCCCGTGGCCGGCTGTGCTGCCGCGCAGGCCTCAGTGCCCCTACTACTCCCACCACTAGCCAGGGCATCCCTCTACTCACCCACACCCCTTGTTATTCTGCGGCGACGGCAGCCTCACACCGTAGCCGAACCGGTGAATGTCCGTACTCCTCTCCACGTGGGCATCCACTGCCGCGTCTTCCCCGGCTCCATGTCGTACCCTTCCTATGCCTCGCCGTCGTCCACTGCCGTGGTGCTCTCGGTGCGGCGTGGTCAATGTGGTCAAAGACCGACTTCCATCAGAACAGTACTATACGTGGAGAGGCTAACAGCTGGGTCCACGACAGCCGCAAGGAAGTGCCTCCTTATTCCGTGCAAAATAATTATTCCTCCACCTGACAGCGGGGACCCACCGGACGGGCCACCAGTATTTTGCGAAAAAATCATTTCCCTTGACTGCTAGGACCCATCGGACGAGCCACCGTATTTCGCAAAAAAAACATTCCCCCCGCTGTCAGCTCGGACCCACCGGAAGTGCCTCCTTATTACGCACAAAAAATTAATACTCCCCGGCTAGCTAGGACCCACCTTGGTGGGAGGCTGACTTGTGGGCCTACTAAGTTGATGGGGACGAAGGGCTTTGTCAACTTAGTCAATATGAACGGTTCTAGCTCCAGTGACCGTACGATGTCCATCCAACGGCCGTAGTGCTTCTTCAACCTCTGGTCTTCTTGCTCCAGCTGCCCAAAGCAGCGCCGGTCGTGCCGCATGCTCCTGCCTCCCATGGCCGGCTGTGTTGCCGTGGAGGCCTCACCGCCCCTACTATTCCCACCGCTGGCCAGGCCCTGCGGCGATGGCAGCCTCACACCGCAGCCAAACCAGTGAACCCTCGTACTCCTCTCCACGCGGGCTTCCCCTGCCGCATCTTCCCCGGCTTCGCGTCGTCCCCTTCCTAGGCCTCGCCGTCATCGACCGCCGTGGTGCTCTCGGCGCAGCGTGGTCAATGTGGTCAACGACCGACTTCCATCAAAAGAGTACTGTGCGTGGAGACCCTGACAGCTGGGTCCACGGCCGCAGCAAGGAAGTGCCTCCTTATTACGCGCAAAATAATTATTCCTCCACCTGACAGCAGGGACCCATCGGATGGGCCACCGTATTTCGTGAAAAAAACGTTTGCCCCTGACTGCTGGGACCCACCAGCTACATCTTCACACGCAAGGAAGTGCTTGACAGTCGGGACCCACCTGGTCGAAGCGTACGTAGCGTTGTCATTCTGTCCATGAACGTGTACGTACATATATACTCGTCGATGTAGGGGCACGCACGTGTCGTAGTAGAGGCGTGCACATAGCATGTACACGTACGTACAGCGGCCAGGGTAAGAAAGAAAATACGGCCACATATGTGTACAAACGGGCAGGGTCTCGAACGCCTACTCGCGCATACGTACGGTCAGGGCTCGTGTACATGGCTGGGTCGGAGCAGAGAAACAGCGTCATCGTCGTGTTCATGGGGAGGCAATGGAATGCTTCGTGTTCATGGGGAGGCAACGGAATGCGTCGTGTTCATCGGGAGGCCTTGGACGGAACAGGCGATGGAAACGAGGCCTGGCATACCGCAGAACGGAGGAAACGGCCTTGTGCTCAACCGGCCATGTTCGAAATGGGATCCTGTTCATCGGGAGGGGTCTGGCATACCGCAAAACGGAGGAAACAAACCTCATACGGTCGAAACGGGGGTCCTGTTGATCGGGAGGGGTGTGGCGTAGCGCAAAACGGATGAAACAGACTTGTGTTGGAGCGCTACGGTCAAAATGGGGGTCCTGTTCATCGGGAGGGGTGTGGCGTACCGGAAAACAGGACTCCACGGGATACTGTTCATCTCCACCGTCGACCCCCTCCAGCCTCCACGAGCTATTGTTCATCCACCGTCGACCTCCCCCAGCCTCCACCTGTGACTGTTCATCCACGGGCTCCTGTTCATCCAGCCTCCACCGCGCGCTACTCCACCGGCTACTGTTCAACCAGCCCTCTCCACGGGCTCCTGTTCAACCACCCTCCACGGGCTACTGTTCATCCTGCCCTCCACCGTCTACTGTTCATCCTGCCCTCCACGGGGTGGTCCTGTTCATCCAGCCCTCCACGGGGTCCTGTTCATCTAGCCCCAATCGGCTCGATCGATCGGGGATAGTTCATCCAGAGGCAACACCACGGGGTCCTGTTCATCCACCCCCACCGGAAACTGTTCATCCAACCCCGCCCCCCTCCCTGCTACGCTCACTGTTCATCCAGAGGCAGCATCGATCGGCTTCAGTTAGCTGCAGTAGCGAAGGAATCGCTCGATCGGGTTCAGTTAATAGCCATCGATCGATCGCTTGGGTTCAGTAACGCGGAGCCTGCAGTGCAATCACTCGGGTTCAGTTAGAGCCCAATGCCTCGCTCGGGTTCAGTTAGGGCCAACGCCTCGCACACCCGCGCGTACGTGTACTAGAGAAACGCGCATCGCTCGGCCCCCGACCTCCCACCGTAACTGGGAACTCCCCGAAATTTTCCTCCCCCTCGCTTCTACCACGGTTTTTTTCCATCATGGACGGCCCAACGAATGTCATGCAGCTGCGTCTCCGGCCCGCCCAGGACGAAAAGCCCATTTTCTGTCATGATTTTTTGTCATAGAAGTAGGAGCCCACCACATCTATGATGATACCGAGTTTTTTCACAATTATCGTCATAGAAGTGTCATATGTATGACAGGAAAAAAATTGGTCGGCCCAAAATGTCATGGATGTGTCTTTTTTTGTAGTGTTAGAACCAGGACTTCAGCGACGTTTTGAAAGTCATGGAGCATATGAGATGTTCCAGGAGTTGAAGTTAATATTTCAAGCAAATGCCCGGATTGAGAGATATGAAGTCTCCAATAAGTTCTATAGCTACAAGATGGCGGAGAATAGTTCTGTCAGTGAGCATATACTCAAAATGTCTTGGTATCATAATCACTTGACTCAACTGGGAGTTAATCTTCCTGTTGATATTGTCATTGACAGAGTTCTTCAATCACTACCACCAAGCGACAAAAGCTTCGTGATGAACTATAATATGCAAGGGATGAATAAGACAATTCCCGAGCTCTTCGCGACGCTAAAGGCTGCGGAGGTAGAAATCAAAAAGGAGCATCAAGTGTTGATGGTTAACAAAACCACTAGTTTCAAGAAAAAGAGTAAAGGGAAGAAGAAGGGGAACTTCAAGAAGAACAACAAGCAAGTTTCTGCTCAAGAGAGGAAACCCAAGTCTGGACCTAAGCCTGAGACTGAGTGCTTCTATTGCAAATAGACTGGTCACTGGAAGCGGAACTGCCCCAAGTATTTGGCGGATAAGAAGGATGGCAAGGTGAACAAAGGTATATGTGATATACATGTTATTGATGTGTACCTTACCAGAGCTCGCAATAGCACCTGGGTATTTGATACTGGTTCTGTTACTAATATTTGTAACTCGAAATAGGGACTACAGATTAAGCGAAGACTGGCTAAGGACGAGGTGGTGATGCGCGTGGGAAATGGTTCCAAAGTCGATGTGATCGCCGTCGGCACGCTACCTCTACATCTATCTTCGGGTTTAGTTTTAGACATAAATAATTGTTATTTGGTGCCAGCGTTGAGCATGAACATTATATCTGGATCTTGTTTAATGCAAGACGGTTATTAATTTAAATCTGAGAATAATGGTTGTTCTATTTATATGAGTAATATCTTTTATGGTCATGCACCCTTGAAGAGTGGTCTATTTCTGATGAATCTCGATAGTAGTGATACACATATTCATAATATTGAAGCCAAAAGATGCAGAGTTGATAATGATAGTGCAACTTATTTGTGGCACTGTTGTTTAGGTCATATTGGAGTAAAGCGCATGAAGAAACTCCATACTGATGGACTTTTGGAATCACTTGATTATGAATCACTTGGTACTTGCGAACCATGCCTTATGGGCAAGATGACTAAAATGTCGTTTGATAACCCACAAGTATAGGGGATCGCAACAGTTTTCGATAAGTAAGAGTGTCGAACCCAATGAGGAGCTAAAGGTAGAACAAATATTCCCTCAAGTTCTATCGGCCATCGATACAACTCTACGCACGCTTGACGTTCGCTTTACCTAGAACAAGTATGAAACTAGAAGTACTTTGTAGGTGTTGTTGGATAGGTTTGCAAGATAATAAAGAGCAAGTAAATAAAAGGTAGGGGCTGTTTAGATTAAGAAACAATAAAGTAAATATAGCGACTGTGGAAAAGTGGTGGTAGGGGTTGTGAAATTGCCCCGAAGCAATTGACTACTTTACTAGACCGATAGCAAGTATTATGTGGGAGAGGCCACTGCTAGCATGTCATCCCTGACTTGGAATTCTATGCACTTATGATTGGAACTATTAGCTAGCATCCACAAATACTAATGTTCATTAAGGTAAAACCCAACCATAGCATTAAGATATATTGGTCCCCCTTCAATTTCGTATGCATCAATTTCTATGCTAGGTTGAAGCTTCTGTCACTCTTGCCCTCCAATACATAGTCCTATCAACATACAACTAACCCTAGGGTGTGATCCACGCACGCAATCATATGATGGGCACCAAAGGACAGAAACATAACCACAAGCAAATTAAATCAATCATAGCAATTCATCCACCACCGATAGGACAACGAAAATCTACTCACAGATCATAGGCTTCTTTGGCCTCTCTCTTTTCTTGTAGGCTTCTTTGGCCTCTCTCTTTTTTTGTGGGGCTTCTTTGGCCACTTTTATTTTGATAACCTCACATGGGACAATGTTTTAATAATGATGATCATCACACTTTTATTTACTTACAACTCAATATTACAACTCGATATCTAGAACAAGGATATGACTCTATAATAATGCCTTCGACGGTGTACCGGGATGTGCAATGATCTAGCGTAGCAATGACATCAAAAAAACGGACAAGCCATGAAAACATCATGCTAGCTATCTTACGATCATGCAAAGCAATATGACAATGAATGCTCAAGTCATGTATATGATGACGATGGAAGTTGCATGGCAATATATCTCGGAATGGCTATGGAAATGCCATGATAGGTATGTATGCTGACTGTTTTGAGGAAGGTATATGGTTGGTTTATGGTACCGGCGAAAGTTGCGCGATACTAGAGAGGCTAGCAATGGTGGAAGGGTGAGAGTGCGTATAATCCATGGACTCAACATTAGTCATAAAGAACTCACATACTTATTGCAAAAATCTATTAGTCATCGAAACAAAGTACTACGCGCATGCTCCGAGGGGGATAGATTGGTAGCAAAAGTCCATCGCTCGTCCCCGACCGCCACTCATAAGGAAGACAATCAATAAATACCCCATGCTCCAACTTCATTACATAACGGTTCACCATACGTGCATGCTACAGGAATCACAAACCTCAACACAAGTATTTCTACAATTCACAACCACCCTCTAGCATGACTCTAATATCACCATCTTCATATCGCAAAACTATTGCAAGGAATCAAACATATCATATTCAGTGATCTACAAGTTTTATGTAGGATTTTATGACTAACCATGTGAATGACCAGTTCCTGTCATCTCTCTAAATAGATATAAGTGAAGCAAGAGAGTTTAATTCTTTCTACAAAATATATGCCCGTTCTCTAACAAATCTAAGTGAAGCAAAAGAGCATTCTACAAATGGTGGTTGTCTAAGTAAAGAGAAATGGGCAATCCAAACTTCAAATGATATAAGTGAAGCACATGAAGCATTCTATAAAGCCATACTCAAAAGATATAAGTGAAGTGCATAGAGCATTCTATAAATCAACCAAGGACTATCTCATACCAGCATGGTGCATAAAATAAAAATGAAAACTAAATGCAAAAGACGCTCCAAGATTGCACATATCGCATGAACAAAACGAATCCGAAAACATATCGATACGTGTTGAAGAAAGAGGGGATGCCTTCCGGGGCATCCCCAAGCTTAGACGCTTGAGTCTCCTTGAATATTTACTTGGGCTGCCTCGGGCATCCCCAAGCTTGAGCTCTTGCCTCTCTTCCTTCTTCTCACATCGAGACCTTCTCGATCATCGAACACTTCATCCACACAAAACTTCAACAGAAAACTCGGTAAGATCTGTTAGTATAATAAAGCAAATCACTACTCTAAGTACTGTTTCATACCAATTCATATTTTGTTTTTCCATTGTGTCTACTTTAATATAACTTTTTCATGGCTTAATCCACTGATATAAATTGACAGTTTCATCAAAACAAGCAAACTATGCATCAAAAACAGAATCTGTCTAAAACAGAACAGTCTGTAATAATCTGAACATTCACCATACTTATGATACTTGAAAAATTCTACCAAAATTAGGAAAAATAAAAAACAATTATAGGAAGACAATTCAAAAAGAATCAGAACCATTAGACGTTCCAGCTAAAAATGTAAAATCACGCACTACAGCCAAAGTTTCTGTCCTGCACCGTACAAACCATCAAGCAAATGTAAACATCCTAAAGGCAAACCTTGGCACATTATTTTTATATTTAAACTTTATAAAAGCACATGGCAGAAATAAATGACTCTCTAAAACTTCCGGGTTGTCTCCCTGGCAGCGCTTTCTTTAAAGCCATTAAGCTAGGCATATAGTGCTCAAGTAATGAATCCACCCGGATCCCAAGGTATATCAAAGCCAATTTTAATTAACAATGATTTGTAATTTAGTAGTGAGCACAAAGTAACATATATCATGCAACAACAAAGTCTAACTCTCTTCCTATGCATCGGCATGTCATAAAAGAACAATGCATGCACACAAAGTAAAGGCCAATGCATAGTATAAACAGTTTCTTGCAATTTTATCATATTGGAAACATAGAGAGGTGGAGATATAGTTCCTCTCTCATAATAATTGCAAGTAGGAGCAGCAAGCACATGCATATTATATTCATCAAGATCATCATGTGCAACGGTAAAAGGCAACCCATCAATATATTCCTTAATAAGAGCAAACTTCTCCGATATAGTGTAGTTTGGAGAATTCAAAAAGATAATTGGACTATCATGTGTGGGTGCAATAGCAACAATTTCATGTTTAACATAAGGAACTACAGAAAGTTCATCTCCATAAGCATAATTCATATTGGCATCTTGGCCACAAGCATAGCAAGCATCATCAAAAAGGGATATTTCAAAAGAATCAACAGGATCATAACAATCATCATGGCAATCATCCTTCGGCAAGCACGAAGGGAAATTAAACAATGTATGAGTTGAAGAGTTGCTCTCATTAGAAGGTGGGGCGGGTAGCTAATCCGCTCTTCCTCCTTTTGTTCTTTGCTCTCTTCCTCATCTTTTCCATCCAATGAGCTCACAGTTTCATCAATTTCTTCTTCCATAGACTCCTGCAAAATATTAGTATCTTCTTGGACAACGGAGTAGTACTCAATATATGGTTCAACATAGGCATTAGAAGCATAATTATCATAGCAATATTTAAGTATGGCAAAATTTTCAAATTTGTAAAGAGTAGCATCATACTTTTCAATCAAACAAGCAATTTCGTAAGCACCCTTAAAAGCAACAAATTCTTCAATTTGTTGAACAGCATAGTAATTATAAACACCCTTAGCATACGAAGATACGATTCCATTATCACCAAATTCACATTGATAGGGAAGGTGTTTCTTAGGGTTTCCAGAACAACAAGTAAAATCATATATTTGACATAAATTCCAAGCATAGCATTGCAAACGATGAATTTGATCTAGTAAAAGTTTCCCTTTTTCAGATATTCGGTGTCACACATAACAAGCATGCTCATCTAAGGATTTTCCCTCAACTAAGCTAGTTGGGCTTTCAGCACGAGCACATAGGGATCAAAGATGATCCAAGTAATAGGCTTCAGCAGTGTGATAGATTTTGAGTGGTTCTTTAACCATTGGTTCAGTAGGTACAACTAATTTTTTTGGTATTTTGCGTTTCCTACCCATAACTAAAGATAGAAAACAACTAAGAACAGCAAATAAAAATTACTTAGTGATAAAGCAAACAAGCACACACGAGAATATTCACCCCACGCTATTGCTCCCCGGCAAGGGTGCCAGAAAAAGGTCTTGATAACACACAAGTATAGGGGATCGCAACAGTTTTCGATAAGTAAGAGCGTCGAACCCAACGAGGAGCTAAAGGTAGAACAAATATTCCCTCAAGTTCTATCGACCATCGATACAACTCTACGCACGCTTGACGTTCGCTTTACCTAGAACAAGTATGAAACTAGAAGTACTTTGTAGGTGTTGTTGGATAGGTTTGCAAGATAATAAAGATCAAGTAAATAAAAGGTAGTGGCTGTTTAGATTAAGAAACAATAAAGTAAATATAGCGAGTGTAGAAAAGTGGTGGTAGGAGTTGTGGAATTTCCCCGAAGCAATTTACTACTTTACTAAACCGATAGCAAGTATTATGTGGGAGAGGCCACCGCTAGCATGTCATCCCTGACTTGCAATTCTATGCACTTATGATTGGAACTATTAGCAAGCATCCGCAAATACTAATGTTCATTAAGGTAAAACCCAACCATAGCACTAATATATATTGGTCCCCCTTCAATCCCGTATGCATCAATTTCTATGCTAGGTTGAAGCTTCTGTCACTCTTACCCTCCAATACATAGGCTTATCAACATACAACTAACCCTAGGGTGTGATCCACGCGTGCAATCATATGATGGGAACCAAAGGAAAGCAACATAACCACAAGCAAATTAAATCAATCATAGCAATTCATCAACCACCGATAGGACAACGAAAATCTACTCACACATCATAGGATGGCAACACATCATTGGATAATAATATGAAGCATAAAGCACCATGTTCAAGTAGAGGGTACAGCGGGTTGCGGGAGAGTGGACCATTGTAGATAGAGGAGGGAAGGTGATGGAGATGTTGGTGAAGATGGCAGAGGTGTTGGTGTAGATCGCGGTGATGATGATGGCCCCCAGCGGCGTTCCGGCGCCACCGGAAGCGACGGGGAGAGAGCCCCCCTCCTTCTTATTCTTCCTTGACCTCCTCCCTAGATGGGAGAAGGGTTTCCCCTCTGGTCCATGGCCTCCATGGCACAGGAGGGGCGAGAGCCCCTCCGAGATTGGATCTGTCTCTCTGTCTCTCTCTGTTTCTGCGTTCTCAGATTCTTCCCTTTCACGGTTTCTTATATTCCTGGAGATCCGTAACTCCGATTGGGCTGAAATTTTGACACGATCTCTATCCGGATATTAGCTTTCTTGCGGCGAAAGAAGGGCATCAACCGCTTTACGGGTGGCCCATGAGGGTCAGGGGCACGCCCCCTGCCTCGTGGCCACCTCGGGCACCGTCTCGCATGGATTTTTCTTCCCAAAAATCATATATATTCCAAAAAAAATCTCCGTCAATTTTTATCCCGTTTGGACTCCGTTTGATATGGATATTCTGCGAAACAAAAAACATGCAACAAACAGGAATTGGCACTGGGCACTGGATCAATATGTTAGTCCCAAAAATAGTATAAAAAGTTGCCAAAAGTATATGAAAGATGTAGAATATTGGCATGGAACAATAAAAAATTATAGATACGACGGAGACGTATCATCGTTCTCCGGAACTATGGAGCGAGCAACAGATTTGTTGGAAATCATACATACTGATGTATGTGGTCCAATGAATATTCAGGCTCGCGGCGGGTATCGTTATTTTCTCACCTTCACAGATGATTTGAGCAGATATGGGTATATCTACTTAATGAAACATAAGTCTGAAACATTTGAAAAGTTCAAAGAATTTCAGAGTGAAGTGGAAAATCATTGTAACAAGCAAATAAAGTTCCTACGATCTGATCGTGGAGCAGAATATTTGAGTTACGAGTTTGGTCCACATTTGAAACAATGCGGAATAGTTTCGCAACTCACGCCACCCGGAACACTACAGCGTAATGGTGTGTCCGAACGTCATAATCGTACTTTACTAGATATGGTGCGATCTATGATGTCTCTTACTGATTTACCGCTATCGTTTTGGGGTTATGCTTTAGAGACGGCTGCATTCACGTTAAATAGGCACCATCAAAATCCGTTGAGACGATGCCTTATGAACTAAGGTTTGGCAAGAAATCAAAGTTGTCGTTTCTTAAAGTTTGGGATTGCGGTGCTTATGTGAAAAAGCTTCAACCTGATAAGCTCGAACCAAAATCGGAGAAATGTGTCTTCATAGGATACCCAAAGGAAACTGTTGGGTACACCTTCTATCACGGATCCGAAGGCAAGACATTCGTTGCTAAGAACGGATCCTTTCTAGAGAAGGAGTTTCTCTTGAAAGAAGTGAGTGGGAAGAAAGAAGAACTTGATGAGGAAACAGTACCTGCTCCTTTATTGGAAAGTAGTTCGTCATAGAAACATGTTCCTGTTCCTATGACACCTACACCAATTAGTGAGGAAGCTAATGATGATGATCGTGAAACTTCAGATCAAGTTACTACAGAACCTCGTAGGTCAACCAGAGCAAGATCCGCACCAGAGTGGTACGGTAATCCAGTTCTAGAGGTCATGTTACTTGACCATGACGAACCTACGAACTATGAGGAAGCGATGATGAGCCCAGATTCCGCAAAATGGCTTGAGGCGATGAAATCTAAGATGGGATCCATGCATGAGAACAAAGTGTGGACTTTGGTTGACTTGCCCGATGATCGGCAAGCCATCGAGAATAAATGGATCTTCAAGAAGAAGACAGATGCTGACGGTAATTGTCGATGTCAAAACCGGTGGATCTCGGGTAGGGGGTCCCGAACTGTGCGTCTAGGCCGGATGGTAACAGGAGGCAGGGGACACGATATTTTACCCAGTTTCGGGCCCTCTTGATGGAGGTAAAACCCTACATCCTGCTTGATTGATATTGATGATATGGGTAGTACAAGAGTAGATCTACCACGGGATCAGAGAGGCTAAACCCTAGAAGCTAGCCTATGGTATGATTGTTGTTCGTCCTACGGACTAAAACTCTCCGGTTTATATAGACACCGGAGAGGGCTAGGGTTACACAGAGTCGGTTACAATGGTAGGAGATCTACATATCCGTATCGCCAAGCTTGCCTTCCACGCCAAGGAAAGTCCCTTCCGGACACGGGAAGAAGTCTTCAATCTTCTATCTTCATAGTCCAGGAGTCCGGCTGAAGGTATAGTCCGGCTATCCGGACACCCCCTAATCCAGGACTCCTTCAGTAGCCCCTGAACCAGGCTTCAATGACGACGAGTCCGGCGCGCAGATTGTCTTCGGCATTGCAAGGCGGGTTCCTCCTCCAAGTACTTCATAGAAGATTTTGAACACAAAGGTAGTGTCTGGCTCTGCAAAATAAGTTTCCACATATTGCCATAGAGAGAATAATATTTACACAAATCTAATCTGCTGACGTATTCCATAGCGTGACATCACACCACGGCCAAGTCTTTATTCGAATTGTTTTACCGTCCCACCTTAGCGCGTTTAGCGAGGCGGTTTCCTTCGCACGTCTTGTTAAAGCAGAGACCGTGTCCCCTTATCCTGGGATCCTCATCAATACGGGCGTGGGTAACCCAACCGTACCCGTTGGTATATTTTCTCGATTAAAGGCGAGTCCCAAACAGTCACGGGGAAGGCCCTTGGTATTCAACCTCTTATAAAGAGACCAAGGCCTTACTCCTTTCTTTCAATCTCAAACGAGTTCGCCCTTCGCCTCGAGTTCCAACACCCAAGGCTCCAGATTTTAGGCGCTTCGGACCTTCGACAATGTCCGGTTCCGACCTTCGAGGCCGATGGATGCCGGAGGAGGACGTGCTGAAGTTATGAGAGGCCAGGTTCTTGACCGGCGAAATCTCGCATAGGCTGCCTGCTCAAGGGCAGGTCATTCCCACTCCCAAGCCCGGTGAGAGTGTGGTGTTTACGTCTCACTTCCTCTGGGGGCTAGGATTCCCAACTAATCCCTTCATGAGGGGGCTCATGTTTTATTATGGGCTGGAATTTCACGACTTAGCTCCGTAGTCCATCCTCCATATTTCCTCGTTCATCGTCGTGTGTGAAGCCTTCCTCCGTATTACTCCTCACTTCGGACTATGGCTCAAGACCTTCAAAGTAGATCCGAAGATGATTGAGGGACGGCACACGGAGTGCGGAGGTACTTTTATAAGCAAGAATGCTGGTGCTCCATGGCCCGAGGGCTCTTTTACAGGGGAGTCTAGCTTATGGCAACGAGAGTGGTTTTACATCACAGCTCCCAGGAGCACCAAGTGGGTGGCGCTGCCTGCTTTCCGCTGGGGTCCCCCGCCACGACTGGCGTCATGGGTCAATACGAGGCTGGACTGGGGGCCGGCAAAGGACGTGCCCCTGTTGCAGGGCCGCATCCGAGATCTCCTAGAAAGAGACATCAGTCTGGTCGTGGTGATGCAGGTTATGTTAATTCGCCGAGTTCTGCCCTGCAAACGTCGCCCCCTCCGCCTGTGGGAGTTCAACCCGGAGGGACCATGAGTTCTCCAACATTTTCTTGGCATGACGCCCGTGGAGATCTACAAATTGTTCTTCGGACCACAAGTAGTGTGTCCGGATTCTACGGAGGACGCAGGTCTGAGCTGCAATCGTCCGGATACTCAAGTAAGTAGCCTTGTGCCCGGACTCGCTATCCGTATATTTATCATAAAATTGCCCCTAAAAGAGCTGTCCTTTAAACAGGAGTGGATAGCGAAAGCAAAGCTAATCAAGTGTTCGGCCCCCCTCCCCGAGACCACGCCGGGTCCCGTGCTAGTCAGGATGTTGGAGGTTGTGCCTTCAAAGGGAAGCGAGGAAGGGGACAAGGAAGCTACAGCCTCCTCAAAGGAGGTTGTCCGGAAGGGAGGAATCGAAAATTCCTCTCCTCAGGGGAAGAAGAGGACCGCCTCTGAAGACCTGGAGACCATGGCCTTAAAGCGGGGGAAGAAATCTTCGCCAGAGGGTCCTGTGCTGGGGGATACTTCGGCCGAATTATGCCCTCAAGGGGATCATCCCTCCACCGAGCCGTAAGTAGAGAGGAGTTTTCTTTTTAAGAAATGAGAGAAATCCCTGCTTTATATCCGAGAAAAGTAATCGTAAATTTACCTTGTAGCTCGGACCTTAGCCCTTCTCAGCAGACCTCGTCTTCGGGGGATCTTCTTCCGGAGATGATGGAGAGCGGAACGCCTCCCCTATCGTACCGCCTTGCGAGGTGGGCGACCCTGAGGTATCGTCGCGGAGGGTTTCTCCGAATCCGGCGGGTCCGGAAGGTAGTCATATGGCCCCCCAAAGCCCTCCGCGTCCAGCCTTCGAAAAGGGCCATCGGACGAGTCCGGCGCCGTCTGGTGCGCGGTCGGAGGAGCTGAAGGATCTGCTAGGGCGAGCATCTATCTTAGAGGAGCACCGTGCCTTGATGGGTACGGTGATTGAGAGGATTTCATCCGCGGAGAGCGGATTGCACAAGGCTGTCAAGAGTTTACTGATAGGTTTTGAGGTACGCGAAATAATGTACCCTTTTTGGACAGTTGTGCGTAAATAAGATGCGCCCTGTGTAGATAGTAGCCCCTGAGACTCTGTGCGTTGTCAAAAGTGACGGTGCACAGAGGATCATAATCCCAGGTCTAACATGCCGCCTTCATACGTAGGTGGCGAAGTGTCTGGTGGCCAGTCGGACAGATGAATTTGCCGAGCTAAAGCGGCAACTTGACGTGGCAGATGCCGACATCGTGCTTGTCAACAAGCGGCTTGACGAGGCACAAGGTATGTAATTCCTCCGGCGGCACCTGGTAAGAGGAGCTTTATGCCAGTGTCTTACAATGTGTGTGCTTGATGCAGATGGTGCTTCTGCCATGGAGAATCTTCGGGCGGAGCTTGCCCGAGCCAAGGAGTAAGCCAGGAAAAGTGATGCGGCTGCCGGAAAGGCAATTGAAGAGCTGAAAGCCGAACAGGCGCTGCTCATTGCCGAAGCAAGAAGGAAATGGCCGAGATGGCCGTGAAGCTGAAGAACGCTGCTGACCGTTGCATGCTTCTTGAAAAAGAATATCGGGCAGAACAGACGGACCTAAAGAAGGCCGTTGCCGATGCCAAGGATGCTCGCTCTGCGATGAGAGCTATGAAGGAGGAGCTGCGTCAGGCCGGAGAGATCGCGGCTGGAAAGCCCTTTATGCTGCGGAGGAAGTTCTGTGATCCTAAACATGCTCCGTTAGACCAGATGTGGAGTACGGCGGACACCTATCTGGATTTGGCAGCGAGTGCCGCAGATGCGGCCGAACACTTCCGAGATTAAGAAGATCGCGAAGTGGAAAAGCTCTTCTGGTCGCAGTTCCACAATCCAGAGCATCCACTGGCATTAGCTGATCGTTTGGCCGAATGGGCCGAGCTAAATAGGTTGTCTGGACTCGCCATGGAGTATGTCATGAGTCATCTGTGGCCAGAGAGGCCAGAGCCGAAAAGTTATTTCAACTTGGTGTAGCAGTTCATTGGTGCGGCGCCGCATATCAATGCGATGAAGAGGTCAGCGTGCATAGAGGGTGCGCGGATGGCTCTTGCCCGTGTCAAGACATATTGGGCGGAAATGGAAGCCATCACTGTTGCATCCCCAGACTCGGATGGAAGCCGAGTACCTGCCGAGCACTATTTTTAGGAAGTTCTGCAAGGCGCTCGTTTGATAGAGACGCAGTGCTCGAAGGATACTATATTCGAATAGCATATATTATTGTAAAACAATATTTTGATAAATTGTAGAAGCTTTTTATACTTGTGCCTGTAAATATTATGATACCTCCTGTGCGGCCATTTAACATATATGTATATATAATCTGAAATATGGCAGTCGTCGGCTTCAGCCCCCACGCACATAATGTGGGGGTGTTCGCAGAAGGCGCATTTTCACACTTGATCCAACGTCTTGGTCCTGCAAAGGAGGTGATAGCGCAGCGAACTAGGCAATCAGACTATGATTCTTTATCACTTTCACTTAGCCATAGGAGTTTGACAGTGAGGCTACTTATATAGCCCCGGGTGGCGTCTGTGCTCGCCCTAACTTGGGGCGCGTATGTGCCTAGCCGGTAAACAGCCCTTCGTTAATGCGGAGAAATCCTAAAGATTCCGGTAAGTCATCGAGTGGTTGACCAGTCTCACGCTATATCATGACAGTCAATTTTCGGCTTTCTCTACTGAGGTGCTCGCCTGGCCGAACCAGGGCACAACCGCAGTAGTTCTCCTGGTGCCGCCTTAGCCGATAGAGCGGAACGTAAGGCTGCAAAACACAGGAGCCGGGCAAACCCAACATTTGACCAAAGACATGATTCGGAGCTGATGCATATAAGGCCAAACTCGCGACGCCGAACACTCCCTAAGGTATTCGGTCTTTGTCGGTGTCAAAACCGGCGGATCTCGGGTAGGGGATCCCGAACTGTGCGTCTAGGCCAGATGGTAACAGGAGGCAAGGGACACGAAGTTTTACCCAGGTTCGGGCCCTCTTGATGGAGGTAAAACCCTACGTCCTGCTTGATTAACATTGATGATATGGCAGTACAAGAGTAGATCTACCACGAGATCGGAGAGGCTAAACCCTAGAAGCTAGCCTATGGTATGATTGTTGTTCTGTATGTTGTCCTACGGACTAAAACCGTCCGATTTATATAGACACCGGAGAGGGTTAGGGTTACACAAAGTCGGTTACAATGGTAGGAGATCTGCATATCCATATCGCCAAGCTTGCCTTCCACGCCAAGGAAAGTCCCTTCCGGACACGGGACGAAGTCTTCAATCTTGTATCTTCATAGTCCAGGAGTCCGGCTGAAGGTATAGTCCGGCCATCCGAACACCCCCTAATCCAGGACTCCCTCAGTATCCCCTGAACCAGGCTTCAATGACGACGAGTCCGACGCGCAGTTTTTCTTCGGCATTGCAAGGCGGGTTCCTCCTCCAAGTACTTCATAGAAGATTTTGAACACAAATATAGTGTCCGGCTCTGCAAAATAAGTTTCCACATATTGCCATAGAGAGAATAATATTTACACAAATCTAATCTGCTGACGTATTCCGTGGTGCGACATCGCACCATGGCCTAGCCTTTATTCGAATCGTTTTATTATCCCACCTCAGCGCGTCATGCGAGGCGATTTCCTTGGCACGTCTTGTTAAAGCAGAGATCGTGTCCCCTTATTCCGGGATTCTCATCAATACGGGCGTGGGTAACCCAACCGCTTCTAGGACTCCTAGACTATAGGCAAGTCCAAACGGCCACGAACAGGACGCTTGATATTCACCCTCTTTATAAAGGGACAAGGCTTTTATTTTTTCCCTCCCGTGCTCAATTGAATCCTTCCCCCACCTCAAGCTCAAACACCCAAAGTTCAGGTCAGGTGCTCCGAACCTTCAATCATGTCCGGATCTAGCCTTCAAGGCCGATGGGTGCCTTCCTCCGTCACGGAAGAAGACATCAAAAGGTTGAGGGAGGCCAGATATCTGACCGTCGAGGTTGTGCATCGGCTGCCTGCCCGAGGGCAGGCCGTCCCCTCCCCCAAACCCAACGAGAGTGTCGTGTTCGTCTCCCACTTCCTCCGAGGTCTAGGCCTTGCTCTAGATCCTTTCGTCAGGGGTTTGATGTTTTATTACGGGCTAGACTTCCATGATCTAGCTCCGGACTCCTTTCTTCATATCACGACATTTATTGTCGTGTGTGAGGCCATCCTCCGGGTTACCCCTCACTTTGGCTTGTGGCTCAAGACCTTTGAAGTAAAGCCGAAGATGATCGAGGGGCAACATGCAGCGTGTGGATGTGCCTCAATATGCAAGATGACGGGAGCTCCGTGGCCCAAAGGTTCCATTCCAGAGGTGTCTGAATTGTGGCAACAGGAGTGGTTCTACATCACGGCTCCTAGAAGTGCCAAGTGGGCGGCCGCCCCTGTTTTCCGCTCGGGCCCTCCACCACAACTGATGTCATGGATCAGCAGAGGTCTGAGCTGGGGTCCAGCCAAGGACATGCCTATACTGCAAAGCCGCATTCGAGATCTCTTCAATGGAGATTTTAGTTTGGTTCGGTAATACAAGTTATGCTGGTTCGTCAAGTCCAGCCTTGCAAACGCCGGCCCCTTCGCTTGTGGGAGTTCAATCCCGAGGGACCGCGTGTCATCCAAAATTTCCTCGGCCTGACGCACGAGGAGATGTATAAGTCATTCTTCGGATCCCAGGTAGAGTGTCCAGAAATCACCAAGGACGCGGGCTTGAGCAGTAACCGCGCCGCCGAACAGGTAAGGAATCTTCCAGCCGAACAAATTGTCTCTCATTTGTTACGAAGTTATTTCTGAGAGTTTGCTTTTTGACTAGGACTGGCTAACAAAGGCAAAGTTGATTTGGTGTTCGTCCCCCATCCCTGAGGGTTTGGACAATCCGGTATTGATTTGGTATCTCCAGGTCGCACCTTGCCCGGAGCCCTTAAAGGAAGATACTGGGAAGGATAATACGGGCGGACGCGGGCCCCCAACGATGCCCGTTCTAACCGAGGGAGTGAGTGTCTCCATGAAGGAAGACGACCGGAGGAGGAAAAGGACTGCGCCCGAGGATTCGGACGCCGAAGCTTCCAAACGGGAGAAGAAGTCTCCCACAGAGGGTCCTACCTTGGGGGGTGCTTTTGCCGCACAAAGTCCGCGGGGGGATCAATTCTCCAGCGAGTCGTAAGTGACCCGAAGTACTTTAATAGTACAGGTATGCCATCTTTCTCTTCTGAGAAAATAACCACCGCATATATCTTTGCAGTTCGGGCCTTAGCCCCTCTCAAATGAGCTCGTCTTCGGGGGATCTTCTTCCACAGATGATGGAGAGCAAAACGCCCCCTCCGGACTCCTCCGCTCCAGAAGCGGGCGACCCCGAAGTGTCGTCGTGGAGGGCCTCTCCGGGTCCGGTGAGGCCAGAAGATAATCCCATTAACCCCCGAAGCTCCCAGTGTCCGGCTCCCGAAGAGAGCGGAAAAAAGAGTCCAACACCATCTGGTGTGCGATCAGATGTTCTGAGGGAGTTGGTGGGGCGAGCGGCCATCTCAGATGAACACCGTGTGCTGATGAATACGGTGATGGAGAGAATCTTGTCCGCCGAAAGCGGATTGCATGAAGCTTTTATGAGTCTACTGACAGGCTTTGAGGTACGTAAAATAACGTATGATAGTCCTGCACATGCTAGGTGTGCCCTGTGTAGATAGTAGCCCCGGAGACTCTGGTTGTCGTCAGAAACGATGACGAACAGAGGATCATATTCCCAGGTAATAACCATACTGCCTCTATGTGCAGGTGATGGAAGCTCCGGTGGCTAGCTGGACTAGCGAGTTTGCCCATTTAAAACGGCAGTTGGATGCGGCAGACGCTGACATCGAGCTTGTTAACAAAAGGCTTGACGGGGCACAGGGTAAGTGTCATTATCTAGTAAACCCCACATAGTAAGAGCAGCATGATGCCAGTATCTTTAATATGTTGTGACTGCAGATGGAGCTACCACTGTTGAAGCCTTGCGGGCAGAACTTGCCCGAGCTAAGGAACAAGCAAGGTTTAGTAATGCGGCTGCTTTGAAGGAGGCCGAAGAGTTGAAAACCGAGAAGGCCGCGCATGGCGAGAGCCGAGATAAGATGGCCATAGAATTAAAAGCCGTCGCCGACCGTTGCCGGGTTCTTGAAAAGGAGAACCTAGCGAAGGCATCGGACCTTGAGAAGGCTGCTGCGACGAGAAAAGACATCCGTTCTGCTATGAGGGCGAAGAAGGAGGAGCAGCGGGAAGCCGGGGATATTGTAGCTGGGAAATCCTTTATGTTGCGGAGGAAGTTCGGAGATCCACGGTATGCCTCTTTGGATCGGCTGTGGAGTTCGGAGGATGTGTATATGGATTTGGCGGCGAGCGCTGCCGATGTGGCTAAGTACTTCCAGGGTCAGACGGACCATGAAGTGGACCAGCTATTTTGGACACAATTCCATTCTCCCGAGCATCCGCTTTCATTGACTGACCAATTAGCCGAATGGGCCGAACTGAATAGGTTGTCCGGACTCGCCATGCGGTCTATTGTGGATCAGCTATGGCCGGAAAGGCCAAAACCGAACAACTATTTCAGCTTGGTGCAGCAGCTCCTTGACGTGGTGCCGCGCATTAATGCGGTGAAGAGGTCGGCGTGCATAGAGGGCTCACGGATGGCCTTTGCCCATGATAAAGCATGCTGGGCGGAGATGGATGCTACCACTGTTGCAGCGCGGGATTCGGCCATAGGTCGAATGGCTGCTGAGCACTACTTTGAAGAAGTTCTTGAGGGTGCTCGTTTGATAGAGACCCAGTGCTCAAAAATTATTATGTTTGAGTGATATGTAACCTCATAGTAAGCGACATGTGTTTATAAATTTTTATGAGGCTATTTTTATACTTTTGCCTGAAAGTAATATGATGCCTCCTGGGCGGCCGTTTATGTATACATGTGTATAACCTAAAAGATTGCAGCCATCGGCTTCGACCCCCATGCATATAACGCGGAGGTGCTCGCAAAAAACAAGTGTTCACACTTAACCCAACGTCTTGGTCCTATTAAGGAGGTGATAGCGGAGCGAGCGAGGCAACCGGACTATAATGCTTTAACACTTTCACTTAGCCATAGGAGTTTGACGGTGGGGCTACTAGATAGCCCCTGGTGGCTCAGCACTCTCCCGATCCCGGGGTGCGTACATGCCTGGCCGGAAAATGGCCCTTCGTTAAGGCGGAGGAATTCTAACATTCCAACAGGTCATCGAGTGGTTGACCAGTCTCACGCTATATCATGACAGTCAGTTTTCGGCTTTCTCTACTGAGGTGCTCGTCTGGATGAACCAGGGCACAATCTCAGTAGTTCTCCTGGTGCTACCTTAGCCGGTAAAGCGGAACGTAAGGCACAAAAACACAGGAGCCGGGCAAACCTAACATTTGACCAAAGACAATGATTCGGAGCTGATGCATATAGGGCCAAACTCGCGACGCCGAACACTCCCTAAGGTATTTGGTCTTTGTGGTATAAACCGGGCCTAAATAATGGCCTTTGTAAGAAGCCCCTTGTGTCCAGGTACGTGCATTGTTCTGGCGTGGCCACATGCCAAGACGTCAGCATCCTTCTCAACGGTGGATATGTATCAACAAGAGACAGTAAAAAAGGTTTACGTAGGGTCTTAATCTAAAAAGAATCCTTGGGGCGGGTCCCTGCTGCACGTCTGCGCCTGTGTCTCCGTTGTGCTGTATCCTGGACGGGTGTAGCACGACGATCGTCTGTAAAAGAGAGGAATTTAGGTGAAAAACTTGTTGTGCAAAAAGGATAGTTTTTAAAGAAACCATGTATAATTCAAGATGAGGAGAAATTGCCACTTGTCTGCGCGCGTTGAGCCCCTTGTATTGACAAATAGGGGTGTGGCCATTTATTCAGTATAAATAGCGGCACCGGACTTGATTAGTTGTGTCTGAGGTCTTGACGACCTATTGGATGATTTCGCTGGTCCGGGCGCCTTTATTGTGCGGCTGCCAAGGCAGCCGCACTCTCTTCGGTGCGCAGAGATCGCTTGATGTTTCCTTTCACTGAAATGATGCCACATGGACCGGGCATCTTGAGTGTGAGGGAGGCGTAGTGTGGTATTGCATTAAAGCGAGCGAAAGCTTCGCGTCCGAGCAGTGCTTGATAGCCACTTTGGAATGGAGCGATGTGGAAGGTTAAATGCTTGCGACGGAAGTTATCGGGGGAGCCGAATATAACTTGTAGTAGGAGGGAGCCCGTACAACGAGCCCCTGGGCCTGGTGTTACTCCTTTAAAGGTAGTATTGCTATGTAGAATTTTTTTTGGGTCTAACCCCATCCCGCGGATTGTATCCTGATATATTAGGTTTAGACTGCTGCCACCGTCTATCAAGACTCGTGTTAAGTGACATCCGCCAATTACTGGGTCTAATACCAGGGCAACCCATCCTGTGCATTGGATACCTACTAAGTAATCGCGATGGTCGAAAGTGATCGGTTGAGACGACTAGTGCCAGGACTTTGCGGTGACATACACTAGGGTATATTTTCCTGAGAGTGCCGCATTGTTTTTCCCCTTGATCACGTGTAACACGTTTACTGTTTTGACTTCTGGTGGAAATTTCTTTTGTTCCCTAGTGTCTTGCTTGGGAGGCTCGTCCTCATCTTCACTTTGTGTATCCTCCCCTTTGTGTACGGCGTTGAGCTTGCCGGACTGCTTGAAGACCCAACATTCTCTGTGGGTATGATTAGTAGGTTTACCAGGGGTACTATGGATCTGACATACTTGGTCCAGAATTTTGTTGAGGCTGGACAGTTCATCCCTGGTGCCTTTAGAGGGCGGCTTTTGCTGACCTGGCCGAGAGCTTTTGAATCCGGCATTTACTGCCGTGCCCTTCGTGTTGTCTTCTTTATTCCGGTGTTTGTTATTGTTGTTGCATCGTGATTTCCTGTTTCCATCTCTAACTTCAGATGTACTGGGGTGGCTGGTGCTGCATCTGGCTAGCCAGTTGTCCTCACCCGCGCAAAAGCGGGTCATGAGGTTTGTT
The DNA here is from genome assembly GCF_002162155.2 of Triticum dicoccoides. Classification (NCBI taxonomy): domain Eukaryota; kingdom Viridiplantae; phylum Streptophyta; class Magnoliopsida; order Poales; family Poaceae; genus Triticum; species Triticum dicoccoides. The sequence continues at coordinate 676,864,300 of NC_041392.1, forward strand.
AATGCGGCCATCGTTCTCGGCTTATTTTGGCCGAGGTGTCTGGCGAGCCATTCTTCACGGACGCTATGCTTAAAAGCTGCCAAGGCTTCAGCGTCCGGACAGTCGACAATCTGGTTCTTTTTAGTAAGAAACCTGTTCCAAAGCTTTCGGGCTGACTCTCCGGGCTGTTGAGTTATATGACTCAAGACGTCCGCATCCAGGGGTCGGACATAAGTCCCTTGAAAATTTGCCCAAAAGGCATCTTCGAGCTCTTCCCAACTTCCAATGGAGCTTTCGGGGAGGCCTTTAAGCCAGTGACGAGCTGGACCTTTGAGCTTGAGGGGTAAGTACTTGATGGCGTGGAGATCATCTCCTCGGGCCATATGGATATGAAGGATGTAGTCCTCAATCCAGACCCCGGGGTCTGTTGTTCCGTCGTATGCATCTATGTTTACGGGTTTGAATCCCTCTCGAAATTCATGGTCCAGCACCTCATCGGTGAAACATAGGGGGTGTGCGGCACCCCTGTAGCTGGGTGTACCGCGTTGTTCGGATGTTTGTTGTGTTGCATTGTATGCTGGGGCGCGCTTGCGTGGTCCATAGATGGATCTTGTTGCACCGTCCTTTGGGTGCGAGCCCTCTCATGGGTCGCGTGTTGTATTGTGAGTGGTGTTGTATGCCGCTCTGTGTTGGTAGAGTGGTCGTCTATCCAGCCAGGTGGCTGCTTTGATATTTGGTTGTGGGGGGTCTGAGGCCTCCTCGTCGAATTCAGGTAGCAGTTTCCGCTTTGGGTAGCTCTTGGAGGGGCGATTGTCGTCGTACCTCGTGAAGGAAATATGCCCTAGAGGCAATAATAAAGTTATTATTTATTTCCTTATATCATAATAAATGTTTATTATTCATGCTAGAATTGTATTAACCGGAAACATAATACATGTGTGAATACATAGACAAACAGAGTGTCACTAGTATGCCTCTACTTGACTAGCTCGTTAATCAAAGATGGTTATGTTTCCTAACCATGAATAAGGAGTTGTTATTTGATTAACGGGATCACATCATTAAATGAATGATCTGATTGACATGACCCATTCCATTAGCTTAGCACCCGATCGTTTAGTATGTTGCTATTGCTTTCTTCATGACTTATACATGTTCCTATGACTATGAGATTATGCAACTCCCGTTTACCGGAGGAACACTTTGTGTGCTACCAAACGTCACAACGTAAATGGGTGATTATAAAGGTGCTCTACAGGTGTCTCCAAAGGTACATGTTGGGTTGGCGTATTTCGAGATTAGGATTTGTCACTCCGATTGTCGGAGAGGTATCTCTGGGCCCTCTCGGTAATGCACATCACATAAGCCTTGCAAGCATTGCAACTAATGAGTTAGTTGCGAGATGATGTATTACGGAACGAGTAAAGAGACTTGCCGGTAACGAGATTGAACTAGGTATTGAGATACCGACGATCGAATCTCAGGCAAGTAACATACCGATGACAAAGGGAACAACGTATGTTGTTATGCGGTCTGACCGATAAAGATCTTCGTAGAATATGTAGGAGCCAATATGAGCATCCAGGTTCCACTATTGGTTATTGACTGGAGACATGTCTCGGTCATGTCTACATTGTTCTCGAACCCGTAGGGTCCGCACGCTTAAGGTTTCAATGACAGTTATATTATGAGTTTATGAGTTTTGATGTACCGAAGTTAGTTCGGAGTCCCGAGTGTGATCACGGACATGACGAGGAGTCTCGAAATGGTCGAGACATAAAGATTGATATATTGGACGGCTATATTCGGACACCAGAAGTGTTCCGGGGAAGTTTCGGATAAACCGGAGCACCGGGGGGTTACCGGAACCCCCCGGGGGGTTAATGGGCCTCATGGGCCTGAAGTGGAGAAGAGGAGGGGCTGCCAGGGCAGGCCGCGCGCCCCCTCTCCCCCTAGTCCGAATTGGACAAGGAGGAAGGGGCGGCGCCCCCCCCCTTTTCCTTCTCTCCTTCCCCCTCTCCTACTTGGACAAGGAAAGGGAGGGGAGTCCTACTCCCGGTAGGAGTAGGACTCCTCCTGCGCGCCTCCTACTAGGGCCGGCCGCACCCCCCCCCCCTTGGATCCTTTATATACGGAGGCAAGGGGCACCCCTAGACACACAAGTTGATCCACGTGATCATATTCTTAGCCGTGTGCGGTGCCCCCTTCCACCATAGTCCTCGATAATATTGTAGCGGTGCTTAGGCGAAGCCTTGCGACGGTAGTACATCAAGATCGTCACCACGCCGTCATGCTGACGGAACTCTTCCCCTACACTTTGCTGGATCGGAGTCCGGGGATCGTCATCGAGCTGAACGTGTGCTAGAACTCGGAGGTGCCGTAGTTTCGGTGCTTGATCGGTCAGGCCATGGAGACGTACGACTACATCAACCAAGTTAACGCTTCCGTTGTCGATCTACAAGGGTACATAGATCACACTCTCCCGCTCTCGTTGCTATGCATCACCATGATCTTGCGTGTGCATAGGAATTTTTTTTGAAATTACTACGAAACCCAACAGTGGCATCTGAGCCTAGGTTTTATATGTTGATGTTATTTGCATGAGTAGAACACAAGTGAGTTGTGGGCGATATAAGTCATACTGCTTACCAGCATGTCATACTTTGGTTCGGCGGTATTGTTGGACGAAGCGGCCCGGACTGACATTACGCATACGCTTACTCGAGACCGGTTCTCCCGACGTGCTTTGCACAAAGGTGGCTAGCGGGTGACAGTTTCTCCAACTTTAGTTGAACCGAGTGTGGCTATGCCCGGTCCTTGCGAAGGTTAAAAGAGAACCAACTTGACAAACTATCATTGTGGTTTTGATGCGTAGGTAAGATTGGTTCTTGCTTAAGCCCGTAGCAGCCACGTAGAACTTGCAACAACAAAGTAGAGGACGTCTAACTTGTTTTTGCAGGGCATGTTGTGATGTGATATGGTCAAGACATGATGCTAAATTTTATTGTATGAGATGATCATGTTTTGTAACCGAGTTATCGGCAACTGGCAGGAGCCATATGGTTGTCGCTTTATTGTATGCAATGCAATCGCGCTGTAATGCTTTACTTTATCACTAAGAGGTAGCGATAGTCGTGGAAGCATAAGATTGGCGAGATGACAACGATGCTACGATGGAGATCAAGGTGTCGCGCCGATGACGATGGTGATCATGACGGTGCTTCGAAGATGGAGATCACAAGCACAAGATGATGGTGGCCATATCATATCACTTATATTGATTGCATGTGATGTTTATCTTTTATGCACCTTATCTTGCTTTGATTGACGGTAGCATTATAAGATGATCTCTCACTAATTATCAAGAAGTGTTCTCCCTGAGTATGCACCGTTGCGAAAGTTCTTCGTGCTGAGACACCACGTGATGATCGGGTGTGATAGGCTCTATGTTCAAATACAACGGGTGCAAAACAGTTGCACACGCAGAATACTCAGGTTATACTTGACGAGCCAAGCATATACAGATATGGCCTCGGAACACGGAGACCGAAAGGTCGAGCGTGAATCATATAGCAGATATGATCAACATAGCGATGTTCACCAATGAAACTACTCCATCTCACATGATGATCGGACATGGTTTAGTTGATTTGGATCACGTAGTCACTTAGAGGATTAGAGGGATGTCTATCTAAGTGGGAGTTCTTAAGTAATATGGTTAATTGAACTTAAATTTATCATGAACTTAGTCCTGGTAGTATTTTGCAAATTATGTTGTAGATCAATAGCTCGGATTGTTGCTTCCCTGTGTTTATTTTGATATGTTCCTAGAGAAAATTGTGTTGAAAGATGTTAGTAGCAATGATGCGGATTGGATCCGTGATCTGAGGTTTTTCCTCATTGCTGCACAGAAGAATTATGGCCTTGATGCACCGCTAGGTGACGGACCTATTGCAGGAGCAGATGCAGAAGTTATGAACGTTTGGCTAGCTCAATATGATGACTACTTGATAGTTTAGTGCACCATGCTTAATGGCTTAGAATCGGGACTTCAAAGACCTTTTGAACGTCATGGAGCATATGAGATGTTCCAGGAGTTGAAGTTAATATTTCAAGCAAATACCCGAGTTGAGAGATATGAAGTCTCCAACAAGTTCTATAGCTAAAAGATGGAGGAGAATCGCTCAACTAGTGAGCATGTGCCCATATTGTCTGAGTACTACAATCGCTTGAATCAAGTGGGAGTTAATCTTCCAGATAAGATAGTGATTGACAGAATTCTCTAGTCACCATCACCAAGTTAGTAGAACTTCGTGATGAACTGTGATATGCAAGGGATAACGGAAACGATTCCGAAGCTCTTCGTAATGCGGAAATTAACGAAGGTAGAAATCGAGAAAAACATCAAGTGTTGATGGTAGACAAGACCACTAGTTTCAAGAAAAGGGCAGAGGGAAGAAGGGGAACTTCAATAAGAACAGCAAGCAAGTTGCTGCTCAAGTGAAGAAGCCCAAGTCTGGTCCTAAGCCTGAGACTAAGTGTTTCTACTGCAAAGGGACTGGTCACTGGAAGCGGAACTACCCCAAATGATTGGCAGATAAGAAGGATGGCAAAGTGAACATAAGTATATTTGATATACATGTTATTGATGTGTACTTTACTAGTGTTTATAGCAACCCCTCAGTATTTGATACTAGTTCAGTTGCTAAGATTAGTAACTCGAAACGGGAGTTGCAGAATAAACAGAGACTAGTTAAGGGTGAAGTGACGATGTGTGTTGGAAGTGGTTCCAAGATTGATATGATCATCATCGCACACTCCCTATACTTTCAGGATTAGTGTTGAACCTGAATAAGTGTTATTTGGTGTTTGCGTTAAGCATGAATATGATTTGATCATGTTTATTGTAATACGGTTATTCATTTAAGTAAGAGAATAAATTGTTGTTCTGTTTACATGAATAAAACCTTATATGGTTACACACCCAATGAAAATAGTTCGTTGGATCTCGATCGTAGTGATACACATAATCATAATATTGAAACCAAAAGATGCAAAGTTAATAATGATAGTGCAACTTATTTGTAGCACTGTCGTTTAGGTCATATTGGTGTAAAGCGCATGAAGAAACTCCATGCTGATGGGATTTTGGAATCACTTGATTATGAATCACTTGATGCTTGCGAACCATGCCTCATGGGCAAGATGACTAAGACTCCGTTCTCCGGAGCGAGCAACTGACTTATTGGAAATAATACATACTAATGTATGCGGTCCGATGAGTGTTAAGGCTCACATCAAGTATCGTTATTTTCTAAACTTAAAAGATGATTTGAGCAGATATGGGTATATCTACTTGATGAAACATAAGTCTGAAATGAAAAGTTCAAAGAATTTCAGAGTGAAGTGGAAAATCATCGTGACAAGAAAATAAAGTTTCTACAATCTGATCGCGAAGACAAATATTTGAGTTACGAGTTTGGTCTTCAATTAAAACAATGTGGAATAGTTTAACAAACTCATGCCACATGGAACACCACAGCATAATGGTGTGTCCGAACATCATAACCGTACTTTCTTGGATATAGTGCAATCTATGATGTCTCTTACCGATCTACCACTATCGTTTTGGGGTTATGCATTAGAGACAGCTGCATTCACGTTAAAAGGGCACCATCTAAATCTGTTGAGACGACACCGTATGAACTGTGGTTTGGCAAGAAACCAAAGTTGTCGTTTCTTAAAGTTTGGGGTTGCAATGCTTATGTGAAGAAGTTTCATCCTGATAAGCTCAAACCCAAATCGGAAAAGTGTGTCTTCAGATCAAGTTACTACCGAATCTCGTAGGTACACCTTCTATCACAGATCCAAAGGCAAGACATTCGTTGCTAAGAATGGATCCTTTCTAGAGAAGGAGGTTCTCTCGAAAGAAGTGAGTGGGAGGAAAGTAGAACTTGATAAGGTAATTATACCTTCTCCCTTATTGGAAAGTAGTTCATCACAGAAATCTGTTCCTCTGACTACTACACCAATTAGTGAGGAAGCTAATGATGATGATCATGTAACTTCAGATCAAGTTACTACCGAATCTCGTAGGTAAACCAGAGTGAGATCCGCACCAGAGTGGTACGGTAATCCTGTTCTGGAGGTCATGCTACTTGACCATGACGAAACTACGAACTATAAAGAAGCGATGGTGAGCCCAGATTCCGCAAAATGGCTTGAGGCCATGAAATCTGAGATGGGATCCATATATGAGAACAAAGTATGGACTTTGGTTGACTTGCCCGATGATCAACAAGCAATTGAAAATAAATGGATCTTCAAGAGGAAGACGGACGCTAATAGTAGTGTTACTATCTACAAAGCTAGAATTGTCGCAAAAGGTTTTCGACAAGTTCAAGGTGTTGACTACGATGAGAGTTTCTCACTTGTATCTATGCTTAAGTCTGTCCGAATCATGTTAGCAATTGCCGCATTTTATGAAATCTGGCATATGGATAAACAAAACTGCATTCCTTAATAGATTTATTAAAGAAGAGTTGTATATGATACAACCAGAAGGTTTTGTCAATCCTAAAGGTGCTAACAAAATATGCAAGCTCCAGCGATCCATCTATGGACTAGTGGAAGCATCTCGGAGTTGGAATATACGCTTTGATAAGTTGATCAAAGCATATAGTTTTATACAGACTTGCGATGAAGCCTGTATTTACAAGAAAGTGAGTGGGAGCACTACAACATTTCTGATAAGTATATGTGAATGACATATTGTTGATTGGAAATAATGTAGAATTATTCTGCAAAGCATAAAGGAGTGTTTGAAAGGAATTTTCCAAAGAAAGACCTCGGTGAAGCTGCTGACATATTGAACATCAAGATCTATAGAGATAGATCAAGACGCTTGATAAGTTTTTTTCAATGAGTACATACCTTGACAAGATTTTGAAGTAGTTCAAAATAGAACAGTCAAAGAAAGAGTTCTTGTCTATGTTACAAGGTGTGAAATTGAGTAAGACTCAAAACCCGACCACGACAGAAGATAGAAACAGAATGAAAGTCATTCCCTATGCCTCAGCCATAGGTTCTATAAAGTATGCCATGCTATGTACCAGATCTATTGTATACCCTACACTGATTTTGGCAAGGTAGTACAATAGTGATCTGGGAGTAGATCACTGGACAGTGGTCAATATTATCCTTAGTGGAATAAGGATATGTTTCTCGATTATGGAGGTGACAAAAAGGTTCGTCGTAAAGGGTTATGTCGATGCAAGTTTTGACACTAATCCAGATGACTCTAAGTCTCAATCTGGATACATATTGAAAGTGGCAGCAATTAGCTAGAGTAGCTCTGTGCAGAGCATTGTTGACATAGAAATTTGCAAAATACATACGGATCTGAATATGGCAGACCCGTTGACTAAACTTCTCTCACAAGCAAAACATGATCACACCTTAGTACTCTTTGGGTGTTAATCGCATAGCGATGTGAACTAGATTACTGAATCTAGTAAACCCTTTGGGTGTTGGTCACATGGCGATGTGAACTATAGGTGTTAATCACATAATGATCAAAACTATCGATGTTAATCACATGGTGATGTGATCTAGATTATTGACTCTAGTGCAAGTGGGAGACTGAAGGAAATATGCCCTAGAGGCAATAATAAAGTTATTATTTATTTCCTTATATCATGATACATGTTTATTATTCATGCTAGAATTGTATTAACCGGAAACATAATACATGTGTGAATACATAGACAAACAGAGTGTCACTAGTATGCCTCTACTTGACTAGCTCGTTAATCAAAGATGGTTATGTTTCCTAACCATGAACAAGGATTTGTTATTTGATTAACGGGATCACATCATTAGATGAATGATCTGATTGACATGACCCATTCCATTAGCTTAGCACCCGATCATTTAGTATGTTGCTATTGCTTTCTTCATGACTTATACATGTTCCTATGACTATGAGATTATGCAACTCCCGTTTACCGGAGGAACACTTTGTGTGCTACCAAACGTCACAACGTAAATGGGTGATTATAAAGGTGCTCTACAGGTGTCTCCAAAGGTACATGTTGGGTTGGCGTATTTCGAGATTAGGATTTGTCACTCCGATTGTCGGAGAGGTATCTCTGGGCCCTCTCGGTAATGCACATCACATAAGCCTTGCAAGCATTGCAACTAATGAGTTAGTTGCGAGATGATGTATTACGGAACGAGTAAAGAGACTTGCCGGTAACGAGATTGAACTAGGTATTGAGATACCGACGATCGAATCTCAGGCAAGTAACATACCGATGACAAAGGGAACAACGTATGTTGTTATGCGGTCTGACCGATAAAGATCTTCGTAGAATATGTAGGAGCCAATATGAGCATCCAGGTTCCACTATTGGTTATTGACTGGAGACATGTCTCGGTCATGTCTACATTGTTCTCGAACCCGTAGGGTCCGCACGCTTAAGGTTTCAATGACAGTTATATTATGAGTTTATGAGTTTTGATGTACCGAAGTTAGTTCGGAGTCCCGAGTGTGATCACGGACATGACGAGGAGTCTCGAAATGGTCGAGACATAAAGATTGATATATTGTACGGCTATATTCGGACACCGGAAGTGTTCCGAGGAAGTTTCGGATAAAACCGGAGCACCGGGGGGTTACCGGAACCCCCCGGGGGGTTAATGGGCCTCATGGGCCTAAAGTGGAGAAGAGGAGGGGCTGCCAGGGCAGGCCGCGCGCCCCCTCTCCCCCTAGTCCGAATTGGACAAGGAGGGAGGGGCGGCGCCCCCCCCCCCCTTTCCTTCTC
>NC_041392.1:676873364-676911031 GCF_002162155.2 Triticum dicoccoides
TATACGGAGGCAAGGGGCACCCCTAGACACACAAGTTGATCCACGTGATCATATTCTTAGCCATGTGCGGTGCCCCCTTCCACCATAGTCCTCGATAATATTGTAGCGGTGCTTAGGCGAAGCCCTGCGATGGTAGTACATCAAGATCATCACCACGCCGTCGTGCTGACAGAACTCTTCCCCGACAGTTTGCTGGATCGGAGTCCGGGGATCGTCATCGAGCTGAACGTGTGCTAGAACTTGGAGGTGCCGTAGTTTCGGTGCTTGATCGGTCAGGCCGTGGAGACGTACGACTACATCAACCAAGTTAACGCTTCCGTTGTCGATCTACAAGGGTAGTAGATCACACTCTCCCCCTCTCGTTGCTATGCATCACCATGATCTTGCGTGTGCGTAGGAATTTTTTTTGAAATTACTACGAAACCCAACACCTCGCTGCTGTGTTGAGTATTTTACTCCATCTGATTTGGAGTGTGTCTTGCACAGCCTTGAGCCTTTGCTTCTGCTTTTTAAGACATCTCGCAGTGGCAACAAGCCTTTTACGGGCATTCTAGTGCCTGTCCGGCGTTATGTCGTCTGGACTATTATCCTTGATAGAATTTGTTTGTTTAGTTTGATTATCCGGATTGCCGTTGTCCGGCGGCGGTTCGCCCTGATCCAGCGCTAGGTCTGTGTGATCGTTATTTCTGTCGAGGCGGGATTTGGGGCGGCGCTTGCATCGCCGCTTTGACCGCTTCTCGAGGGAACAAGCCTTCGGTGCGTCCTTCCGCTCTTCGTCGTCATCTTTTGGTGCGTCCACCATGTCTATGTCATATGGTGAGGTGGGCGGTGGTTCTTCTTCGCCTCCTGGATCGTCGTCCATACCATCGATGTTTTCAGAGTCGAAGTCGAGCATGTCGGTTAAATTGTCGATAGTGGCTACAAAGTGGGTGGTGGGTGGGCTTTGAATTTCTTCATCGTCCGTATCCCAACCTCGCTGACCGTAGTCCGACCAGGGCTCTCCTGATAAAGAGAGAGACTTTAGTGTCTTCAGAATATCGCTGAAAGGCGAGTGCTGAAAAACGTCCACGGCGGTAAACTCCATGATTGGCGCCCGATCGGATTCGATCGGCAGGGGCGCGAAGGGTTCGGAGTCCGGGGAGGAGTCCGGCTCCTTGGAGTCACGAGTCTCGCGGAGTCTGGGGCTGGTGTTTGGCTCGATCGCCGTTGGGATCGCAGCCCCCGAGGCGGCGTCCAACCACCCATCCTCGATCGGCACAGTTGGCTCCAAATTAAGGGTCGAAGCCGATGCGGGTGCGGCCTCCAGGGCACTGTTCAGCGGCAGAGCTAGATCATGCTCGTCGTGACAGTGCGGCGCGCTCTGTAGTGGCTCGAATCCATCGAGGATCAAGTCCCCGCGGATGTCAGCCGTGTAGTTTAAACTTCCAAATCTGACCTGACGGCCAGGGGCATAGCTTTCGATCTGCTCCAGATGGCCAAGTGAATTGGCCCGCAGTGCGAAGCCGCCAAAGACGAAGATCTGTCCGGGGAGGAAGGTCTCACCCTGGACTGCATCACTATTGATGATCGTAGGAGCCATCAAGCCTAACGGCGACGACACAGAGGAACTCTCAATGAAAGCACCATTGTCAGTGTCAAAACCGGCGGATCTCGGGTAGGGGGTCCCGAACTGTGCGCCTAGGCCGGATGGTAACAGGAGGCAAGGGACACGAAGTTTTACCCAGGTTTGGGCCCTCTTGATGGAGGTAAAACCCTTCGTCCTGCTTGATTAATATTGATGATATGGGCAGTACAAGAGTAGATCTACCACGAGATCGGAGAGGCTAAACCCTAGAAGCTAGCCGATGGTATGATTGTTGTTCTGTATGTTGTCCTATGGACTAAAACCCTCCGGTTTATATAGACACCAGAGAGGGTTAGGGTTACACAAAGTCGGTTACAATGGTAGGAGATCTGCATATCCGTATCGCCAAGCTTGCCTTCCACACCAAGGAAAGTCCCTTCCGGACACGGGACGAAGTCTTCAATCTTGTATCTTCATAGTCCAGGAGTCCGGCTAAAGGTATATTCCGGCCATCCGGACACCCCCTAATCCAGGACTCCCTCGGTCTTTATGAGGGCGGGCGGGATAACGCCCTTAGTAATAAGCCCCTAGTGTCCAGGTACGCGCAAAACTCTAACGTGGCCACATGCCAAAATGCCAGCCTCCTCCTTGGTTATACCAAGAAACCAGGGGATGTGTATCAACAAGAGACAGTAAAAAGGTTTACGTAGGGTCTTAATCTGAAAAGAATCCTTGGAACGGGTCCCTGCTGCACGTCTGCGCCTGTGTCTCCGTTGTGCCGTATCCTGGATGGGCGTAGCACGGTGTTCATCTTTAAAAAGAGAGGAACTTAGTTGAAGAAAAATCGTGCCAAAAATAAGGTATACTAAATAAACAAAGTATAAATCGAAATGGGTAACATTGAGCTTTATTGTCTCTTGTTTTATATGCGCGGAGCCCCTAGTACAGGGGTATACGGCTATTAAGCCTTTATCAATTGTATGTTTATGCCGGACTCGTCTAGCCGTGTCCGTGGTCTTGACGACCTGTTTAGGTGCTTTGGCTGGTGAAGCCGCTTTATTGTGGGGCTGTCCAGGCAGCCGCACTGTCTTCCGCACGAGAGGAACATCACTGTTTTCCCTTTAATGAGATGATGCCTCGTGGACCAGGCATCTTAAGCGTAAGAGATGCATAATGCGGTTTTGCGTTAAAGCGGACGAAAACTTCGCGTCCCAGCAGTGCTTGATAGCTACTTGAGAATGGGGCGATGTGGAAAGTTAGTTGTTCACGACGAAAGTTATCGGGGGAGCCGAACATAACTTCTAGCCGGAGAGGACCCATACAGTGGGCATCCGAGCCTGGTGTTACCCCTTAAGAGGAGGTTTTGCTATGGCGAATTTTTGTTGGGTCTATCCCCATGTTGCGGATTGTGTCCTGGTATAATAGGTTTAGACCATTGCCGCCATCCATCAGGACATTTGTAAAGTGGAGTCCGCCAATTATTGGATCTAATACCAAGGCAGTCCAGCCTGCATTCCGGATACTTCTAGAGTAATCCTGATGGTCGCAAGTGATCGGTTTTAACAACCATTGGCAAGACTCCTTTGGGATAGGCCGTATGGCGCGTATCTCTGGTGGCGCCGTTCTGTTCGTCACGTGAAGTAAGTTTACTATTTTGACTTCTTGTGGGAAATCCTTTTGTTTCCTGGTGCTCTGCTTGTGGGGTTCGTCGTCGTCCTCACTTGGTGTGTCGAGCCCCTTGTGTTCGGCGTTGAGTTTGCCGGCTTGCTTGAAAACCCAACAATCTCTGTGGGTATGGTTCGCAGGCTTCCCAGGAGTACTGTGTATTTGACATATCTTGTCCAAGATTTTGTTTACGTTGGATAGCTCGTCCCTGTTATCCTTGAGGGGCGGCTTTCTCTGATTCTGCCGCGAGCTTTTGAATCCAGCGTTGAACGTCGTGCTCTTTGGGCTGCTTCCCTTATTCCGGTGCTGGTCCTTGCTGCGTCGGGGTTTTCCGTTTCCATCCCTAACTTCGGATGTACTTGGGTTGCTGGTGCTACATCTGGCCAACCAGCTATCCTCTCCTGCGCAAAAGCGGGTCATGAGGCTTGTTAATGTGGCCATTGTTCTTGGCTTTTCTTGGTCGAGGTGTCTGGCGATCCATTCGTCTCGAACGTTATGCTTAAAAGCTGCTAGGGCTTCGGTGTCCGGACAGTCGACTATCTGATTCTTTTTAGTAAGAAATATGTTCCAAAATTTCCAGGCTAACTCTCCGGGCTGTTGAGTTATGTGACTGAGATCGTCTGCATCCGGAGGGCGGACATAGGTCCCTTGAAAATTTGCCCGGAAAGCATCCTCAAGCTCTTCCCAACTTCCAATGGTGTTTTCGGGAAGGCTTTTGAGCCAATGCCGGGCTGGCCCTTTAAGCTTGAGTGGTAAGTATTTTATGGCATGGAGGTCATCTCCTCTGGCCATGTGTATGTGGAGGATATAATCCTCGATCCAGACCCCAGGGTCTGTTGTTCCGTTGGAAATTCATGGTCCAGCACCTCATCGGTGAAATATAGGGGGTGTGCGGCACCCCTGTATTTGGGTGTGCCGTGATGTTCGGATATTTGTTGTGTTGCATTGCTTACTAGATCTTTCTTTCTTGGCCCGTATATAGATCTGGTTGGGCCGTCTTTTTGATGCGGGTCCTTTGATGGATCGCGTGCCGGCTTGTGTGCGGCGCCGCTTGCCGCTCCATGCTGGCCATGCGGTCGTCCATCCGACCGGATGGCTTTCCTATTTTTTGACTGCGGGGGCTCTAAGGCCTCCTCGTCAAATTCAGGTAGTAGCTTTCGCTTTGGATAGCTTTTTGTGCGGCGACTGCCGCCATATTTGTCTGCGATGTTGCATACTTTGCTCCATTTGATTCTGAGTGCATGTTCCGCAGTTTTGAGCTTCCGCTTCTGCTTTTTCAGGCTATGCGCAGTGGCGATGAGCCTTTTGTGGAGGTTCTTCTGCTCCATGAGTTTATCCGGTGTAAGGTCGTCCGGACTGGTGTTTTCGCCGGGGATGGGGTGTTCGGTTTGTTTATCCAAGTTGCCCTGTTCAGACGCTTGCTCGAAGGCATGTTCGTCGTCCGCCGGCTCGTCCTGCTCTATGGCTGGGTCTGTATGGCTGTTGTCTCTGTCGAGGTGGGGCTTGGAGCGGCGCTTACGTCGCCGCTTTGATTTCTTTTCGAGTGAACGATCCCTCGTTGCATCCCTGTGTTCCTTGTTGTCGCTTCCTTTGGGTGTGTCCACCATGTATACATCATGAGATGAGGTGGTTGTCCAGTGCCTTATAGGCATTGGTTCATGTTCATCTCCTACATCGTCGTCCATACCGTCGATGTCTTTGGAGTCGAAGTCGAGCACGTCGTTTAAATTATCGACAATGGCTACGAAGTGGGTGGTGGGTGGGCATCGAATTTCTTCGTCATCCACATCCCAATCCTGCCGGTCATAGTCCGGCCAGGGTTCTCCTGACAAAGAGAGAGACCTGAGTGAATTCAGAATGTCGCCGAAGGGCGAGTGTTGAAAGATGTCTGCAGCGGTGAACTCCATGATCGGCGCCCAATTGGATTCGATCGGTAGGGGCACGGAGTCCGGAAAGGAGTCCGGCACCTTGGAGTCACGGGCTTCGCAGAGGAAAAGGCTGGTGTTCGGCTTGATCACCGTAGAGATTGCAGCCCCCGAGGCGGTGTCTAACCACCCATCCTTGATTGGTGTGATCGGCTCCGAGCTAGGGGTCGGAGCGGACACAGATGCGGCCTCCAGGGCACTCTTCGGCGGCAGAGCTAGATCATGCCCATCGTGATAGTGTGGCGCGCTCAGCTGTGGCTCGAATCCGTCGAAGATCAAGTCTCCGTGGATGTCGGCCGTGTAGTTCAAACTTCCAAATCTGACCTGATGGCCAGGGGCGTAGCTTTCAATCTGCTCCAGATGACCAAGCGAATTGGCCCGCAGTGCAAAGCCGTCGGATACGAAGATCTGTCTGGGGAGAAAAGTCTCACCCTGGATCGCGTCGCTGTTGATGATCGGAGAAGCCATCAGGCCTAAAAGTGACACACAGAGGAATTCTCAATGAAAGCACCAATGTCGGTGTCAAAACCGGCGGATCTCGGGTAGGGGGTCCCGAACTGTGCGTCTAGGCCGGATGGTAACAAGAGGCAGGGGACACGATGTTTTACCCAGGTTCGGGCCCTCTTGATGGAGGTAAAACCCTACATCCTGCTTGATTGATATTGATGATATGGGTAGTACAAGATTAGATCTACCACGAGATCAGAGAGGCTAAACCCTAGAAGCTAGCCTATGGTATGATTGTTGTTCGTCCTACGGACTAAAACTCTCCGGTTTATATAGACATCAGAGAGGGCTAGGGTTACACAGAGTCGGTTACAATGGTAGGAGATCTACATATTCGTATCGCCAAGCTTGCCTTCCACGCCAAGGAAAGTCCCTTCCGGATACGGGACGAAGTCTTCAATCTTGTATCTTCATAGTCCAGGAGTCCGGCCGAAGGTATAGTCCGGCTATCCGGACACCCCCTAATCCAGGACTCCCTCAGTAATGTTACTGTCTACAAAGCTCGACTTGTTGCGAAAGGTTTTCGACAAGTTCAAGGAGTTGACTACGATGAGTCCTTCTCACCCGTAGCGATGCTTAAGTCCGTCTGAATCATGTTAGCAATTGCCGCATTTTATGATTATGAAATTTGGCAAATGGATGTAAAGACTGCATTCCTGAATGGATTTCTGGAAGAAGAGTTGTATATGATGCAACCTGAAGGTTTTATCGATCCAAAGGGAGCTAACAAAGTGTGCAAGCTCCAGCGATCCATTTATGGACTGGTGCAAGCCTCTCGGAGTTGGAATAAAAGTTTTGATAGTGTGATAAAAGCATATGGTTTTATACGAACTTTTGGAGAAGGCTGTATTTACAAGAAAGTGAGTGGGAGCTCTGTAGCATTTCTAATATTATATGTGGATGACATATTGTTGATTGGAAATGATATAGAATTTCTGGATAGCATAAAAGGATACTTGAATAACAGTTTTTCAATCAAAGACCTCGGTAAAGCTGCTTATATATTGGGCATCAAGATCTATAGAGATAGATCAAGACGCTTAATTGGACTTTCAAAAAGCACATACCTTGATAAAGTTTTGAAGAAGTTCAAAATGGATCAAGCTAAGAAAGGGTTCTTGCCTGTATTAGAAGGTGTGAAGTTGAGTAAGACTCAATGCCCGACCACTGCAGAAGATAGAGAGAAAATGAAAAGTGTTCCCTATGCTTCAGCCATAGGCTCTATCATGTATGCAATGTTGTGTACCAGACCTGATGTGTGCCTTGCCATTAGTCTAGCAGGGAGGTACTAAAGTAATCCAGGAGTGGATCACTGGACAGCGGTCAAGAACATCCTGAAGTACCTGAAAAGGACCAAGGATATGTTTCTCGTTTATGAAGGTGACAAAGAGCTGATCGTAAATGGTTACGTTGATGCAAGCTTTGACACTGATCCGGACGATTCTAAATGGCAAACCGGATATGTGTTTATATTAAACGGTGGAGCTGTCAGTTGGAGCAGTTCTAAACAGAGCGTCGTGGCGGGATCTACATGTGAAGCAGAGTACATTGCTGTTTCGGAAGCAGCGAATGAAGGAGTCTGGATGAAGGAGTTCATATCCGATCTAGGTGTCATACCTAGTGCATCGGGTCCAATGAAAATCTTTTGTGACAATACTGGTGCAATTGCCTTGGCAAAGGAATCCAAATTTCACAAGAGAACCAAGAACATCAAGAGACGATTCAACTCGATCCGGGATCAAGTCCAGGTGGGAGACATAGAGATTTGCAACATACATACAGATCTAAATGTTGCAGACCCGTTGACTAAGCCTCTTCCACAAGCAAAACATGATCAGCACCAAGGCTCCATGGGTGTTAGAATCATTACTGTGTAATCTACATTATTGACTCTAGTGCAAGTGGGAGACTAAAGGAAATATGCCCTAGAGGCAATAATAAAGTTATTATTTGTTTCCTTATTTCATGATAAATGTTTATTATTCATGCTAGAATCGTATTAACCGGAAACATAATACATGTGTAAATACATAGACAAACATAGTGTCACTAGTATGCCTCTACTTGACTAGCTCATTGATCAAAGATGGTTAAGTTTTCTAACCATAGACATGAGTTGTCATTTGATCAATGGGATCACATCATTAGGAGAATGATGTGATTGACTTGACCCATTCCGTTAGCTTAGCACTTGATTGTTTTTGTTTACTGCTATTGCTTTCTTCATAACTTATACATGTTCTTATGACTATGAGATTATGCAACTCCCGAATACCAGAGGAACACTTTGTGTGCTACCAAACGTCACAACGTAACTGGGTGATTATAAAGGTGCTCTACAGGTGTCTCCGATGGTACTTGTTGAGTTGGCATAGATCAAGATTAGGATTTGTCACTCCGATTGTCGGAGAGGTATCTCTGGGCCCTCTCGGTAATGCATATCACTATAAGCCTTGCAAGAAATGCAAGTAATGATTTAGTTGCGGGATAGTGCATTACGGAACGAGTAAAGAGACTTGCCGGTAACGAGATTGGACTAGGTATTGGAATACCGACGATCGAATCTCGGGCAAGTAACATACCAATGACAAAGAGAACAACGTATAGTGTTATGCGGTTTGACCGATAAAAATCTTCGTAGAATATGTAGGAACCAATATGAGCATCCAGGTTCCACTATTGGTTATTGACGGGAGACATGTCTCGGTCATGTCTACGTAGTTCTCGAACCCGTAGGGTCCGCACGCTTAAAGTTTTCTGACGATCGGTTTTATGAGTTTATATGTTTTGATGTACCGAAGGTAGTTCGGAGTCCCGATCACGGACATGACAAGGAGTCTCGAAATGGTCGAGACATAAAGATTATATATTGGAAGCCTATATTTGGACATCGGAAGAGTTCCGGGTAAAATCGGGATTTTACCGGAGTACCGAAGGGGTTACCGGAACCCCCCGGAGGCTAATGGGTTGTTGGGCCATAAGGGAAAGAGAGAGGGGGGGCCTAGGGCAGGCAGCGTGCCCCCTCCCTCTGGTCCGAATTGGACTAGGAGAGAGGGGGCGGCGCCCCCCCCCCCTTTCCTTCTCTTTCTTCCCCTTCCTTTCCCCCTCCTAGTAGGAGTAGGAAAGGGAGGAATCCTACTCCTACTAGGAGGAGGATTCATCCTCCTGGCGCACCAACAAGGGCCGACCAGCCTCCCCTTTGCTCCTTTATATACAGGGGCATGGGGCACCTCTAGACACACAAGTTGATCACAAAGATCTCTCCAAGCCGTGTGCGGTGCCCCCCTCCATTGACGCTGATGATGGGCAAGCCGTACAGCATTGACGCTGCCTCCTATGGTGGGTGACCTCTTGGAGGCATCAAGGGAGTCTGAGTGGTAGTTTCTGGAAGCCCGACGTAGTGGGAGGTGGTGTGGGGAATGGGGGTCGCTAGATCAAGCGGTAGCAAAGAGTTAAGATTTCATATTTTCGAGGAGTTACATAGGACATACTCCCTCCGTCCGATGAGGAGTGTATGTTTGGTTTTAAAATTTGCACAAAAGAGTATACTTCTATCTTCTCAATGCACTTTAAAGTAGAAAAAATGTTTCTCTCTCATAACACAGTAATCAAGACCAATAGCGTTGTACATATGGTCTCCTTAATTTCTACATGCACTTAGTTCATCGGGGTTGGGTAATTAAAGAGGAGAGAGATGGTGGCGTGCACCTTTCCAATGCATTTTTAACTGTCGTCCATAAGTTGTCCTAAAATTTCTATATGTACAATTATCATCGGACCAAGGGAGTAGGAGGGGGGCGAGCATGTAATTACGGGCATACGAGCTATTGTTGGTTTAAGGAATTGGGAACTAGGATGAGCCATAGGAGTTGGATGTTGATCCCACATATCAAAGGAGTTATTTTCTCTTTTTTTGGTGAGAAAAAGAGTAATTTTCATCTATTAGAATTTTTTTAGTATCTATTGGGTTACTCATGGGCATAATTTCGTACCAATATCCTACCTATATATTTTACGGGTATGGATACCCATTACTCATGAGTAAAAAAAATTCTCCAAATCTTATCAATGTTCTTTTTTTCGGGTAGTGTACCCATATCCATGGGCAAAACTGTTATCCCTAATTTTCCCTTGCCACAATTCCCTAAACCGGTAGACCGCATGGTGATTTTCCACTTCCGCCAATCAGATCGCTCATCAAGAAAATCGAGGGAGGAATGATGATCGATCATGATTATTTGGTCGTAAATGTGTTTTTGTATGAACAATATTTGCATCCTCTCACTGAAAAGACGGAACTCCAGTCGGTAGTTCAATAAATGGAGTATAAAAAATATATAATTACTTAGTGCGTGAAACGGGTGAAGACCGAGCGGCGCGTCCCGTAATTACCCTGTGAATCGATTGGTCTCGTACCCCTAGCAGTCGCCGGTTACCAAAGCAGCTCTGCATAAATTGCAATGCTTCTCCTCCGTCTCCACAACCATTTCCACGCCACACGAACAGCTCAGGTCCATCAAGTGCCCGCCGGCCATCCACCTTCCCCATGGGAAACCCCCGCCATGATCTCACCGGTGCTATCCGACGTGTGCAGCTGCTCAAGATCGAAGGCTTTAGTGCGACACTGGCCAGCAAGAAGGCCAGCGTCAAATCCACATGGAGCGTCGATGGCTATGAGTGGGAAATCCGTATCTGTCCGGTGAAGATCAACGGGTTCCCTCCGGGCCGTGTCCTTCTGCTGGTAAGACTGGAGCCCTTCTTTGCCGAGTAAACCGCGCGTATGCAGGGCGGTTCTGGCCTGTCGCCTCGTGGATCCAAGTGGGGAGCTTGAACCGGCGGAAGAGAAGAGTCTACTCTACGATCCCCAGAGCAGCACAAATCATGTGTTGCTCGCCGTGTGGAGAGATGAACAGGAGTTGGTAGCGTCAGGTTATCTCAAGGATGATACTTTGACCGTGCAATGCGCCATCACATTGCTCGAGGAATTACCGGAACCAACCATCGCCGGTAAAGAAGTGGCCGTGCCGTCCTGCACCTTGAAGAAGCACCTCCGTGAACTCCTGCAGACCGGGAAGGGGGCGGACGTCACATTTCTCGTGTCCGGCGAGTCCTTTTCCGTGCATAAATCCATATTGGCCGCAAGCTCCTCGTTGGCCCTTGACGAGGGGGAATGCTCTCAACTCTCCGGCACGGCTTCTGCTGCGCTCAACTCAGATGAGCATGAGGCCACCGTCCGCCGCATCCAGGGCGCTGGCAAGCGGGCTACCGATGCTGCCAAGCTTAGTAGGAGCCGTCGCCTCGTAGAGAAGGAGGAGGGCCAGTTCGTAGACATGACCTCCAAGGCCATGCGCGTGAAGGCTCGCCGTTTCGACCTGCAGCACGCGACGGCTGAGCTCGTCGCGGCCCTCGACCAGTCCGGCCTTACCAGCACTCCGAACGAGCCGGTGCACGATGCTGCATCCCTAGCCCAGATCGCGCTCATTTGCGGTGCTGAGCAGCAGGAGATTGATGAGGTGTCCTTCCCGGCGCCGTGATCAACGCTGCTCTGCCCTGGACTCCAGTTCCTCGCCAAAACCACTTAGTGCTCACTTGTTATGGCCGTATCTGCCCTTTAGGCAATGTTTTAATTCCTAGCTTTTCCTTTCCTGCACTTCTCACTCGATGCCATAGATGCATGGGCGAGCTGATTCTCGATCCTTATGTAACGTATGATCGCAACCTGGACTTTTGGTGCCTACCTTTAGCTCAATAAATGGCCTCAAGTTTAATTTTTGCTGTTGGAATGTTCGTGGCCTTGGCCAAAGTCAGAAATGCTCGGACGTCCTATCTGAGCTTATCGCCATTAACCCACATGCGTGTTTCCTTCAGGAAACCAAACTCAACTCTATCACTACCTCCCTTTAGAAAAAATTATTCCCAAAGCACCTCGATCTCACCCACACCTTGCCGGCCACCGGCTCGGTCGGAGGCATTCTCTCGGCCTTCTCTTCCTCCCAGATTACTCTCCTCAGTTCGGACGCCGGTAATTTCTCCCAAACTTCTATGATCCCCTGCCTTGCCTCCCCCCAAAAGCTCGCCGTCACAAACGTCTACGCTCCCACTGACCATGCCCTCAAGCAGGATTTTCTGTCTGAGCTGGCCTCCTTCGTCCCACCCTCACACACCCCTGGCTTATCTTGGGCGACTTCAATCTCCTACGGCGCCCCTCGGACAAAAACACGAATAACTTCAGGCAATCTGAAGCGGACATGTTTAACGCCTTTATCCACCTTCATGGGCTAATTGAGCTCCCTCTCCTGGACCGCTGCTATACTTGGTCGAGCAAGAGGGATCAGCCCACCCTCGAAAAATTAGACCGAGTTTTCATTAATGTTGACTGGGACCTCCTCTTCCCAAACACCACAATCGCATCACTAACCCGATATATTTCCGATCATGTTCCCCTTCTTATCACGATAGACACCATCATCCCTCGCCCCGCTCTTTTTCAATTTGAAAATCGTTGGGTCGTTCGACCAGCCTGCCTTACCATTGTCCAAACAGCCTGGGCTGAGGCCCGTATATGTTCCAACCACGCCTTGAGCCTTGCCGCTGCTCTCAAACGGACGCGGTCCGATCTTAAAAGGTGGAGGCGCTCTGCTATTCCGCTGAACACTCGTGAAAAGAATTGCAGAACAGTTATATCTGTTCTCGATATCATTGAAGAATCTCGCTTTCTATAACCCCTCGAGCTTGCTCTTCGCCGGGTCATCATCAAAGTTCTACAACGCACACTCCGTGAGAAAGCGTTGTACTGGATCCAACGTGGGAAAGTCCGAACTGCGCTGGAAGGAGACGAAAACTCCCGTTTCTTCCATGCCTCAGCCTCTGCCCGCCTTCGCAAAAATAAGATCACGGTCCTGGAGGCCAACGGCTCCGAGTTCTTTTCCCATGATGCTAAATCAAAAATCCTCTCAGACTTCTATACCTCCCTTCTCGGCACTGCCTTTCAACCCACTTGGTCCTTCTCCCTCCTAGATTTATATTCGTCACCTATTCCCCAACTTTGATCTCTCGATGCCCCGTTCACGGATGACAAGATTTCAGAGGCTTTCTTGTCCATGAATAAAAATGCTAGCCCTGGCCCGGACGGTTTTGGCCCTGGGTTCTACAGAAAATTTTGGCATATTCTCAAAGAAAAAATCCGCAATTTCTTCGCTGATTTCCATGCCCTGTGTTCGGACCTATCCTGCCTCAACCGCGCCCTCATTATTCTTCTCCCGAGGAATAATGACGCCAGGTCCCCAAATGACTTTCGCCCCATCTCCCTTCAAAATTGCCCTATCAAAGGTGTTGCTAAACTCCTTACCAACAGACTGAAAGCGCATATCCCTCTTCTGGTCCACGCCGACCAAACTGGCTTCCTGTCTGGTCGCAATATCTTCGAAAACTTCCTCTACGCCGCTGACATTCTTCACTGCTGCGCCAAGAAAAAGGCTCCAGCCATTGTCGTCAAGCTGGACTTTTGAAAAGCGTTCGACTCAATCTGTTGGTCCTCCCTCCTCCACACCCTACAGGTTAGGGGCTTCCCACCTCGCTGGTGTGCCTGGATCCGATCTCTACTTGCCTCTGGATCCATCGCTGTTATGCTTAATGGCATCCCAGGTAAGTGGATCCAATGCAAGAACGGACTCCGGCAAGGTGACCCCCTATCTCCTTATCTGTTCATTATTATGGCCGATATTCTACAGCAAATGATCATTAACGCTCCTAAGGATGGTATGCTTTTACACCCCTTGTGTCCCCACCTCCCGTGCCCTGTTCTGCAATATGCGGACGACACTCTTATCATAGTTAAAGCCACCACAACTGCTGCCAAGCACCTCAAACACATTCTAGACACCTTTGCCGCAGCCACTGGTCTTCAAATCAACTTCACCAAAACGACTTTCATCCCCCTTAACGTGGATCCGCAGGAGGCCGCTCTACGGCCTCTGACCTTGGAACGACCATCTCTTCCTTTCCTCAAATCAACTTCACCAAAACGACTTTCATCCCCCTTAACATGGAAGGAGACGAAAACTCCCGTTTCTTCCATGCCTCAGCCTCTGCCCGCCTTTGCAAAAATAAGATCACGGTCCTGGAGGCCAACGGCTCCGAGTTCTTTTCCCATGATGCTAAATCAAAAATCCTCTCAGACTTCTATACCTCCCTTCTCGGCACTGCCTTTCAACCCACTTGGTCCTTCTCCCTCCTAGATTTATATCCGTCACCTATTCCCCAACTTCGATCTCTCGATGCCCCGTTCACGGATGACAAGATTTCAGAGGCTTTCTTGTCCATGAATAAAAATGCTAGCCCTGGCCCGGACGGTTTTGGCCCTGGGTTCTACAGAAAATTTTGGCATATTCTCAAAGAAAAAATCCGCAATTTCTTCGCTGATTTCCATGCCCTGCGTTCGGACCTATCCTGCCTCAACCGCGCCCTCATTATTCTTCTCCCGAAGAATAATGACGCCGGGTCCCCAAATGACTTTCGCCCCATCTCCCTTCAAAATTGCCCTATCAAAGGTGTTGCTAAACTCCTTACCAACAGACTGAAAGCGCATATCCCTCTTCTGGTCCACGCCGACCAAACTGGCTTCCTGTCTGGTCGCAATATCTTCGAAAACTTCCTCTACGCCGCTGACATTCTTCACTGCTGCGCCAAGAAAAAGGCTCCAGCCATTGTCGTCAAGCTGGACTTTCGGAAAGCGTTCGACTCAATCTGTTGGTCCTCCCTCCTCCACACCCTACAGCTTAGGGGCTTCCCACCTCGCTGGTGTGCCTGGATCCGATCTCTGCTTGCCTCTGGATCCACCGCTGTTATGCTTAATGGCATCCCAGGTAAGTGGATCCAATGCAAGAACGGACTCCGGCAAGGTGACCCCCTATCTCCTTATCTGTTCATTATTATGGCCGATATTCTACAGCAAATGATCATTAACGCTCCTAAGGATGGTATGCTTTTACACCCCTTGTGTCCCCACCTCCCGTGCCCTGTTCTGCAATATGCGGACGACACTCTTATCATAGTTAAAGCCACCACAACTGCTGCCAAGCACCTCAAACACATTCTAGACACCTTTGCCGCAGCCACTGGTCTTCAAATCAACTTCACCAAAACGACTTTCATCCCCCTTAACGTGGATCCGCAGGAGGCCGCTCTTATGGCCTCTGACCTTGGAACGACCATCTCTTCCTTTCCTCAAACCTACCTAGGTCTACCCCTCTCCCCGCATAAGCTGCCGCCCTCTGCCTTTCAGCCGGTCATCGACCGATGCGACACCTATCTGGCTGGCTGGTGTGCCCTACTCCTCTCGCGTGGAGGCAAATTAGTTCTCCTCTCTGCCGTCGTAGACAGTCTCCCCACGTATTTTATGCTCTGTTTTTCTCTGCCCGTCCAAGTTATTGAAGCAATAGATAAACGTAGACGCTCCTTCTTCTGGTCCAACGATGATACCTGCTCGGGGGCTAAATGCTTGGTGGCTTGGGATAAAGTGTGCACTCCTAGAGATGCAGGTGGTTTGGGTGTTAAAAACCTTCGCGCACAAAATTTTTGTTTACTGCTGAAATTTGCCTACAAATTTTTACGCTCCTCCTCCCTCCCTTGGAAGGATTGGGTTTTGCATCACTCACCGCTCCACATTGGCTTTGGCAAGAACAGCTCCTTTCTTGCCAAGACTATTTTCAAACACCTACAGAGCTTGAGAGAGATTTCCCAGTGCACTGTTGGAGACGGTTGCTCCACCTTCTTCTGGTTAGACCGATGGCTAAAGCCAGAACCTCTGGCTATAGTCTACCCAGCCCTATTTTCCCACCATACAAAACAAAATGCCTTGGTAGTTACAATTATGCAGGAGGGGATCGAACTTGCTCTTCGTAATCGGCTAACCACTACTGCAATTGCAGAACTTGCCTCTCTAAACTCTTTGTTGCAGGATTGGGCTCTCTCGTAGGTTCCGGACACTCGTCGCCTGCTCAACGGGTCCGCCTTCTCGGCCCGGGGTGCGTATGCTGCTCTCTCGGGTCATCTCTCCGACCCCACGCTCGCCGCCATTTTGGACTCAAATGTGCCCAAAAAGGTTATGATCTTCGGATGGCTCTTCTACCTCGACCGTCTCAACACCCGGAAGAACTTGCATAAAAAAAGCATCCTGGATACAGAAGCTTGTCCAAGATGTTCTCACCAGGTTGAAGATCGCGAGCACCTGTTCTTTACATGCCCGGCTGCTCGGGGAATTTGGCAGGCTGCCTCCATTCGCCCGTGCTATACGCCCATCAGTGACCTCTTCTCTAGGAGGGTGCCAACAGCTTTGCCAACTTCTGTCCGCTCCTTCATGATCCTAATCATCCTATGGAAGATCTGGGACGCACGGAACAAAAAAGTCTTTCAGGGAATAGACCTTCATACTGTTGATTTCATTAGGGCTATTATTGATGATATAACTATATGGGCTCCTCGGCTCAAAACCGAGAGCCTAAAGGAACACGCCGGGCTGTGGTGTGACTTCCTCTCCTCACAAAACTTGTGAGTCATGTACTCTTCTGCTATGTTTGAAATATATTCAGGTGGGGAGCCTTTCCCCCCCGGTGACCATTTCAAAAAAAAATATTGGCCGCAAGATCTCCGGTTTTCATGGCCCAGTTCTTCGGAGACGGTGATGCCAGGGAGCAGTGCTCAGGAGGCGTGGAGATCAAGGACATGGAGGCCGCGGTATTCAAAGCAATGCTTGGCTTCATCTACACCGACGCTGTGCCAAAATTCAAAAAGCGGAAGGAGGCGGTGACGGTGATGGCCCAGCGTCTACTTGCTGCTGCTGACAGGTTTGGACTTGACAGGCTCCAGCTCATCTGCGTTGGAAAGCTCTCTGCTGGTAGCATCAGCATCAACACGGTGGCGACTACTCTGGCTTTAGCTGAACAGCACAGGTGTTCTGAGCTCAAGGCAAAGTGTGTGGAGTTCATCCTTGGTACCCCGGCAATTCTTGATGCTGTGTTGGCGACGGATGGGTATAAGCACCTAGAGTCAAGCTGCCCATTTGTGGTGATTGACCTTCTCAAGGCTGCTCGTGGAAGAAAGATTTGAAGGATAACCATATTGTTAATGGTCCAAGATTTGGTAATGCGTTATTCATCATCTATTTGTCTCTAGTAGAAACTTTGTGTCTGTCTCCCCTTGTGAGCATCTCCAACAGCCGCATAAAAATTTCGCGCCCAATAAAAGTTATAGCGCGCCACTGTAGCACTTTTAATGCGCTGGGACCAACATTGCTTTAGCCCCAAAAACGCGCGCCCAAAAAAGCATGCAGTGCAAATTGTGAAGCGCGCGCAATCCGAAGCCCATGATATGTTCATGGGGGTGGTAATTTAGTGCTAAATGGTCCATGATATGTTCTTGTCCTTAAGATGATACATATCAGTTTCAGTGATGTTAGAGAAGGATGATTCAGAGTGCGCAGACATGATTTTCTCAGTTGCAGCCACGTAATCGTGCTGTTTGTTTTACTATGTAGGCTAAGGCTTGAGAGTTCTTGAGTTATTTTCTGATAAAAGGGCGTTTTGTATTGAATAATAATTCACAGTTACACGAGATGTAGCAACTTTATTGATTACAACATCAATGCACAAAGTTTCCCGGATAGAATCCAGAGCAGAATATACAATACTAGAATTCACATCAGGCTCACGAGATCTCTTTTTTTTTTATGAAAGAGGGGGTTTCCCTCCGATTTCATTAATGAAACCAAACTAGGATCGACCAACATATCCCATCCAAACTAGTCGGGTTCGAAACATACTACAAGGTTCTATTCACGAGATCTAAGCCAGGATGTGTGCTGAAGCATTCAGAGAACGACCAACACGGCTGGAAGACAAAGATGAGAAGGCCGGTTGCAGTCTTTCCTCGAGAGTGAAACATGGTAGAGTATAACTGTAGAAACCTTCATCGAGTGCAGGAGAGAGAGCGCAGCGAAGGGCCCAGGCTTCTGCCAACTCTAGAGTCGCGACACCGATAAGGGGGTTGGCTGGAGGCAACCAAGCATGTATCATTGTGGTCACGAATCACGACTCCGGCAGCCACTTTACGAGGAGCTGAGAAACTGCAGCAGTATCCACATTGACAACGACCGAAGCAGGTGGGGGTGGACTCACCGAGTGCCAAGCCGGGCTTGAACAAATGCTGAAAGATCAAGATCAAATCAATATAGGTCCTTGCCTTGAAGATGCTGCTGCTCAGGTCAGGGCCTCAGGGGATCGCTCGCCATTGTGTGCTGCATTGTGGGATTCCCAGATGTGCCACACCACGGCCGCCAAAACTGTAACCTGCTGAGGATTGGCACGGTCCACCATTGGTTTGGTGAGCAGAATGAATGCCTTCTTCCGCAGGAGAATACCAAACAGATTCTACAGTTGACCCCAAACTTCTCGCGCAAATCAACAACAAGAAGAAACCATGCTCCACATGTTCATCACGACCACAGAAGATACATGAGGAATTAATCATCCGGAATGCCACGCCTGCATAGTCTATGCCCAGCAGATGCGCAAAGCGCCAGAGCACTATGGTCATCTTGCTGGGGGGCTTGAATTGATTGACCAAATACATTTCCAATGCTTCTCATCCCCCATCCAGCATCCTGGGGAAGTTGGAAATCAAATCATGCAAGAGGTTCAGCACATAACCAGGAAACACATATATGCACGTGCAGTAGACCAAAGCAAAATCACCAGTTTGTTGGATGAGCACGCACCTATGGCGGTATGTATATATAGGTGGCTGATCATATAGATGTCAGTCCGTGGACAATAGTTATTGTTGCATGCCCAAGAACCAAAGTACTAAGTTCATAAAAGAAGATTGTAATCAACAGGACACCAGTGGCTTGGGAAGATTTGGAGATCAAAGCGAGGAATGAGGTCAGTTATATGTGAACGAGGCGAGGCACCCATTAAAAAGGAAACACACAAGTGCGTGAGCAGGGCACCAAGAAATTTAATTAATCATCACAAAAAAAAAGGTAAAGGAAGTAGGTGTTTGTACCTTTGCAGTATATCCGGCCACATATTTACGGTAATGCAAGGATGATTGGGGTGGGCGCGGAGTGCGTGCATCACTGCCGCCTTGGCTTGCTTGGCTCTTCCAGCCGTGACTCCAACACTTTGGATAGTAATAACAGCCTTCCGAAGCGAGGGCAGGTTCCCTTGGAGCCCCAAGTTGCAATCCCAGTGGCCATCTTCATTTGCCACCCGCAGACCGAGGCTGAACATCACTGCCGCCTGCTATGTAGGAGTCAAATCCACGGAGACATCCGGGGGGCGCCCAACATTGCGACAAGAAATCCAGCGATCTGAAATTCCCGTTGATAACTAGATTCTGAATGCCGTGCAGGCTGCATATAGACTCCACAAAGGCCTCCTCCAACTCCGCACTCTCATCGTTAAATTGTATCTCGAGCTCCCTCAATCTTCCCAGACTGCTGAGCTCTTGCACAATGTTCAGGGAGGCACTTTTCGTCTTCAGCACTTCCATGGATGTAAGATTCCCTAGCCCACCCTGAAGCCACTTGCACTTGCACCTATCGTCAATATCTAGGACCATCAATCCTCTCAGCTTACAAGCAGTAGCCGGTAACTTTTCCAGATCAGGATTCCATCTTACATCCAAAACTTGTAAAAATTGTAGGTTTCCTATTTCGTTTGGCAGTTCAAGAATACCAACACCCGCTAGGCCTAGGAATCTCAGGTGGAATAAGTTCCCCACATCCTTAAGCTTAATATGGCAGCTACTTTTCCCATAGATTTGTATCCCATATATCATCTATTACAACAAGGTACCTGTATCAATTATGCGACATTAATGACTTTTTTTTTGCACATGACAAGTCTAATTACCGATGACTCTTTTATCATCTGGGAATCGTCATCAGACGGTACACACATGCACACACACACACACACACACACACACACACACACACACACACACATAAAGATTACAAAGTAATTGTATCATCGAAAGAGATATAAAATGAAGTGTTATTTTTAAATATCCAACACAAATTTGTTACATAATATATTTGTTATTGTACATGTATAATGGGTGAGTAAATGCGTACCTCTTGTTCTTGAAGCATTTCAGAATCTCGTCAATAAGCTGTCTTTCATCTAATGTCAGGATCTTTGAGTTAGACTTGCCAAGATCAATGAGGATGTCTCTGAAAACCTTCTTCACATTGGCATTTCGACCCACCGAAACAAAAGCCCGCCGATGAAAACCCCCTTTGATTTTGTTGTAGACTGCTTTGGCGAGAGTAGTCTTGCCCAATCCTCCAAACCCAACAATTGAGAGTACTATCTTGTGTTTCTTCTTAGAGACGTCATCATCCCCTAATGAGAGCATTTTTATGAGCTCTTGATCTCTATTCCCATATATGCCCACAAGCTTTGTCATGTCAGTGTACAGAGCCTGGACGCGAGGATCAATAGTTGCTGCCCCTGTATGCTTAAGCGAAATACCATCAACCTTGTTCCTGTCACGCCGAGCAGCCACCTCCTGGATTTGCTCTTTGATATCCTTGATCGCGTCGGCAATCCGATGGTGATTCTTGCCCTTCCTGAACAAGCTAACCATCTTCTTCTTGAGCCTCACAAAACCATCTGAGTTGGCACCAATGTCATTGCTAACAACACGTACGAGGAACTTGTCGACGACATCCTCCATGTTGTAGGAGCGCTCCCTGACCTCATCGGCCCAGAGCTTCACTTGTTTGTCGAGCTGGTCCCGTGGCACCTCACCAACCTTGAGGAGGGCAGCGTGCATGCTCTCTAGCTCCCTGGAGAGGAAGCGGATGTCTTTCTTGACGCGCTTGTGAAGGTTGTACTCATCCATGAGCAGCTCACCAAGTTTGGGGAGCAGGCTTCTCATGACACCCGTGACCACCTCCATGAGTAGGAGCAAGATTTCTCACTGGTTACCACCTCTGGAAAACCTGGGGATCGGAGCTGCAAACTGCAATCCAAATTGTGTGATGCTTTGAACTAACTCTAAATTTGAGCGTACTCAAATTTGCAGGTAGCTAGTGGAGGCGAACAGCAGAACACGGCGGCTGCGGAGAGTGGAGGCAGAGCAGAGGAAGGGGTGGTGCGGGACAGTGGAGGTTCGTGTGTATGGCCATCGCTGCGTCCGGTCTGGAAGAAAACGAGTGTGATCATCAGTGTATTAGAGTGGTATAAAGGGGAAAGGGGTGCTTTTGGTAGGTGGGTGGAGAAAGAAAGAAAATGCATCCCTGGGTGGCCGGCATGATAATGAGAAACACTAGAAGATGCAATCAGTGCAAGCACCATTATTAGTAATAATAGTATTACCTCCATCTCTAACTAGCCTACAAAAACGTCTTACATTTTGAGATGGGCCTACAAAAACGTCTTACATTTTGAGACGAAGGTAGTAGTCTATATGCACATGGACTGCATATATGCTCTCCCCCTCCTTTACTCAACCTATTAAAATTTCAGGCCCATGATCCATAATTAATTGTGTATCGAAGAAGATCAAGTGTCGATGCATGTTTTAAGCGGAAGAACGCACACTGATAGTGAAGAAATACTACTATTAATACATACATTTCCCACTAGGACAAAAAGTGAAGCTATTTGGAAGACAGAAAGCATTTCAGACTGCATATGCACTGAAAGAGAGATGGTCAGGGGAAGGCAGTGCTGTTGCTTGTATAACTAATAACACAGAAAGCCATATGTGACGATGTGTTCAAAAGAACTCCCAGCCTGCAACTGAGAAAATTATGTCTATACACTTACATATGCATCAGTGAAACAGCATAAGTCTCTTCCAGACTGGGCACACATACATATGCATCAGCTCGTGCCAATATTGACAAGCAAGGGAAACAGATACCCAATCCAGGGCAATTTGGCACTAAATTAAATCAAATTGGAGGCCAAACTCGAGCAGTAAGTTGCTCATAACATATATAGATGGACATAAGGTTTTCCACTTTAGGTGGATACAGGCACAAGTGCAAGCACAAACAGAATACATGCATAATCAAATCTTGGACATTTGGCGCCCTCATGGTTACCTGTCAGCTCTTTCTGCCCCGCGCAGACTTGAGAAGCTCAGGCAACACCATAGGGCAGCTTGCCTCTAGATGCTTATATCCATCAGTCGCCAACACAGCATCAAGAATTGCAGGAGTGCTAACGATGAAGTCGGCGCATTTCACCTTGAGCTGCAGGCAGTTGTGCTGCTCTGCTAATGCCAGAGTAGTTGCTGCCGTGTCGATACTGATGCCATCAGAGAGCTTGCCTTCGCAGATCTCCTTGAGCCTGTCCAGTCCATACTTGTCAGCAGCTGCAAGTAAATGCTGGGCCAACATCGTGACCGCCTCATGCTGCAGATCGAATTCCAGCACAGAGTCAGTGTAGATGAAGTAAAGCAACGACTTGAATACCACCGCATCAATGT
The DNA here is from genome assembly GCF_002162155.2 of Triticum dicoccoides. Classification (NCBI taxonomy): domain Eukaryota; kingdom Viridiplantae; phylum Streptophyta; class Magnoliopsida; order Poales; family Poaceae; genus Triticum; species Triticum dicoccoides. The sequence continues at coordinate 676,895,532 of NC_041392.1, forward strand.
CCTTGATCTCGACGCGCTGAGAGCTTGTCTCCTTCATGTGCCCAAAAGTCGGCCATCAGTACAGGGGACCTTGCAGCAAGAATGACCTTGTGTGCAGCGAAGGACTTGCCGGACACGAGAAATGTGACATCCGCTTCCAACCCACTGTTCAGGAGCTCAGCGAGGTGGTGTTGCAAGCTAGGTGATGACCCAGTCACTTCTTTACCCGGCACAGTTGCTGCTCGTGCTGGCAAATCCTCCTTCAGCACGGTGACTACGCATAGCACGGTAAAAGAATCATTCCTGAGATAACCAGATGATGCCAGGCTGCCCGTCGACATGAGACGAACTGGAAGTGAACAATCTTCTTTGACAAAAGGCGAGCACATCTGCAGACAACGTGATACCCATGAACGGTTGAATATACATGACACACTCTTTTCTTCAGACGGTCGAAGCACGCTTCTCGGATCAACCAGACGACAGCTCAGGTTCGCCCTCACGATGGACGGGCAGGTCTCGCTGAGGAACACGAGCTTCACCGCCACCCACGGGGTGCCGTCGCGTGCGCGCGGCATCATGGCGGGGTAGATGCAGATCTCCCACTCATACGGTCATACCCGCCAATGTTGTGAGTGGATTTGATGCAGTCGTCGTTGCCCATGGTCTTGGTGGCACAGTAGCCGTCCACCTTGAGCAGCTTCATGGAGCGCACCACATTGGTGACGTTTTTGCTGGCGGTTTCCATGGTAAAGATTGGATGGGGAACACAGGGGAATGTTTCCTCTTTGCTTTGCTTGGGATCTAACGTTTCTGCGTGGGAACGGTTACAGATTAGTGCAGGTGAGACAGGCAGGGTTAGAAGATTCAGAGCGCGGCTGAGAGCGAGCAAGGATGCAAAGGGGGGCTCACCGTGCTACCAGAGAAGAAAGGCCCTGCTTTCTGGGCGCGGCCTGTCTTGCGAGTACCTACCGCCGGCGGAGGAGGCAGCGTCCGGCAAGCGGATCCAGGAAGATCGGTGCTGCGGCGGCAGGATTTGGGTCCCAACGAGCCGAGCCCGCCGTGTCTAGCGGAGAGCGGCGACGGTGGTGGGGGTCCGGGGATGACGACGCCGCCGCAAGGAGTGTGCGGCCGCGGGGTGGTTCCGGTGGGGGCGTACGGAGGCGGAGGTCGAGGCCGGCGCCGTAGGAGAGGGAAAGGTGGTGGTGGCGAGGGAGGTACGAGTGAGGGGAGGGAGAAGCGTGCTCACCCGCCGTCCGGCAAGATGAACACTTGGCTGCGGCGGCGACTGGCGTTGACGCGGGTGACTCGAGTGGAAGAATGACTTAGGTAGTGGGCCCCGTTGGAAAGAGAAGTTCATCAACAACAAAGAAAATGGGCCAATAGATCCTGTGCAACACATTTCACGTGAATTGGAAGGAGTGCGACGTGGTTGATGAAAATAGCTGTAGTGCAACGCTTCAGAAGCCCAAATAGCCAAGGCCCACTCGGGCGATTAAAATGGCCGTCAATGGGAGTGAGATTATGTTTAAGACATGTGGGACCCACTTGACAGAGCATCTAGTTACGGCCCCACTTGGCAGTGCATCAGGTGAGATGTGGCTCCGTGCCTGTCTGAATCAGTTGAGTAGTGACCCGTTGCTCCCTCCTCTTCGTTCTCGACGGTGAGCCGGCGACGGCGCCGGAGCTTTTTTTCTCGGTGACAGCAGCGGCGAGCTGTCGTTCTCGGCGACGGCGGCGGCAGTGGTGAGTAAATCCTGAACCCTTGTCCTGTTCCCCTCCTTGTCGAGTTAGATCTCACCACATCGCCTCTGTTTCCTTTGTTTTTGGTCGATTTGATCCAGATTTGGGTGCGGGGGAGGGGGGCTGACTGCGATGGAGCCGCGAGAGACAACAACGTCGACTAGGTATGTGCATCCTTTCCAACCTATGCGATGGAGCCCTTTGTGTGTCGTCTGCTTCCGCTAACTCACACTGCCCGCCATTGACCAACAGGGGTAGGACATTCGAATTCACTGTCGAATTCTTTCCTTCTAAGGCGAAGCTAGGTGATGGTAGTGTGCGAGGCATAGAGAGAGAGATACAATTGTGAAATGGGAGGTTGAATGTGCGGAGATTGATCCTCAGGAAATACAGAGCATGGAAGAGAGGGCCGTGAGAAATGTCGTGGAGAAAATTGGGGAGAGCATTTTTTGGGGTCCAGAGCAGGAGGTAGCATTGCTACGGTTTGATAATTGGAAGGGTGAGTATGTGAGAATTGAGAATGGTGAAGAGATGGTTGATGAAATCGATCGGCAAGACGGCTGGGCAAGCAATCAGACTACCTTTCATGCAGAGCTCGTTGATCTGAAATCAAATTCTAAGGTTGGATATGTGCCCTCAAAGTTGGCTTCACAGATGGTAGATGATGATTGGGCCTCATAGAGACAGATAACGCCCATGTTTACGGGTGAAGTGACAGTAATAAAGGGGGGTCATGGTTCTAAGTCTGACAGTAGAATAGGGGGGTAGAATGTAGAGGCAAGATCCTAGCTATGGAGGAGTTGCACACGCGAGTTTTACGAGTTCAGACCCTTCTCGGAGGAAGTAACAACCCTACGTCTTGGAGCCCGGAGGCGGTCGACTGGATTATATGCGTGTGAGTTACAGGGGGTGCGAACCCTTGTGCCTGTGGAGGGGGGTGGCTTATATAGAGTGCGCCAGGACCCCAGCCAGCCCACGTCACAGAGGGTTTAAGGTACATTGAAGAGAGAACGTTACTGGTAACGCCCGCACTAAAGTGCTATAAATGATAATTAAACCTATAAGTAAATGCTCGACCATTGCTCATGCGGAGTGGCTTTGGCTCTTCTGTCCGTCGAGTGACTTCTGTGACGGTCCAGTGACATTGATTCTTCCGAGTGGAATGTCTCTGGTCGAGTGGATGATGGTACCCTTTGGATGATCCTGGCTTTAGGGTGCTGTCCTAGGGGAGGTTGTCAAGGTCAGGTCTATGACCCTACCCTAGGTACGTAGCTTCATCATTAGCCCCCGAATGGTTCAGGGTTCGAGTAGAGAAGGAGTTGATGATCCTTCCGATTCAGCTTTTGTGCTTTGAGAGTGTCTCGCCCAGAGGTCGAATGGACCTTCATGATGGCTTCAACTGCTTGTTCGGTCGCCTTGATCCATTCTTGGTTTTGTCGAGTGAACTCTCGTTGTTAAGTTTCGAGTGTTGATATGGAAAAAATCTTCCGTCTGAAGGGTTGTTCTGCCGCCTGCGGATTTCGCGGGATTCAAATTTTGGGAAGCGCACCGGGCGGGGGAGGCCGCAGTAATAGGGACGGATTAGGTAGGCCGCCTCGATCTTTGCGCCACCTTTTTAGCCACGTATCGCGCGCGCGACTGTTGCGGGATTTGATAAGATCGTCCGGGCCTACAAGTTAGTCACTCGGAAGCGACCTTATATAAGGCGCCGGACCGGGGCCTTTGAACAGTGCGCCCCCAGTCTTCTTCCTCCTCCCCAGATTCCTCCGTTGCGCCTGCTTCTGCTCTCGACGTCCTCGCTCCGCTCGAACTCGATTCGCTGCCATGGGGAAGGAGAAGACAATGGCGTTGGAGCGTGCGAAGAAGGCGACGGCGAAGGCGACGGCGAAGGCGAAAGGGAAGAAGACCAGCCGGGGCGGATCTTCGTCGAGGTCCGGCCTGCCGCCTGGCTGGATCCAGGGCGACTGGATCCGCTCGACAATCAGTTAAGATGACATCGATGACCTGGTTGAGGGGGGACTGATCCCTCACCAATCGGCGCGGCTCCCGGGGAACGAGACCGAGCCGCAGCCGCAGGAGGGTGAGTGCGTCCTCCTCGCCACTCATGTCGACCGCGGGTTTTCTTTGCCTCACCACCCTTTCTTTCGCGGTTTCTTGAACTTCTTCGGTGCTCAACTCCACCACTTTTCTCCAAACACCATTGTGTACCTCGCTGCTTTCGTGTCTATGTGCGAGAATTTCTTGGGTTGCCGACCACGCTGGGGTCTCTTCAAGCACATATTCACATGTCGCTCCCAGACGGTCAAGAAGGCCAACCCGAGTGACGAGAGGATGCACGTGATACAGATGTGCGGGGGTCTTTGGAATCCAAATGAGGAACAAGAGCACCTTCCCAGCTATGATCCTTCCTGACTCGGTCCGGAGCTGGCAGTCGACCTGGTTTTACTGCAAGGACCAGCCGACCCCGGGTCAGCCGACTAGACTTCCCCCCTTTTCCATGGCTCGAGTGGACAAGCCCTCCTCCTTGAGAGTGATCCCGGAAGAGAAGGCGCAGGTGAAGGTGCTGGTCGAGCGGGTCATCCAACTTGTCCGCGACGGAGTGACTGGTATGGACCTGCTGGAGGTCTTCCTCAGTCGACGCATCCAACCACTTCAAGCTCGTGACCATCCGATGTGGATGTACTCGGGACTCGAGGATTCCACTCGGATCCACCCGGAGGATGTTAGTGAGGACACAGTGGAGAAGTGGCTGAGAGGTATTACCGGCAACAAGGATAATCCCCGGGGGTCTAGGAGGGTGGTTCCATTCGACCATCTGCGCCAGCCAGAACAGGTACGATTCTGCATTGTCGAGTGTCTTCTTGATTTACTATGTCACATCTTGTTGACGGTCGACTGTCTTTCTTTTGTTCATTGTCTTTTCAGGCTCTTATTGATATGTACTCGATGCCCAATGGAGTGCAAGAGCAAAATGTCGAGGAAGAGGCGAGCTGGGGCGAGAGTGGCGAGTGGCACTCGGATGCAGAGGAGGACGAGGAGAGCGACGACCCGAGTGACGAAGAAGAGGTCGACTCGCCTCCTCGCAGAGAAAGGAGGTCCAAGCACGCTCACGGCCCGGAAAACACCCCTGACCTGGTGGCCGCACCGACTGGGCAGTCTTCAAAGCGCCCTCGGACGTCTTCTCCGGTGCCGACTGAGAAGGGACTGAAACAGCTCAAGACTGCACCGCCTCTTGCGCCGAAACCATTGAAGGCCACACCCTCCAACCCGCCGAAGGCTTTGCCCAGAATGAAAGTGACCATTCCCACCATCTCCGGGTAATCATCTGACCCGATCTTTTGGTCGACTTGAGCAACAGAACATAACTGACTGAAAGTTGACATTTGCAATGCTGCTACCTCTGGAACTTCTTCCCGCCAATACCAAGACGAGGAAATGGAAGACGCGGTTATCTCCAACCCAGGTAAAATTCTCGTGATCTTGTTCTTGATTATTTGGTCGACCAAATTCTAGTGATTCACTTGGGGTCGACTGATTTATTTGCAGCCCCACCCAACGTTATCGAGCTTCCAGATGATGATGAAGATGTGGCTCCGAGGCCCAGAAAGAACAAAAAAGTAGCGCTGGCAAGACATCTCAGCTGGGACTGACGACGGAACCAACTGTCCAACAACCAGAAGATGCATGTGGGGCCTCTGTAACTTTTGCTGTCCCATTGTCGAGTGAGCGTCCTGCACCGTTGATTGTACCAGTGTTTCCTTCAGCCGCCCAACCCCATGCCTCGGAGCTCCAAGCCGCCGCATCTGGGCCGTCTGCCCCCTTCTTCACCAACTATCACGTTCCGGAAAGCCAGTCAGACGCCGCTGCGGAGGCTATCCGTCAGGCTAACGTGATGATGGAGAGGATGAAGACGGTGCACGAGAACAGCCAGGCTGCTTATGATGCCAGCGCGGCTCTTCGGGCCAATGTCCAGGTAAGTTGGCTTTCGACTGACCTTGTTCTATTAGGATATGCTACCTAAAATATTTTCTTTCATACAATCTCGTATTGGTTGCGTCGAATCTGTACACCCACTGGGTGTTTTGTTGTCTTTAGTATTTGCGCTCTTCCACTCGGCCTGGGCGAGTGGGATCTGAACCGATGGGGGCACGCTAAGTGCACCCACTGGGTGTAGTCCCCGAGACCGCAGTCGACTGCGGACAGTCGACTGCGGACAGTCGACTGGGGTCTGAGTACCCGCTGGGTGTAGTCCCCGAGACCGCGGTCGACTGCTGGTAGTCGAGTGGGGTCTGAATCAGTGGGGGCACGCCAAGTGCACCCGCTGGGTGTAGTCCCCGAGACCGCGGTCGACTGCTGGTAGTCGACCGGAGTCTGAATAGTTCTTCTCTCTTTCTTCTCTTTTTTTTACTCGACCCGGGCGGACCGGTCGAGTGGGGTCTGGATCAGTGGGGGCACGCCAAGTGCACCCGCTGGGTGTAGTCTCCGAGACCACGGTCGACTGCGGGCAGTCGACTGGGGTCTGAGTAAGCTTTTAAGTTTTATTCACTCGGAAGTAAATAATCTTTGATCTTGTCGATTGACATGTCTTTTATCTTTTGCAGAAATCTTGTACTCTCATTTCTAAGTTCGCCGAATTTGAGGAGAAGCAGAGGCAACTCAACCTCGACTTGGAGCTGGCCCAACAAAAGTTGAAGAAAGCTCAAGATGAAGCTGCTGGTATGGAAGGTAACTGCCTATCGACTGTTCACGTCGATTGTCCTTTAAAATATTTCTTCGATCTCTTGTTTGATCCGATTGCTTATTTTGCAGAGAAAATGAGGTTGGCTGGAAAAGAAGGACTTGGACCTTGCAGATGCGCAGAAGGAAGCTCAAGATAAGGCTGTCCTTGCAGACCAGAAGCTGGCTTCGGTCGGAGCGCTGGAAGGAGAAGTAAGCAAGCTGAAGTCCTCTCTCACTGAATCCAACCGAGAGGTAACTCGTCTGAAGAAGGATAAGATGGCTCTGAATGAGAAGCTGGAGTCCGCGGCTCGTAAGAGAAATGACGTGGAAACCTATCTAAGAACTCTTGCCAAGAAGCTCTATCTTATGCTGGAAGGTACTCCTTTTAATCCGACTGCTTTACTGCTTGCGAGTTAATCCTGTCCAGTCGACTCACTAACTCTTTGACTGCAGAATTCTGCCAAAACTTTGACGAGGAAACTGGACGGATTGAGACGGGTTTAGACCCTATCATTTCTCCAGTCGGCGACGAGGCTACCATGAATGTGCTTCGACTGGAATCCCGTGTTGCCAGTGTCACAAGTTACCTCGCTCGTCTGAAGGTGGCAGTTCCACGGATCGACTCATCACTCTGGCCAAGGGCGACGCTTCAAAATGACCTTGAATCTCTGATGACTCGGCTCAACGAGGTTCCTGGTCGAGTGCAAGAGTGGAAGAAGTCCTCTGCCCGGTGTGGTGCTGACGTGGCGTTGTCCTAGGTAAGAGTCCACTACAAGGAAGCTCGCGAAGACAAGCTGGCGGCGATCAAGGTCGCCAACACCAAAAGGCACGATTTCCATTCCTTTATGGAGACTTTCATAGCTTCCTCCACTCGGATTGCAGATGGAATCTACTTGGACGAATTCGTTGAACCTGCCAGCCCTCCTCCTGCCGAATGAACAAACTTTGAGATTTAAACTTGCCTTCAATTTGCCTCGGGATGCCGAGTGGTTGTTGTAACCATTAAACTCCTTCGGGCTTGATGCTCGAATACTTGTCGCCTGGAATTTTTAGGATCTATCTGAACTTGGTTTATTTTTGAATATGTTTGTATTTGCCTTCGCATGGAATTTGCTCTTTGGGATGTAGCCCTGAAGTGGAGAGTTCAGTCGACCTGTGCCTCGTCGTCCCTACGGGCAGGGATGGGGCGCATGTTGTATTTGTGGCGTAGCTTGGAGAAGAAGGCCACGGTCGACCTGCACCTCATCGTCCTTGCGGATGGGGATGGAGCGTACGTTGTACTTGTGGTGTAGCTCGGAGTAGAAGGCCGCGGTCGACCTGCACCTCGTCGTCCTTGCGGATGAGGATGGAGCGTATGTTGTACTTCTGGCGTAGCTCGGAGTAGAAGGCCGCAGTCGACCTGTATCTCGTCGTCCTTGCAGATAGGGACAAATTTTAAACCTTAGGGGAATACTGGACTGCGTCTAAGCCTCCTAGTGGGAGGGTTGATCACCACTCGGTAGGATTTTTTAAACTTAGGCGAGTACTAGACTGCACCTAAGCCTCCGAGTGGGAGGGTTGCTCACCACTCGGTAGGATTTTTTAAACTTAGGCGAGTACTGGACTGCAGCTAAGCCCCCGAGTGGGAGGGTTGCTCACCACTCGGCAGGATTTTTTAAACTTAGGCAAGTACTGGACTGTAACTAAGCCCCCGAGTGGGAGGGTTGCTCACCACTCGGTAGGATTTTCTAAACTTAGGCGAGTACTAGAATGCAGCTAAGCCCCCGAGTGGGAGGGTTGCTCACCACTCGATAGGATTTTTTAACCTTAGGCGAGTACTGGACTGCAGCTAAGCCTCTGAGTGAGAGGCTTGCTCACCACTCGGTAGGATTTTACAAACTTAGGCGAGTACTGGACTGCAGCTAAGCCCCCGAGTGAGAGGCTTGCTCACCACTCCGTAGGATTTTACAAACTTAGGCGAGTACTGGACTGCAGCTAAGCCCCCGAGTGAGAGGCTTGCTGACCACTCGGTAGGATTTTTTGAACTTAGGTGAAACGGATTCGCAGCTAAGCCCCCGAGTGAGAGGCTTGCTCACCACTTGGTAGGATTCTCTCTTAAACTTAGGCGAAACGAATTCACAGCTAAGTCACCCACTGGGGGATTTCAGACGCAAATAAAAGCAACAACAATCATTCTAGAGGACTGTAAAGCTCTTGTCTTTGATAAACAAATTACAAAGGTATTTCTTATTACATTTTATTCGAACGAGTACTTAAGTATAAAAGGGGCAGAGCAGTTCTGCATTCCAAGCCCGTGGCTCGTCCTTCTTATGCTCGACATTGTAAAGGTGGTATGCTCCATTGTGGAGCACTCTGGTGACAATGAAGGGACCTTCCCAAGCTAGGGCGAGCTTGTGTGGTTTCTGTTGATCCACTTGAAGAACCAAGTCTCCCTCTTGAAAGGCTCGACCCTTCACGTGTCTAGCGTGGAATTGATGCAAGTCTTGCTGATAAATGGTCGACCAAATCAAGGCCATATCTCTTTCCTCCTCTAGGAGGTCGACTGCGTCTTGCCGAGCTTGTTCTGCTTCATCTTCAGAGAAGACCTCAACTCGTGGTGAATTATGAAGCAAGTCACTCGGTAGAACAGCTTCAGCCCCATAGACCAAGAAGAATGGAGTTCGGCCAGTCGACCGATTGGGAGTTGTCCTCAATCCCTAGAGAACTGATGGAAGTTCATCAACCCAGGCGCCCGCTGCGTGCTTGAGATCTCGCATCAGTCGGGGTTTCGGTCCTTTGAGAATCAGGCCATTTGCTCTTTCTACTTGTCCATTTGACTGGGGATGGGCGACTGAAGCATAGTCGACTCGTGTGCCTTGTGAGGCGTAGAAGGTTCTGAACTCATCAGAATCGAAGTTCGATCCGTTGTCAGTGATGATGTTGTGTAGAACCCCATATCTGAGTATCAACTCTCTGATGAAGCTTACAACAGTACTAGCTTCAAGATTCTTAATAGGCCTGGATTTGATCCATTTGGTAAACTTGTCGACTGCTACAAGTACATGAGTGAAGCCGCTCCTACCAGTCCTCAGTGGACCAACCATGTCCAATCCCCAAACAACAAAGGGCCAGACGAGTGGAATGGTCTTCATGGCTGATGCAGGTTTGTGCGACATATTGGAGTAGAACTGGCAGCCTTCACATCTGTCGACTATATCTTTCGCCATTTCATTTGCTCGTGGCCAATAAAATCCAGCTCGGTATGCTTTAGCCACAATGGTCCGAGAGGACGCATGGTGACCACAGGTCCCCGAATGGATGTCGTGGAGGATCACTCGGCCTTCTTCTGGTGTTATGCATTTCTGGCTGACCCTAGTTGCACTTACTCTAAACAGTTGTCCTCTTATTACATAGTAAAGGCCTTGGATCGACGGACGATCTGTCAAGCCTCTTCTTCATCCTCTAGGAGCTCTTTCCTAAGGATATATGCAATGTATGGCACTGTCCAGTCGGGAGTGATGACCAACACCTCCATGATCAAGTCGACCACGGCTGGGACCTCGACTTCAGTCGGATCTATGGCACTCCTAGGCTGCGGGGGCTCTTCAGCGAAGGGATCTTCTTGAACTGAAGGTGCATGAATGTGCTCTAGGAACACATTACTGGGAGTAGCTTCTCTCTTGGAGCCTATCTTTGCTAAATCATCTGCTGCTTGATTTTTCAGTCGGGGTACATGATGGAGCTCTAACCCCTCAAACTTCTTTTCTAACTTCCTCACCGCGTTGCAGTAACCAGTCATGGCTAGGCTTCTGACATCCCACTCCTTCATCACTTGATTGACTACCAAATCTGAGTCGCCATAGACCATGAGGCGACGGATGCCGAGTGAGATGGCCATACGCAACCCATACAAGAGTGCTTCATATTCTGCTTCGTTATTGGAGGAATCAAAGTGAATCTGGAGGACATATCTGAGATTGTCTCCTCGGGGGGATACCAGTACCACCCCAGCACCGGAACCATTCAGCATCTTGGAACCATCAAAGAACATGCTCCAGTGCTCCGAGTGAACTTGAGTCGACAGTTGTTGTTCAATCCACTCGGCGAGGAAATCTGCTATTGCTTAGGACTTGATAGCTTTCTTTGCCTCAAACTTGATATCTAAGGGAAGGATTTCAATCGCCCACTTTGCCACTCGACCAGTTGCATCTCTATTGTTCAGAATTTCTAATAATGGAGCGTCGCTGACGACTATAATGGAGTGATCAGAGAAGTAATGTGCAACCTTCTTCGTGGTCATATAAATCCCAGAAACAAGCTTCTGATAATGTGGGTATCTTTGCTTTGAAGGAGTCAAAACTTCAGAGACATAGTATACTGGGCGCTGAACTTTGTAGGCTTTTCCTTCTTCTTCCCGCTCGACCGTAAGTACTGTACTGACGACTTGTCTAGTGGCTGCAATGTAAAGCAGTAAAGGCTCTTTGCTGATTGGAGCAGCAAGCACCGGCTGGTGGAAAAGCAGGGCTTTGAGCTCTGCAAATGCTACATCAGCTTCAGGAGTCCACTCGAACTTATCTGACTTCTTCATCAGTTGGTAAAGAGGTAGTGCCTTTTCACCGAGGCGAGAAATGAATCAACTTAGGGCGGCCAAGCAACTAGTAAGCTTCTGGACATCATGCACACGCACAGGGCGTTTCATCCGGAGTATGGCACCCACTTTCTCTGGGTTAGCGTCGATCCCCCGTTCGGAAACGAGAAAACCGAGTAATTTTCTGCCTAGAACTCCAAACGTGCACTTTGATGGATTAAGCTTGATATCATACCTTCTGAGGTTGGCAAAGGTTTCAGCAAGGTCAGCTAGTAGGTCAGAACCTTTTCGTGACTTGACCACAATGTCATCCATGTATGCTTCCACATTCCGACTGATTTGAGTGAGCAGACACTTTTGGATCATCCTCATGAATGTGGCTCCGGCGTTCTTCAAACTGAATGGCATAGTGACATAACAAAAGCACCCAAATGGGGTGATGAAAGCTGTTTTCTATCTCATCGGGTCCATATAGACGGATCTGATGATACCCGGAATAAGCGTCCAAAAAGGACAAACGCTCACACCCCCCAGTCAAGTCGACTATTTGGTCAATGCGAGGGAGAGGAAAGTGATCTTTCGAGCATGCCCGATTGATATGTTTGAAGTCGATGCACATGGGAAGTGAGTCGTCCTTCTTTGGGACCATGACAACATTAGCTAACCACTCGGAGTGGTAAATCTCTCGAATAAACTCAGCTGCCAGAAGCCGAGCCACTTCTTCACCGATTGCCTTCCTCTTCTGTACGGCGGACCGTCGAAGATGTTCTTTGACTGGTTTCACCTTTGGGTCGACTCGCAAACGATGCTCAGCCAGTCCCCTGGGAACACCTGGCATGGCAGAAGGTTTCCATGCAAAGATGTCCCAATTCTCATGAAGAAACTGGATGAGCGCTTCTTCCTATTTGGAGTCGAGTGTTGTTGAAATGTGAGTCGGAGTAGCATTGGGATCCATTGGATCAATATGAATCAGCTTCGTCTCACCAGACGACTGGAGTGCTGAATCTGTGGCAGGCTTCTTAGCTCGCAACAAATCACTCGGATCTGCATTTTTTTGATACTCCTGCAACTCCACTACTGCCATCTGTGCATCGGCGATCTTTGAGCCCTTCTGGAAGCACTCTTCTGCCTTCTTTCGACTGCCAGTGATAGTGATCACCCCTTTAGGACCAGGCATCTTCAATTTGAGGTACACGTAACATGGTCGAGCCATAAAACATGCGTAAGCTGTCCTGCCTAGAATAGCGTGATAAGAACTCTGGAAATCCACAACTTCAAATGTTAACTTTTCTTTGCGGTAATTCTTGGAATCACCGAAAACTACATCAAGGGCGATCTGACCGAGTGACGCAGCCTTCTGCCAGGAATAACTCCATGGAGACTCATATTACTTTCACTGAGTCTGGACATCGGAATGCCCATTCCTTTCAATGTCTTTGTGTATAGTATATTCAGACCACTGCCACCATCCATCAGAACCTTAGTCAATCGAGTGCCTTCGACTACTGGGTCGACCACTAGCGCTTGCCTCCCAGGGGTGGCTATGTGCGTTGGGTGATTGGACTGGTCGAATGTAATGGCAGTCTGAGACCACTTCAAATAATTGGGTGTCACCGAAGCGACCATGTTCACTTCTCTGTTAATGACTTTTAGTCGACTCTTACTCTCAACATCAGCGAAAATCATCACAGTGGAATTGACGTGGGGGTAACCATCATCGTCCTCCTCCTCATCCTCAACTTTGTCCGCTTCCTTCTTCTTTTCTTTGGGCTGTTTCTCTCGGAATTGCTGGATTAGGAGTCGACACTGTCGAGTGGTATGCTTCGGGTAAATGAAATTACCCTTTTCATCTTTTTTGGTGTGAATGTGGCATGGCAAATCTAGCACATCATTTCCATGTTGATCTTTTACTTTCTTGGGGTTCCATGGCCCTTTGGGTTTCCCTTTGAACTTTCCTTGAGTCACGGCTAAGGCTTCACCAGGTGCGGCTGGATCGGCTTTGCGTTTCGGCTTCCGACTGGAGTTCCCTCCTCCGGTTTCGTGGGCGACTGCTTTGTGCTTGCCACTCCGGAGTCGGTCTTCTTCTTCACCATTGGCGTACTTGGTGGCAATCTCCATCATCCGAGTCAGAGTCATATCTCCTGTCCAACCGAATTTCAGATTCAACTCCTGATATTTAACGCCTTCTTTGAAGGCACAAATTGCTTGGTGATCCAACACATTCTCCACTGTGTGGTGCAACGTGATCCATCTCTGGATATAATCTCTCAAAGTTTCATTCGGTTTCTGAATGCAACACTGCAATTCTGTCAGCCCTGCTGGCCGTTTGCATGTACCTTCAAATGTCCTGACAAATACTCGGGCAAGATCTTCCCAAGTATAAATACTACCAGGCGCTTACTGATTCAGCCACGCTCTGGCCGAGCCCTCAAACATCAAAGGAAGGTGCTTCATGGCCACTTCATCGTTGCCACCACCAATCTGTACAGCCACTCGATAATCCTCAAGCCAAGTGTCAGGCTTGGACTCGCCAGTGAACTTAATGATTCCAGTCGCCAACCTGAAGTTGGGAGGAATCACCGCAGCCTTGATGGCTCTGCTGAAACACTCTGGACCTGAGACATGTACCCTGCTGCTGGTTGGGAAATCTCTGTCGTGACCTTCTTTGTGAGCTCTGTTTCTGTCGACCAGACCCTGAACGAGAAGAGATCTCGCATCAAAGCCCGGCTCCCTGGGGTCGACTGTAATCCTTCGCCCACCATTGTGAGTACATCTGTCATCATGCTGCTGAGGCACGTATGACCGACTCCTTGGGGGAGGCATGGGCACTCGACGACGATCATCGTGATCGAGTCGGTGATCATACTGCTCGCAGTTTCTGTACTGATCTCGCCGGTCCTCACGTCCTTCACGCCTCGGGGGCGATCTCGGGCTGTGAGCCGACTGGACTGTGTCTGCAACCACTGATCTGCTATTGATCCTATTCCGCGACTGAGAAACTGTTGTATTCTGCTCCCCCGCCGCACGGAGCAAAGCCCGAATCTGCACCAAACCTCGACCAGCTTTTGACTAGGAAGGTTGGATTGACTCCGCTATTTGGGCCGCAGCCGCGAGATTCTGGATCAGAGTTCGGTATACCTGAGTCGGAGGCGGAAAAAGTTGGCGTCGACTGGACTCGGGGATACGCTGCCGAGCACGCTCGTCGAGTGCGCGCTGGAGGTTCTCCAGTCGAGTGCGCTCAGCCAAGTTGGCCAGGCGCGCCTCCTCCAAGGCCTGGGCCTCAGGGGTTTCTCCAACAATAGGAGTGTGAAGCGCGTCCATGTTCCGGCAGCGAAGTTCTTCCCTTCGCAGCGAAGAGAGGGGTTTGGGGCGGTACTCTTCATGAACATGCGACAGATCACCGTCCCCATCGCCTCCGTCTTCACGGGTGAAGCCAGGAGGACTGCATGGTCCATTGACCATCAAAACTTCTGCCGCGGGGTCGCTGCTGTCGCACTCGGATGCAGTCTCTACGGAGCCAGTCGAGTAGGCCGTAGAGAGTTTCATCGGGCTCGATTGCCATGACTTGGGGAGTGGTCGACTGGAGTGCCACCTCATGCCTCACCTACCGCTGAAGCCTCGATCGACCAGAGCGTTTGGTCCGGTGGGCTGCATGGAGGGAAGTCAGCATAGGAGCCGACCGATATTGAGTCGACGGCTGCCTCAGGAGGACGCCACGGATGCACGCGCGAAAGTGCGTTGCTCCGCGGACGAGGAGCGCCTCAACGTCAAGTGGCGCTTCCTGGAGCCAAGAGGAGTTGTCGGCGATGAACACGAGCGCGCCGAGATGGATCTCGTGGCCCTCGGCCAAACCTCCGCCTGAAATCATGTTGATGGGGATCGGGAAAATCACAACTTCTCCAACAAGTTGCTAAGACACCGGCCCCAAGGTGGGCGCCAACTATCGTGGTTCTAAGTCTGACAGTAGAATAGGGGGGGGGGTAGAATGTAGAGGCAAGATCCTAGCTATGGAGGAGTTGTACACGCGAGTTTTACGAGTTCAGGCCCTTCTCGGAGGAAGTAACAGCCCTACGTCTCGGAGCCCGGAGGCGGTCGAATGGATTATATGCGTGTGAGTTACAGGGGGTGCGAACCCTTGTGCCTGTGGAGGGGGTGGCTTATATAGAGTGCGCCAGGACCCCGGCCAGCCCACGTCATAGAGGGTTTAAGGTACATTGAAGAGAGAACGTTACTGGTAACGCCCGCACTAAAGTGCTATAAATGATAATTAAGCCTATAAGTAAATGCTCGACCGTTGCTCATGTAGAGTGGCTTTGGCTCTTCTATCCGTCGAGTGACTTCTGTGATGGTCGAGTGACATTGATTATTCCGAGTGGAATGTTTCTGGTCGAGTGGATGATGGTACCCTTTGGATGATCCTGGCTTTAGGGTGCTGTCCTAGGGGAGGATGTCTAGGTCAGGTGTATGACCCTACCCTAGGTACGTAGCTTCA